>NW_027185854.1:3391692-3430901 GCF_028583685.1 Petaurus breviceps papuanus
CCCCAGTACTTTCTCTGGCCATTATCCCTGTTCTGATAGTTAGCCATTTCAACTCAATCTTGCTCTTTTCTCTCAAATCTCTTGCCCCCTTGTCCTATAACCACTCATCTCTTGTCAGACTTCAACCATAGAATATTCTCATCATGTATTTCTTCCTCTCTTCTTTATGGGCTACTGAATAGAGCTGGAGGTAGGGGCGGCCAGGTGGCTCAGCGAGTAAGAAAGAGCACTGGCTCCAGTGTTGGGATGACCTGGAGATCGAATCCCAGGCTCAGACACTCAACACCACACCCAGAAATAACTGGCCGTGTAACCTTGAGCAAGTTACTTAACCCCAATTGCTTAAAAAAAAAAAAAGAATAGAGCTGGAGGAATTCTCACAAACATGTTGAATGGGTACATTATGACTTCATGTTATCCAGCTTCCACTGTGCCCTCACTGTAGCAGGACCATCCTTTTATTCTTGTCTAATTGATTCTGTATATCACTCTTCACAGAAAATGTACCAAAACTTTCCTTCTCTCCTCAAGCCTTCTCTCCTGAGGACCTTCTCTCTTACTTAAATGGAGGCTATTTGACATAAGTTTCCCTATTTTCATCTCAAATCTTCTAGACAGCATCTTCAACTGTCTCCTTTCCTCCAGTCTCTGAAAAAGAGGATGTCCCTTGTTTTTGCTAAAGCCACTCCCGCTACTTGTGCCCTTAATCTCATCCCCTTCTGTCTTCTTCAGCAGAATACAACCTCAATGCTTTCTCCTCTCTCTAAAATCTTCAATATCCTACTATCTACTGGTTTCTTCCCTATTGCCTCCAGGCATGCTCAAGTCTCCCTACATTTAAAAACACTTCCACTAGATCCTCCCTTCCCCTCAAACTGTCACCCTATATCTCTCCTTCCTTTCTCAGGCAAACTCCTTTAAAAAAAGCTGTTCACACTGTCTGCCTCAATTTCATTTCCTCTCACTCCTCTGTCCATTGTAACTTGGCTTCTAACCTCACTATTCAAATGAAATTGCTCTCTCCAAACTTAAATATGACCTCTTAGTTGACAACTTGCTGGTCTTTGCTGAATCTTCATCATTTTGGATGCTTTTTTCTCAGAGATTTTGTAACATTACTTTCTCTTGACTGTCTTCCTACCTCTCTGATTGCTCCTCCATCTAGTTTCAGAATTAAAAGATCGGGGAGGCTAGGTAGTGCAGTAAATAGAGAACTAGTCCCGGAGAAAGGTGGACCTGAGTTTAAATTCGGTCTCAGACACTTGAAACACTAGCTGTGTGACCTTGGGAAAGTCACTTAACCCCAATTGCCCTCCCCTCCCCCCTCCAAAAAGTGTGGGGAGCCAGAGGCCTGATCCAGGACTCAGATAAAGATTTCATTATGTTCCCTATAGAAGGCCCTTCTGAGATGCGGCTTTGTTAAGCTTGCTCCTTGGGTCCTTTGATATGGGTTACACTTAAAAGGATGGTGTTTGAATTCTGAGACCAATAGTCTCTGCCCCAAGACTTTATTTGTTCAAAAACCAAAATATTTGAATTCTTAGGTGGTCAGTTCCTATGCAGATGTACTTGATGATGCAGCTTTGGTTTCCAGCCTTGAAGCCTGCTCTCAAGCATCTTTTGTAATGTGACTGCATATGAAAGGAGGTAACTGACTTTTCCTAAGACTTTCTGGCTCCTAGAGAACAAAAGCCTTACTGCCATGCTACTTCCAGGATATGACAGACTAAGATAATGATATTGAGTTCCCTTCCTTTGTCTCATTGCTCTATAAAAACCTTGTCCTAAGAATCAATAAATGGAGTTCATCATTCTTCCTTAAACTACCCACATGGCCTGGTCATTTCTTATTCATGTCTCCAATCATCCTAAGTGCTGGATACTGAGCAGCCCATGGCAAAAAAGCAAAAAAAAAAAAAAAGAATTAAAAGGTCACCAATGAAAATGCTTCAATTATGCTTATTCAGGCATAAAATAAGGGATAGGGACTGGACCCATGATTTTAGGAACTCCCAGGTAGGAAACACCCTTCTCTGCAGTTTATATTCTTAAAATGTTTACTTTAAAAGAGAGAGAGACAGAGAGAGATAGACAGAGAGACAGACAGAGACAGAGAGAGGAGAGAGAGACAGAGAGACACAGAGAGAGAATATTCAAAATTCTTCCTACTTAACTTTTTCCTTACGTGGATGAGGGAATATTTTCAGCTGCCATCAATTTCTGCCTTTTTCACTACCCCACCACATACACACACATACTCAGTAAACACTAGTGATTATTACATCTGAGATCAAGTATAAATTCTTGTGTTGGCAATATGAGCTCTTTTACTTAGTTCTCTCTTCTGTTTCAATCTCCTTACATATTAGTCACCCACACACATTATGGTCCAATCACACATAACACTCTATCTTGTATCTCAGTGCCTGTAGTATTTATACCCAGTCTCTGAAATACCCTCCCTCCTTATTATCTTCACCTTTTAGAATTCTTGGGTTTCTTTAAGATTTAACTCATACCATATTTTTCAGGAGGATTTTCCCAGTCCCACCAGCTGCTGGTTCCTTCCAGCAGCTGTGACTTGCCCATGGTCATCTAGGTCTTCTTCATTCCACGTTCAACATTCTATCCCCTGTGCCACTGCTTGAACAATCTTTCCTTTCATAAAGAAAGCGACTCATTCAGGAAGGTATTTTGGCTGCTGGTCTTACTCTCTTTGGAAATTTCTCTTCCATTTCCCCTATATTTTACTTGGAGCAATACTAAGAAAAATCTACAAAAGCAGACTGAATGACTCATAGGTTTTGATTCAAATAGAAGCAAGGAAATCATTCCTCCAAACAGCTGTGGTTACTTTTTTCTGAGGGACCCTGACCTCAAAGAAAAAGGATTAGGCTTTTCTCTAATTTTCTGACTCATTACATCCCCACCTGGAGGTATTTCAAGAAAATTCCCTTAAACAAAACTTAGTTTGGACTTATAACTGGGGTTTCCCCTAAAAGATATTAATAGGGTTTCTTCTAGAAAGTTACCCAATGTAAAAAGAAATGGGTATCAGGTAAGATGTATGTGTATGCATACAGACAGACATACACATACACACACATACAAATATATTTATGAGAAAAGTTACTTTGTCACAAAGTAGTCTGTTATGAAGGAAAGAACACTTATAGAATCATAGATCTAAAAGGTACTCTTTAGAGGCCATCTACTCCCCATATACAGATGAGGAAACTGAGGTTCCAGAGATTAAATGGTTTGTCTAAGGCCTCACAGGTAGTATTAGAAGCATGATTTGAACCCAGGCTTTCTGATAGGCAGAGTCAGTGCTCCTTCTGCTATGGTATCATGCTTGCCCGATTCTGGAAAGAGACCTGTGTTTGAGTATCAGTTTCCTTTCACTAGTACTAAGATCATAGGCAAGTCACTGGTCCATGCCACAGTACCATAGTTATAGAGTTGTAAGAGACCTTAGAAGTCATCTATTCCAACCCCCTCATTTTCTGGAGGAAGAAGTGAGGCATACAGCAGTTAAGTGACATGACCAAGTACATGCAGCTATTAAGTGCCAGAGACAAGTTTCAAATTCAGGTCATTTGGCTCTCAACTCAGCATTCTTTACCCTCCAAAGTTGCCTAACTTCTTGCAATCTGGAGCGAATACTTCTCTATCCCTTACCCTGCTTTTGACTTTTGGATTATTCATTCTCCTGAGCCAAAACAGACTAGGGCTATCTTAAGTACAACAACCAGACTCCCCCAGTACAAAGTTTGTGAATGAAAATTCCACCAATGACTATTTTGTCCTTTTTTTTGTTTTGTTTTGTTGTGTTTTGTTTTTTTTTTTGTTTTTAGTTGCATGCTCAGTTCATTGATATACTTTTTCTCCCTTTTATTGATATGTATTTAGAGATAATACATTTTCCCTTAAGTACTGCTTTCATAGAATCCCACATATTTTAGTACATTATCTCATTGCTGTAATTCTCTTTAATGCAATCGTTAATTATTTCTATGATCTGTTCTTTGACTCACTCATTCTTTAGGAACAGATTATTCATTTTCAATTAATTTTAAAGCTATGTTTCCATGGCCCTTTTTCAAATGTAATTTTTATTGCATTATGGTCTGAAAAGAGTAAATTTAATATTTGTGCTTTTCTGTATTTGTTTGGAGATCTTTATGGCCTAATATATAGTCAATTTTTGTGAAGGTGTCATATACAGCTAAAAAATATATATATTCCTTTCTAGCCTCATTCAGTTTTCTACAGAAGTCTATCATATCTAACTTTCCTAAGATTAGATTTTTCTCTTTAAATTCTTTCTTATTTATTTTATGGTTAGATTAACTATCTCTGAAAGGAGAAGGTTGAGGACCCCCATTGGTACAGCTTTACTCTCCATTTCCTCCTATAATTCATTAACTTTTCCTTTAAGAATTTGGATGCTATGCCATTTGGTGCACATATGTTTAGGTGATATTACTTTGGTGCCTTTTTGCAAGATGTAGTTTCCCTGCTTATCCCTTTTAAAGGTTTTATTTTTGTTCTTGCTTTTTTAAAGATTGTGATTGCTACCCTTGCCTTTTTTTTGGGGGGGGGGGAGGGGTTGGGTTTTTTTTTTGTTTTTTTTTTTTTCTTTTTGGAGAGGGAAAGGCAGGGCAATTGGGGTTAAGTGACTTGCCCAAGGTCACACGGCTAGTAAGTGTTAAGTGTCTGAGGTTGGATTTGAACGCAGGTCCTCCTGACTCCAGGGCCAGCACTCTATTCACTGTGCCACCTAGCCGCCCCACCCTTGCCTTTTTTACATCAGCTGAAGCATAATAGATTCTGTTCCAGTTTCCTATTTTATGTGTCTGTATGTGTATGTGTACAGACACAACTTTGCATGTGTCTCTCTGTTGCAAGTGTTTCTTGTAAACAACATTTTTTAATTCTAATTTTCTAATTAATTAATTCTAATTTCTAATCCATTCTTCTGTCCGCTTCTGTTTTATGGGTGAATTCATGCCATTCACTTTCGCGGTTGTAATTACTAACTGTGCATTCCCTCCGTCCTGTCTTCTTCTGTTTATGCTTCTCTTTTCATTCTGTCACTCCTCAAAAGTCCATTTTACTTCTGACCACCGCCTTCTGTTGTCTGCCCTTTCTTTTATCACTCCTTTTTTTTTTTTCTTATCCCCTTCCCTTCCTACTTCCCTATTGGAAAAGATAGACTTCTATACCCAGTTGAATGTATGTGTATACATATACATATACTTACATGCATGCATATGTATGTGTGTATATATGTATATATCATATATATATATATATATATATATATATATATATTTCCCCCTTATTTTTCCTCTCCCTTCCCATTTCTCCTAAGGCATCCCTCTTTCTTATGCATCCATTTTTTGTATCCCTCCAACATAATTGATTCACTCCCATGCCCTCTTTCTATATAGAATCTTCTAACTTTCCTAATGACGATAAAATTCTTAGAAGTTTCATTAATCATCTTCCCATATCGGAATGTAAACAGTTTAACCTTATTGAATCCCTTAGTATTTCTCTTTCAAGTCTACATTTTATGCTTCTCTTGAGTCTCATGTTTGAATGTTAAATTTTCAATTCTGCTCTGGTCTTTTCATTAGGTATGTTTGGAAGTCTTCTATTTCATTAAATATTTATTTTTCTCCCTGAAGAATTATATGCAGTGTTGCAGGGTAGGTTATTCTTGGTTGTAATTCCAGCTCTTTTGCTTTCTGGAATATCATATTCCAAGCCATCTGTTCCATGGTAGCTGATAAATCTTCTGTGTTCTTCACTGTGGTTCCATAATATTTGAATGGTTTCTTTCTGGCTGCTTGAAGCATTTTCTGTTTGACATAGGACCTCTGGAATTTGGCTATAATAGTTTAGAAAGTTTTCATTTTCCAATCTCTTTCAGATGGTGATTAGTAGATTCTTTCAATTTCTATTTTATGCTCTGCTTCTAGGATGTTGGGGCAATTTTCCTCAATAATTTCTTGAAATATGATGACTAGGCTCTTTCTTTGATCATGGCTTTAAGGTAGTCTAATAATTTTTAAATTGTTTCTTCTTGATCTGTTTTTCAGGTCTGTTTTTCCAATGAGACATTTAGTATTTTATTCTTCTTTTTTCATTCTTTTAACTACTGTTACTTGATGTTTCATGGAGTCATTAGCTTCCACTTGTCCAATTCTAACTTTAAGGGATGATTTTCTTCAGTGAGATTTTGTACCTCTTTTTCCATTTGGCCAATTCTATTTTTAGCTATTATTCTCTTTAGTGATTTTTGCACCTCTTTTTACCAATTTTTATAATTTTCTTCCTTTGCTATCATTTCTTTATCTGATTTTTCCTCTACCATTCTCATTTGATTTTGAAACTCATTTTTCAATCCTTCCAGAAATTCTTGTTGGATTTGTGTCCAATTCACATTTCCCCCCACCTTTGAGCGTATGCTTCACTTGTAGCTGTTTTGAGTTTACTGACTTCTGAGTTTGTGTCTTGAGCTTCCCTATTACCATAGTAGCTTTTTATGGTCAGGTTCTTTGTTTGCTCATTTTCCCACCCTATTTCTTCATTTTTAACTTTATATCAAAGTTGGGCTTGTTCTCAGCATGGGGAGAGAGGGTTACTATCCCAAACTTTCCACCTTTTTCATGCTGTTGTTTTCAGAGCTAGTTCTGGTAGTTTGGAAGCTTTCAGTGCTTCCAAAGTGATGTGATCTGAGGAGATGTGTGGAAGGACCCTGATCCTTTGGCATTGCAATCAATCTGCTCCTGAGGGTCCCTGCTCCTTTGGGACCAGAAATGATACTGCTCCTCATGGCTCTTGCTTCCTCTTGAAAGAAAGTGTTTCTTCCTTCCCTTGAATTGTGACTCAGAAGTAGGACAAAGGTAGTGGAGTTACCAAACAGCATCCAGTCCTGCATCCAATGCTAGCACAGAGATCCCCTGTAATCTCTTTCTGACCAGTGGCCAAGTCCCCTTACCATCTTTGACCTGAGAACTCCCAGAGTTCCTGCTGCTTCTGTCACCACTATTTAATCCCACCATTGGTGTTTCTTCCATGTGGGTTCAGCCTCTACCCCTGCGTCACAGAGCTCCCCTTCTGACCTCCCAAATTGTCTTGGGCAGGAAGACTGTTGCACCCAGACCTTTAGTTTGAATTCAATTTGAGACATTATTTTAAAGTTGCTTGGAAGGGAATGTTGGGAGAGCTTGACTGAGTGATTCCTCTACTTCCCCATCTTGGCTCTACCCCTGAAAGTTTAAGTGACTGTTTTGTCAACTCTTGTGCACAGTAGCCTGTTAAAGAAGGCCATGCTATGTGGATTTATCCATTAAATATCATTATTAGAAGGGCATCATGGCTGGCTAATCAATATCAATAATATTTGAATAGTATCCCAGGCTATCTCTTCATCCCACTACCATGAAACAGTTCAGACAATTCCTGTGATAAATGTTTGGCTATTTAAATGAGGAGGAGGGAAGGGTAAATTTTGTTTACTCTCTGTGAAGTAAACATCAATTTCTGCCCCTCCTCTACCTCAAGAAATTTTAATTTGAAGGTCTTACGGCATTTACTTTGGGGTGGGGGTGGAGAAAGATGAAAAAATTTGTTATGTGTTTTTTCCTTTGGGAATAAAATGCAAATACTAGATATTTTTGCTAGCTAAGAAGGAATTTTGGGCAACATATCTCTTCATAAACATGCATTTTTCATGCATTACCAGGCTTCCAGACTGGCAAATCTTATTTATATTCACTCTAGAGTTTCATGGGCATCATTTCATGAGCTAGCATCACATTTCGTGATTGCATTTTCTTAAAAAAAAAACACACACACACAGCAAGAAGCTGTGTTTAGTAGCCTCTTTAGTAAAAACAGAAAGGGATTTGTTACATAACCTAGAGCTGGTGAAGTAATGTTAAGAATTTTGGGTTCAAAGAAACAAGCTCCAGGGATCATTTCCAGTGTAAAGCCTTAGCCAATAAAGTCAGCATAGAGAGAATGTGACCTTAGGCCATGGGATGAAGTATTGCCAAGATTTAAAAGTCTCTCTTTCTTTCTCCTCACAGGATAACTATAGGCTTTCCTCCAGTCCCAAAATCTTTCCAACTTGGTCAGACCTATTAAAGCTCTTGCTCTCTTGGCACACCCTTTGAGAACCTAGATTTTTGCAGATTTCATGGATATTTCTAGATATCTATCTATCTTATTGCTATTGTCACCATGGATCCTCAAATACTTCTCAATTCTGAAATATCATGTAGTCTAGGAACTCCTAATTTTCCAGTGAATGCACATTTCTTTTTTTTTTTCTTTTTGGAGGGCAATTGGGGTTAAGTGACTTGCCCAAGGTCACACAGCTAGTTTTTGTGTTAAGTATATGAGGCTGGATTTGAACTCATGTCCTCTTGACTCCAGGGCCGGTGGTCTATTGAACACACATTTCTTAATGCATGTTGCTTATGATGTAACACATAGCCACCTCTCTGCCTACTGCCTCCCTTCGGCATTAGGGCTGTACCACCCTTTGTCCAACTAGGCAACAAACATTTATCAAACTTTCATTGTGTACCTAAACTAGGTAGTAGGGATGGATACAAAAAGAACAGCTAAGGATATCAATAATAATAACCGGCATTTACAGAATGTTTTAAAGTTTACAATGCTTCCTGTATGTTAACTCATTTGATCCTCACAATAACCCTGTAAGATAGGGGTTATTATAATCTCTAGTTTACAGATGAGGGAACAGACACAGAGGAATTAAGTGACTTGCAGAGGAATATAGAGCTAACGTGTTTGAAATATGATTTGAACTCAGCTCTTCCTGATGCCAAATGACTGTAACTGAATGAAATGAAATAATTCCTGCCTCTAAGGAATTTACGTTAACAGAAGCAACAATAAGCTAGTATTTATACAGTATTGATTATATTATTATTATTATATGTATACATATATCTATATATACAATGATATATTTCTAGTCAATTGTATATTATTGTATATTATAGTCTATTATTGTATTATCATATAATTATAATATTATAATTATTTTGTACTATTATGTCAGTATTAATATTTGGAAAGCACTTTTACATATGTTAACTCATTTGGTCCCATTTGATTCATCAGGAGTGATTTCCTATGTATATCCAGTGCTTGGCACATAGAAGGCATTGATATAAATATATGTGTATGTGTGTATATATGTGTATATTTATACTGTTTATATAAAGGGGCTATATACATGTAATATACACACATACGCACATGTGTGTGTATCTATTATCTCTTCCCTATCCCAGTGTTCTGTCTACTTCCTCATCATCCTCTATATTTCACTCCCCCCGCATGTAATGGCTCCTGTTCCTGGGCTATCTATAATCACACTTCCCAGGACAAATCAGACCATGTGTCTTGCCTCATTCTCATGTATTTCAATATATTCACGGCCTCAGTTTCAATATACTTTCTTTAAACAGAGAACTGAATGAGGAAAAAAGAAAGGGAATGATTAGATTGAGGAAGGAAGAAAATCAGATTGTTCTCATGTTATTTTTTCCCCTCCTGTAAGTGGGAGGTGGGCAGGCAGGCAGTTAGTCAACAAGTATTTAAGTGTTTACAGTGTACCAGGCACTGTGCTAAGCACTGGATAGAAATTTGTAACCATGTGGGGGGTCATTCTGTGTTCAAACTTCATGTAAACATAAATAACATAAATGATAGAATTTGAGGAAAATAAACTAAAGTAAAATTACACGTCATTATTTTTTCCACATTTGAAAAAAAAACTCTTCCTCTATTACTATAGAGTGCTTCCTCATATATGAGATATATGTATAATCTTTGATCAGAGGCTCTCACATGACACAAAGCATTCTGGTGTACTGGGGGGCTGCTCACTTCCCTAGCTTTCTGCTTTTATCTCTACAGTCTAGGAACTTTACTCTTTTCTACCAGTTAACTAATTTAATGTCACAAGGATCAAAGAATGAATACATATATTTATTGGTAAAAAACAAAAGTACAACTCACAATAAAACTTGGCGGGGGTGAGGAGCGTCTAACCTCTTGTGAGCTATCTTCTTTCAGAGGCTCCTATAACCTCAATCGCTTGCAATCATGCCCTGGATAGGTATTATGATTTGTGGAACTTCTTGTAAATGGGGTGGAAAAAGAAGCATACCAGAATGCATGTATCTAAATGTGTGGGGCTTCTTTGAAAATAGACTTCTTGGGAGAACATTACACTTATTCCAATAATGCTCCTGTGGCTCAAAATATTTTGGGAGCTCCTCTTTTGGAATTGTCAGTAGAGTCTATGGCACATGGTTTTGGGCCAGTGCTGTCAGAGGCAGTAAGTATTTGCACTTTGAAGGTGAAGTTGATTTTCAGAAACAGCAGAGAGCTATTCAGAGCCATGCTTGATGAAAAAAGTAAGTGATCAAGCTGGGTAGTACAGTTTTTGGTTAATCAATGTTGACTCTAACACAGCGAAACTACTTTTCTTCTGTGGCTTGTAAATGGGCTCAGAAGGTGACTAACTCCAAGGCGGGAATCCCCCAAATATTTTGAGCTACATCAGTACCATGGGAATACATCATTAGCTTCTCAACAAAACTATTATTTTTGTTAACTCTTGGTGGTGACTAGACAGCCACGGTATGCTTAAAAAATAAAAATAAAAACAATAGAAAACAAAACAAGGCATCTACTTCCTTATTTATCCACCTCTCTCTAAATAAGGCTTCACCATTATTACATTCAACCACAAAAAGATGGGCAGGTACCATTATAAAAAAAAAACATGGTGGTCCAATTCCACCATGTTCCTTTCAATGGTATATGGTACAGCAGCTGGTTGATCCCCACTACTGATACAAAATTAATTTGAATCCGTGAGAGGACAAAGACAATTGGGCATCACCACCATATGTCTTTACCTATATATGGATATGTTACTTTTATATGGATAGGTTCATAGATGTACCATTTCTCTATTCCCTACCAATTCCTATGGCCTATATACTAAGGGGAGGGGGCATCTTTATGGATGCACTTGTCAGTGCCTTTCCTCTATGGATTATCCCCAGTTTATTCTGCCTTTATCTTGTTTGTGCATAGCTGATAACATGTCATCTCCCTCATTAGAAGTCTTGAGAATGGGGACTGTCTTATCTTTCACTAAGTACTCACTATGTACCAGACATTATGTCAGGTGCTGGGAATACAAAGACAAAAGCAGTAAAATTCTCTGCCTTCAAGAAGCCTAAACACTACTAAGGGGAGGGGGAAGCTACATCATGTACAGAGCTGTATAAATAATTCCAGGTATAAGGAAATACTAATAACTAGGGGGTCTGAAAAGGCCTGGTGCAGAAGGTGATGTTTGAGTCATGTCAAGATGGGATTCTAAGATGTGGGGGTGAGGAGAAAATATATTATCCCCATCTACAATTACCATTGATAATTGAAACTGTGGCATGCATTTCATCTGTGCCTGGTCATCCTGTGTGACCTCCGTCTATGTCCTTCCTTAAGCTTGCCACGGGGGACTCACCCAATGTACTGCAGGCCTTTCTAGCTTTTTCCTGACTTCTCAAGCAGAACCAATAGAGCACAGGCTCCTCCACTTGTCATCCCTTCCCCTCATCATTAGACCATCCTATCTTCTTTTTCTAGCCAATGGCTCCTTCAAAACATCTTTTAGTTCTATTCTTCAGTTTGTAATTTACCTCCTTGACTATTTTTAAAAACCGGGGAAAAGAAGATGTGCTACTCCACAGGGATAAATACAGAGACTGAAAGAGGGTGTGCATAGCCAGGAAAGTTTCTGAAGGGGTTTTCCCTCTCATCTTACTCTGGAGAGAGGGCATCAAAAGATCAGAGAAGTTTATAGATAATTGCCTGAGCACAGCCTAAGGAACTAGGTGAATGGTCTCTAGATCCATGAGGAACATCAGAAAAAGGCAAAGGGAAGAAGAGAGTTGGGGGAAGGTGGAGGAGAGACAGAGAGCGATAGATGGAGACACAGAGAGAAGCAACATCGGTGGTCCCACCCCATGCTGCCTACCCCAAATGGAGAATCTGGTAACAGTCAAGGGGCAATGGGCATGATTTATGGGGTGGGGCTTCTGCCAGAGAATATTTCATTCCTTGATTTACATTCATCTTTGAAGTTACTCATTCTAGGATTTGTTTTGTTTTCCCTGTTCTTTTCAGGGAAGCAGAGAATTGTCCAGGTAACAGAGAGTTGGATTTGGAATCAGAGGCCCTGTGTGTGAATCTAGCTTCTGTCTGTCACTTGCTTCATATGGGACTCTAGGTAAGTCATTTCCCCTAAGTTTCCTGATCTGGAAAATGAGATTGAACTAGATGACCTCTAGAATTCCTGCCAGTTGATCCCATGAACCTAATTGCTGCTCCCAACACTGTCCTGTTTACTACACTGATCAAATTCTTGGGCTAAACCAGGCAAAGCTCCTTGCTAGTTAGTGAGGGAATGAGTCATAATCTAGAGTTTCCAGGTGTCCTCGTGGCTTCATGCTGACAGAAAGTTAAAATATAGCCAGTGAACCAAGGCAAGCATCCATGAAGTAGGTCACCATGGGAAAGCCCATGTGCCTCTGCAAGGATCACTGCTTGTTATGCAATCAGGTCTCGTTTGCTCTATGCTTGGTTGCAGCAATGTGAATGAAGGTCATATCTTTGAGTCTTGGTTACCTAAATAGGGCCTCTTATGAGGAAAAAAAAATCTTCCTTTGGAGCAAAGCTTCTTTATTTTTTTCTGTCCTGGACCTCTTTGGTAGCCTGATGAACCCTACGGGCCCCTTTTCAGATGTTTTTTTATACATACAGTAAAATACAGATGATCATGAAGGAAACCAATTACATTGTAATGCAATGGTTAAATTAAAAGAAATCTTACAGGCTCCAAGTCAAGAAGCCCTGATCTAAAGGAAGGCAGCTATCCTTGTCTTTTAAAAATATTTTCCCATTAAAAATTATTGACGTGTTTTGCTTTCACATCACTTTCATTTCCAAATATATAATTTTCCTCTCTCCTACTCAGAGCACTAACCCTTGTCATCAAGGCTAAGAAAGAGAGGAAGAAAAAGAAATTCAGCAAAATTTACCAGCACGTCATCTGAGTCTGACAATATATGAAATCTTCAATATCCAAAGGCCCCCACCCCTCTGTAAAGAAGGGAGGGGACAGGTATGTTTTTTTTTTTTTATTCCTTCTTATGTAAGTATAATCACATAGTGCTTATGCAATCATTTGCTATTCTTTTGGTTTACATTATTGTCATTCTGTATAGTATTTTCCTGCTTCTTCCTCACTTTGCTGCTCTCCACTCTTCATTTTCCCATGCATATCTAAACTTTTGGTTCAAAGAAACACCAATCATTGTTTCTTATAGAACGGTAATAAGTTGTTGAATGCACGTGCCATAAGTCATTAGCCTTTCCGTAATCTAAGGGCATCAACTTTGTTTCTAGTACCTTGCCACCCCAAAAGGAGAAGCCACCCTTTAATAAATAAAAATGCCTTTTTTCTATCTTTTTCTGAAACATGACCAGGGTAGTGCAAAAGGCCCAATTTCTAGAGTGTAAGAAAAGGTATAGACAGCTCGCCATGTATCCATAGATGTTAAACAAAAAGAAACAGAGAAGACTTTATTGTTGCATCCTGTTTAATGATTCAACATGAGCTTTAGAGAGCAATTTGAAGACAACAAACACAAAAAGACAAATTGGGTCAGTCAGTTAGGAGACTAGGCCAGGTCTGGTTGGAACTTTCTAAAACTTTGTTAGAATTGGAAAGAACCAATGAAAAAACCAAGGTGGACTAGGAAAGTCGTGATCACATTGATTCCAGAAGAAAGCTAAGGGCGTGTGCCTCCTGAGCTTGGGTTGGGTACCCAAGGTATTGGACTTAGGAAAGAGGAGTTTTGACCCCAGATTACCTGCTGTATGAAGGAGGTACAATGATTAATCAAGTTGTTCATTTACAGTGATTAAGGGTACAATCAACCTTTTCCTGAATGGGACATAGGATATATATTTTTTTCAATTATGGAAAGAGAAAGGAATAATAATAACTCACACTCACAAATTACCTATCTTATAACAATCCTGTACATAGCAGGAAGAGTAAGAGAAAACTCAGAGGGCACATGAGAACTGTCTTCAGACATTTGAAAGCCTGTGGTGGGGAGGAGGGATCAGATGTTCTCTGTGGCTCTAAAGGGCAGAATCAGGACCAAAACATGGAAATGGAGGCAAATTTAGGCTTGATATCAGGAAATACTTCCAATGTATTAGAGATTTTCCAATGTAGACCCTGATACTTTGGAAAGCAGTGGGTTTCCCTTCATTGGAGTTCTTCCAACAGAGAGGTGACCAGATACACTGGAGCGGGTATTCCTTTCAGGTTTAGGTTAGACTATGTTCAGGTCCCTTTCAATTATCAAATTTTGTAGTCTATGTCTTACCCCATTTCACAGCTGGGTAAACTAAGACTCATAGAAATCGTGACCCGTCCAGTGTCACACAGTATATGTCAATGCTAGGATTTGAACCTAGGTTCTCCTGAATTTCAGTTGAGTGTTCTTTTTTCTATAGGACCCTATCTCTCAAAAATGTTTATAGTCAAATTTGGGCAGCATGTGTGGAGCTCCTCTCACTCTCCAGGCCCTTCCCTCTGTGAGGAGCTATAAGACATTGGCTACACAGGAGGAAGCAAGTAAGTAGATGGCAAAGCAGAAGTGAAGAGATCTGGCAGCAAGGGAAAGGGACCGAGGGAGTAAGAGAGTGTGTGACACCTCTTGGCCATGGAAAACTTGAATAGAAGAGAAACATTGGAAAGACAGAAGAGACAAGATGCCGAGCAGAGCAAAGAAACCACTTGCAATAGTTCTGCCCTTGACTCTAAATATTTTGGTAATATTGTTTAATTGTTTTTATTGATCATATATAAGGAAGTCACAGGGGGTAGGGCAGAGCCAAGGTAGTGGAGTATAGACTGAAGTCTCCCAATACTCCCCTCCAAACAACTTTAAAATAATACCTCAAATCAAATTTTGGAGTGTCAAAGCCAACAAAAGTTCAGAAGAAGACATTTTTCCAGCCTGAGACAACTTAGGAAGTCTACAGGAAAGGTCTGTAATACTGGGGTGGGTGCAGGCCTGGGGTGACAACAGGAGAAGCTGTGGCCATGACTGAGGCAGAAGTAGCAGCAGAAGCAGCTGCTTTCAGTCCAGAGGTAATAGGGAAGTTGGACAACTGGTTAGAGATTACAGGGGACCCTTTGCTGGCACTGAGTGCACCTGGAACTGAGTGAAACTTGCTCATAGACATTTCTGGGTAAGAAAGAAACAGTTCAAATATGATGGAGCCATGGTCAGGATAACACAAGATTTAGCAGCTTCTACATTAAAGGATCAGAGGGCAAAAGAGCTAGGATTACAATTAAGAATAACCTACCCAGCGAAACTTATTATAATCCTTCAGGGGAAAATAAATTGATATTTACTGAAATAGAAGACTTTCAAGAATTCCTGATGAAAAGATCAGTGCTGAATAGAAAATTTGACTGTCAAGTATAAGGATGAAGAAAAACATAAAAAATTAAACATGAAAGAGAAATTATAAAGGAATCAATAACCCTAAAATATTTACATCCCTATATGGAAAGATGCTACATGTAAGTCCTAAGAGCTCTATCATTATTAGGACGGTTGGAGGAGTCTACACAGAGGCCATGGGTATGAGTTGATTATCTTGGGATGATCTCCAAAAAAATGTTGGGGTGAGAAAGAGGGATGCACTGGGAGAAGGGGAAGGGAGAGGTAGAATGGGGAAAATTTTTCACACAAAAGGTATTCAAGGAAGAACTCTTAGAGTGGAGGGGGAAATGGTTAGGTGGTAGGCAATGTTTGAACCTTACTCTCATCAGAACTGGTTCAAAGAGGGAAGACTATACACACACACATACTCAGTTGGGTATAAAAATCTCTTTTATCCAGTAAAGAAATAGGAGTAGAAGAAGATAAGAGAAATGGGGGGGGGTGATAAAAGGGAGGGTGGATTAAAGGAGGCAGTGGTCAGAAGCAGAACAGACTTTTGAGAAGGGATAGGATGAAAGGGAAGAGAGGAGGATAAACAGAAAAAAATAAGATGGAGGGAAATACACAGTAATCATAACTGAAATGTGAATGGGATGAGCCAAACAAAAAACCAGAAGTGGATAGCTGAGTAGATCAGAAACCAGAATCCAACAATATATTTGCACATAAGAGATACCCTTGAAACAGAAAGGCATACACAAAGTTAAAAGACTGGATCAGGATCTATTCTGCTTCAGTTGAAGTGAAAAAGGAGGTAAGCAATCATGATCTCAATGCAAAAGCAAGAGTAGACCTAATTAAAAAAGATAATCAGGCAAACTATATTTTGCTAAAAGGTACCATAGACAATGAAGTAATATAAAAAAAACTTACAGTGAATTTTTTCTGATAAAGGTCTTATTTCTTAAGAATATGAAGAAGAGTCAAATTTATAAAAATAAGAGTCATTCCCTAGTTGATAAATGGTCAAAGTATGCGAACAAGCAGTTTTCAGAAGAAATCAAAGTTATCTATAACTATTTGAAAAATTATTTATTAGAGAAAGGCAAATTAAAACAACTCTGAGGTACCAACTAATACCTGCCAGAAATAACAAATGCAGGAGAGGATGAGGGAAAATAGGTACATTAGTGCATTTTTATTGAAGTTGTGGATTGCCCAGACCATTTTGGAGAACAATATGGAACTGTGCCAAAGGGCTCTAAAACTGTGTATTCCCTTTGATCCAGCAATACCACTACTATATCTGTACCCCAAAGAGATACAAGAAAAGGGAAAAGGAAATATATGTACAGTAATGCTTATAAGCAGCTATTTTTGTGATGGGAAAGAACTGGAAGTTGAGGTGACATTCATCAATTGTGGCATATAATTGTGATGAAGTACTATTATGCTATAAGAAATAACGAGGGGGTGGTGGCTTCAAGGGAAAAAAAAACACGGTAAGACTTATGTGAAAGTAAAATGAGCAGAATCAAGAGATCATTGTGCACAGTAATAGCAATGTTGAAATGATGATAAACTGTGAAAGACTTGGCTTCTCTGATCAATACAGTTGTCCAAGACAATTCCAAAGGACTCATGATGAAAAAATGCTATCCACCTCCAGAGGGAAAACTGATGAAATCTGAAGGCAAATTGAAATATAATTTTCTTGCTTTTTTTTTGCTACACGGAAGTATATTTCACATGATTTTACATATATGATTGATATCATGTTGCTTACCTTTTCAATGGGCAAGAGAGGGATTGGAGAGAGAGAATCTAAAACTTAAAATCTAAAAGGAAAAGAATGCTATAAATAAATAATTAAAAAAGAAAATGCAGTTTATATGGTTAAGTAGATTCAGTCCATTCTTGTGGGGAAGGAACTCCATTATATCAAAGTTATATAGTAGGGCTGAGTGAAATATAGCAATATATGGGAGAAGGTAGGGTTATGCAAGCTCAGAGCTGATTCTTACTGAGTAAAGTCAAATTAACTACAGCTTCTAGATGAATAGTTTGCACGTTCATGGAGAGGCAGAATTGGTAGGATGAAATTGTCTTCTCTCTGAGAAACATAGAGAAGTCAACATTTTCCTGATTTTCCACTCAACAAAGTGAAGTTTCATAACTTCCAGGGTGATTCTTGAGCTTGCCCAGCTTCTGACCCTTCCTGTTGAATATGAATAGGTTAGTGACTAGCAGCACCACCTGGTGGCTAAATGTTCAAGAACAATTGGCCTTTGTTGAAGGTTCAAGGAAATGGTTGGGGAAAGCTCAGATTGGGGAGTTGAGGGACTGGAATAATAACTACAGCTGTAATGGACAAGTGAAAGGGGAGCAATCTGACAACCTTCCTTCACCACATATTGAATAATTATTCAGGGACTGGCTTTTCATCTTATGGATTATCAATATCAAGGGTCTTTGTTTTCCAAATTCCCCCCCCCCTTCCTTCTGTTTTTTGTACCATTTTTTTTTTTTACTTAACTAGAGATCTGGTAAGCAAGACTGTGCAGTGGAAAGAAGAACACAAACTCATGTAATTTTGTTTCCTGTTAGTAGATCTGGTGAGTAAGAATGTCAAGCTTGTGATGCAATGCATAAAATGAAGCTGGTGGATTATCGTGAGTTTCAGTGTCTCATGCTAATTCTGTTGCCTACTGCTACTGAGAGAGGGCTGTATTTGTTAGATATTTGTAGAAAAAAATAGAATTTACTCTACTTGTATCCTTCTCTCTAGATTGCCATATACAATCAGAATATCAGGAAGGGTTCCTCTGTGCTACAATAGCTCAAGAAATGGTCATTTCATCAATAAGCACTCTCTCCAATAACACACATCCAAAGCTTCTTTATGAAGTGATGAATAGTCAGTGGGAGTTGCTGTGCTAGAAAATTCCTTGCCCTGTAGAAGCTGGCAATAACCTTCTCCAAACTAGGCTAACTTGGTCTTTGGATGGCAGGCACAAACTTTTCATTTGACCCATGCTTGAAGTCTTACTAGCTTGATCAAAGCTACCAGAGTGGCTGTTCCCCTGGCATGGTCTTGAAGAACTCAGGGGCACCATCGTTTATAGTGATCCATTGGAGTAGGACCACAGTAAAGGAAGAGAGAAAGTCTCATAAGACATAGGATATCTACCAATAGCATGATTGCTGCCTAGCCTGACTCAAGGCAAAATTTGCCTTTCAAGACCAGAATTTGTCTCAGCTGGCATAATCTTTGAGAAACTAGAGTCACCTTTGTTCCTTCATAAGGTGAGGGAGGGAACAAGCATTTATTATGTTCCTACTGTGTGCCAGGCACCATGCTAAGTCCTTTACAAATATTAAGCATAGGGACACAGAAAGTGGATGAGGCATTGAAAGGGAAGGTGAAGGTAAGAGTTGATTGATGCTTAATGTTACATCTTTGTTATTGTTCAGTTGTGTCTGACTTTTCGTGACCACATTTAGAATTTTCTTGGCAAAGATCCTGCAGTGATTTGCCATTTCTTTCATTAGCCCATTTTATAGAAGAGGAAACTGAGGTAAAGAGGGTCAAGTGACTTGCTTAGGGTCTCACAGCTAGTAAATGTTTGAGACCAAATCTAGATCTATCCTTATAACATCTCTGAGAGATAGGTGCTATTATTTACTCCCATTTTACAGACAGCTGAGGCAGAAAGGGGTTAAGTGACTTGCCCAGGGTCACGCAGCTATCAAATGTCAGATGTGAATTTAGGTCTTTCTGACTCCACATCTAGCTATTTGCCCACTACATCACTTAGTTGTCAATAAGGAGAAGAAAATGGAGTAGGAAGTAAGTAGAGGAGAAGGACTCACAAATCCCAGAACATTCTTAGACATTAAAGCAAATTTTTTAAGGACACAAAGTCTGTTTTAGAACTCTTATCTTTACCCTCCCTTTCAATGACTCACCCACTTTCTGTGTCTCTATGCTCTAGACCTCACCAAAACTATCCTGAATTTCATTATCATAGGGTCTTCTTGGAAGGTTGGCTACCTAATCACATAAACTAATCCTTTAAAAAAATCCTGACTTTATCAGTGCAGGGAATTCCCACGAGTTCTCAGTAATTTCTGACCTTAGGGAGTTGCTTGGGACAATCAGCAGAGTGATTAAGTGACTTGCTGGGTCAAGAAATCAGAGGGAATTTATGGGCAGAATAGGAACCTAGGCCTTTCTGACTCCAAGGCTAGCTATCTATTGCAGTCTTGGTGCTTCTCAAATTAATCTATTTTAATGCCTTAATCTTTTACTCCTTCCCAGGCAACAAATACATCTCTTTAGTAGGAACCTTCATGAGACAGCAGTATCTTAACCCTGAAAAAGTGACTAGAACAGTGAGGAGTTTAGGCTACAGGAGTGAAGTAGATATTTTCTATCATGTGGACTTCAAAGGGTGCCTTAGACCATACCACACAGAGAGTTTTCTACCTTGATTGATGCTTAATGTTACACCTTTGTTATTGTTGTTCAGCTGTGTCCAACTTTTCACGACCCCATTTAGGATTTTCTTGGCAAAGATACTGGAGTGGTTTGCCATATCCTTCATTAGCCCATTTTACAGATGAGGAAACTAAGGTAAAGAGGGTTAAGCTAGGACTTGCTCAGGGTCTAACAGCTAGTGTTTGAGACCCGATTTGGAATCAGGAAGATTATTCTTCCTGAATCCAGTCCTGACACTCTATCCACTGCCCCACGTACCTGCCCCACTATGTCTTATCCATAATCTCATTGCCTTCAGTTCCCTGGTTTTATGTCCTCTCAGGTTCTCCTACTCTTACATTCCATCCCAACAATCACTAGTTATTCATGTCATCTCCAGTGATCTTTGCCTCATCCCTCCTGAAGCCCTGCATCTTTATTTTATTTTTTTATTTTTCACACCAAGGTCTCCCACTGCCTGAAAAAAAAAAGCCTTTTGTGCTTCTTGGCAGCATCTCTCACTCCCCAATAAAAGCACTATTTAGAAAAAAATCTTTTCTCCCCTACTTTATGAAAGTGACTGAAAAGAGCTTTTTCCCCTTTTCAAAAGCAATCAGACTCCCTCTAGTGGACAACTGTCAGTCCTGCCTGAAAACATAATGAACTTTGCTTCGAGAAAATGACATACCCGTGTTTCCCTGATAATAAAACCCATCCCGAAAATAAGCCCTCCCCTTACTGTGTAAGATTCCTCTAAAATAAGTCCTCCGCCGAAAATAAGCCCTATTGAGATTGCTACTGTAGTGAAGGTGATCCCCTGCGCTACACGCTACATTAAGGTACCCTCTGTATGCACCGTCCCCATCCCCCGGTGAAACGCACGCTGCGCTCCAAGCTGCATCCAATCAGAGCTGCAGCAGTGAGCGCGTCATCCTGTTCTTCCCCAGTGATTTGCTTATTGAATAAAGGTACATTTTTTTGTTCACATTTACCTGTTTATTAAAATTGCTGTCAATGTTCATTAAAATAAGCCCTCCCCTGAAAATAAGCCCTCTGGTGGTTTTCTGTCCAAAAAAAAAAAATAAGACAGTGTCTTATTATCGGGGAAACACGGTACCTTTCCAGTTGTTTAAGTTTGTTTGTTTGTTTCTTTTTCTTTTTTTTTTTGGTCTGATTCAGTATCTAATTGCCAGAGGATCATTCTCTAGGGTCAGTAATTCTCACTTGCTTCTCTCTTTGAGGCTCCAAGTAGACTGTCTCTTTCTCTACCTGATATACCAGACACCGGCCTGCAGTTAGAATCAGGCAGTTGGCATCTGGCAGCTTCTTGAGTTCACTGGATTCTCTCCATCTGGTGTCCTATCAGTCCTGTGGGCAGTTTCCCTCTCTCCCTAAATCACTAACTAGTTTCTCCTCTCAACTCTCTAGCCTCAGGGCTGGTGTTAGAATAATGAATGAATGATTGCTTGAATGAGCTAGTGAAAAGCATTTACTAAGTGATTCCTATACACTGAACACTGTCCTTGGGCAGAGGAAGAATCTCTTTTCATTAAATAGTTGAAACTTCTGTTTTGAAAACTCACCATGCAAGAAAAAAGTTTGTGTTCTGTTCTACTGTTACCCAGAGATTTCAGAATTCTGGGTTCTTGTCTGGCATCCAGATTGCCTTGAATTCTCAGGACATTGCAGTAGAAAGCCCATGTCAGCATGTATTGGTGATATTACCCCAGTGGCATCCAAGTGGAAGTTAGCCATTACCCTATCCACTACCTGTTCTTTGTACTCTCCTGCAGGATACTATTGGTCAACAGGTCCAAAACAATGTGGAGTGCTTGGTTCTAGATTTAGGGAAACCAAAACCAAAATGAGATTGTTGTTTGAAGTGCTTGACTCACTGACCCTGCAATTCTTTAACCTATCAATTCAATTAAAAACATTTATCGAGTGTCTATTAGGTGTTGGACACTATACTAGGTGCTAGGGATACAAAAACAAAATAAAAGCAGCCTCAAGGGTATTGGTTTCTACTTTGGTTGAGGCTGGATAATACGTTAACAGATAAAAATATAAACTGAGAGGATGCTTATCATTTGGGGAATGGCTGAACAAAAATTATGGTATATGAAAGTGATGGAATAATATTATGCTTTAAGGAATGATGAAAGGTGGAAAGGGTACTGGGAGGATGGTGAAGCAGGTCAGAAAACATTCAGCTCTCCAAATTTCCTCTACAGAAAAAGACAGAACATTGCTCCAGAGGGAATGTAGAGCAACAGACATAAACAAAAGTCAGGGCAAAGGAGTTGTTCTCCTAAGATGACCTAAGAAGACCCCAGGAAAGACCAGCTCTCCAGGTGCAAAGATTCAGCCTGAGTGAAGTGCAAACACTTCCAGGCCAACTCTGCCCTGGGGGAAGCTGGGGTTGGGAGGCAGCCTCAGCCTTAGAAACTTTCGTGTCTTGTACAGTGTGGGGGTTTGACAGCAGAGTAGGAAAAGATTGAAGGACCTTTTGTTGTTGAGGGATGCCAAATGCAGCTGTGCTGACTAGACACATCCTGGGCTGGCATGCTGCTGCGGGAGAGAAGCTAGCACATGCCTGGTGAGTGCAGTAGCAGAGGGGCAGGGACCCTGTTGGCTGTGGATGCTCACAGGAGAGCAAAGTCCCTGGTTTCATTTTCAGGGCAGAGAAGACAGGTGTAGTTTGCAACCACCAGAGGTACCACAGGAAGCAAGATCATATTGGGACAGAGTGACCAGGGGATATAGCTGTGGCTTAGGAGTGGAGAGGAGATCCCAATGTTGAGCCCTGGGATAGACCTCAGAAAATAACAGTAAGAAGTAACTGAGACTAGAGCATCATCCCCCAGACCTGGAGACTAAACTTGATTACACTAATACTTGATAAAAACAAAACGAAATTTTAAAATGAGTAAGCAAAGGAGAAAGAACCTAATCATAGATAGCTACTATGGGAATAGAGAAGATCTGAGTTCATATTCAGAGGATGGTAATGGAGCTAAAAAAAAAGTCACTCTTTTTCAATGAGAAATGCCAAAAGGTCCCAAGCACAAAAAGTGTTCTTGGAAGAACTTAAAAAGGATTGTAAAAATCAGAGATACTGAGGAAAAATTAGAAAAAAAAATAAGACTAATCCAAGAAATTCAAGAAAATTATGAAAAGAAAATCAACCAACTTGAAGTAGAGAATCAAAAACTTAAGGAAGCAAATAATTCCTTGAAAACTAGAATTGGGCAAAGGGAAACTAATGACATTCTAAAACACCAAGAAATAATAAAACAAAATCAAAAGAATGAAAAAAATAGAAGAAAATGTGAAACATCTCATCAGAAAAACAAACAACTGATCTGGAGAAACAGATCAAGGAGAAATAATATAAGTATAGTTAGATTACCTGAAAGTTATGATAAAAAAAATCTTGATACAACATTACAAGA
Source organism: Petaurus breviceps papuanus (assembly GCF_028583685.1). NCBI lineage: Eukaryota > Metazoa > Chordata > Mammalia > Diprotodontia > Petauridae > Petaurus > Petaurus breviceps. The sequence continues at coordinate 3,415,239 of NW_027185854.1, forward strand.
AATTGTCAAAGACAATTACCCTGAAGTTCTAGAATGAGAAAGCAAAAGAGAAATGGAAATAATCCACCAATTACCACCTGAAAGAGATCCCAGAAGGAAAACTTTCAGAATTGCCTTCAATTTTTTCATTCTTTTGGATTTGTTTTATAGTAACTTGATTTCTCATAAAGTCATTAGCTTCCAATTGCTCCAATCTAATTTTGAAGGAATTATTCTCTTCAGTGAGTTTTTGAAATTCCTTTTCCATCTGGCAAATTCAGCTTTTTAAGGCATTCTTCTCCTCATTGGCTTTTTGGGCCTCTTTTGCCATTTGAGTTAGTCTATTTCTTAAGGTGTTATTCTCTTCAGTATTTTGGTGTCTCCTTTAGCAGGCTCTTGACTCACTTTTCATGATTTTCTTGCATCATTTTCATTTCTCTTCCCAATTTTTTGTCTACTTCTCTTACTTGATTTTCAAAATCCTTCTTGAGCTTCTCCATGACCTGTGACCAATTCATATTTTTCTTAGAAGCTTTTGATACAGGAGTTTTGACTTTGCTGTCTCTTTCTGGTTCTATGTTTTGATCTTGTCACCAAAGAATGATTCTATAGTTTGATTATACTTCCTCTGTTTGCTCATCTTGCTAGCCAATTACTTGACTTTTGAGTTCTTTGCCACAGTAGAACTCTGCTTCCAGAGTGGAGAATGCTGTGTCCCAAATTTCTGGGGTTTTGTGCAACTGTTTTCAGAGTTTCTTCCAGGCACCTGCCTCAGAAATTTGAGGAGGACAACCTCTCTACAACCACCACAAGCTCTGCCACACTAGCACTCCTCACCTGAGGACCACCACCCAAGGCTGAGACCCAGATCCAAGCAGGTCAAAGCAAGAGCAATTACCCTCTGAATGGTTGCTTGGTCTTCCTATGATCTGTAGGCCAAGAGCTCCAGAGGCAGGGATGTGGCAACAGCTGCAGCTGCCTCTACCATTCCAGGGATAGAGGCTGGACCAAGCTCTTCTCTCACCCAGTTCTAACAGAGTTTCCCATTAATCTTTTACTTTCTCTTTAACATTTATGGGTTGAGAAGTCTGGAAACCATCACAGCTGCCAATGAATCAGTCCCCTGAAGTCTGCTCCGGTCATTTTGTGCCACAGGTCTGTGCCAGCTCGGCTCATGTGGGACTACACTCTGCTCTCAGCTCGGTGAAATAGACCCTCAGGGGGCGGCCAGGTAGCACAGCAAGTAAGAGCACCGGCTCCAGTGTTGAGAAGACCTGGAGATCGAATCCCGGGCTCAGACACTTAGCACCCACCCAGAAACACCTGGCCGTGTAACCTTGAGCAAGTTACTTAACCCCAATTGCTTAGGGGCAGCCAGGTGGCTCAGCGAGTAAGAGCACCGGCTCCAGTGTTGGGACGACCTGGAGATCGAATCCCGGGCTCAGACACTCAGCACCACACCCAGAAATAACTGGCCGTGTAACCTTGAGCAAGTTACTTAACCACAATTGCTTAAAAAAAAAAAAGAAATAGACCCTCAGTGGGAAATTTGTTTCTTTCTGTCACTTTGTGGGTTATATAGCACTAAAACTTGTTTAGGGTCATTTTTTTTTGCAGGTATTAGAGGTGTTTGGAGTGGGAGCTCAAGCAAGTTCCTGCTTTTAGTCCGCCATCCTGGCTCTGATCTGCCCCCCCCACCCCATATGCTATTATTTTCTACATTTTATAGATGACAAAATTGAGGTAGACAAAGGTTGAGAGATTTGCCCAGGGTCACACAACTACAAGGTTTCTGAAGCAGGATCTAAACTCAGATGTTTCTGATTCAAGTTCAGTAGTCCATATAAATACTACCTAGCTGCCTCTAGGGAGCTTTGATAATGTCTTACCAAAGAAACAAAAGGGAGAACACTGGGGAAGCAACTATATAGAAGTAAAGAACAACCTGGAATGATAATAGCAAAAATAATAATAGCTAAAAGAAAGCATTACCATAATATAAGCAAAACTTATTGGCCTTAATAACAGATTGATTATATAGAGATAACTTAAAGACTGAAAATCTCCCAGAAGACTATAATAAGTAAGAAACCCAGAAAACCATGATATAAGAAGTAATACAAGAAAAATGCCTAAAACTTAAGAAATCAGAAAACAAAATGCTAATCAAAAGAAGCCATAGATTGCTTTGAGGACAAAAAAAATGTTGCAAATATCAAGACACAACATTTCACAATTCTAGTGACAAGCAACAATTCCTACAAGCAATCAGAAGGAAGACCTTCAGATATACAGGTGTGAAGTCAAACACAAACAGCTCTCCTGAGGACTGCTGCTGTGAGTAACTTTATTTTTTAATTTTTTTTCTGATTTTTTTTTGGAGTGGGGGAAGGTAGGGCAATTGGGTTTAAGTGACTTGCCCAAAGTCACACAGTTAGTTTTGTGTTAAGTGTCTGAGGCCAGATTTGAGCTCAGGTCCTCCTGACTCTAGAGCTAGTGCCCTATTAATTGTACCACCTAGCCACCCCTTGTGAGTAACTTTAAAGTTCTGATCACATAATATAGTGAACTCTCTATTTATTCAACAGTGAATGAAAGCAAAACATTCACAGAAATCAAAATAAAACATTCACAGCAATATAACATAACAACTTATTACCAAAGTGGCCACATATTCTTAAATAAAAGATGTCATTCAGTAAGTCACAATCTAAATCAATCAATATAAAGTACCCATCTAAAGTTTTCTTTTATCTTGATTGGAGACTGGCTTTCAATCATCCTTAACTCAATCATCCTTAAGGAGTACAAAGTACAAAGTACAAAGGTCTCTCACCCCTAGGTCACATTGTCTCAATCTTGTCAGCCAGTACTAAGTATCCAAGTAAAAGATCTTTTCATCTTGACTGGAGGCTTACTTGCAAAGTCCATGGATCCTCTTCCATGCTCCTAGGTCTTGCCTGAATTCAGCTCCTGTTCTAGCTCCCCTTCCAGCTTGAAGCTCACAGTGACCAGTCCACCTCAAGCCCTTCACAGTTTCTGGGAAGACAAATAATGATATATATACACATGTATATATATATACACACATATGTATATATACATATATACATACATATATATACATATACAGATATACAGATATACACACATACACACACATTACTCCCCCCATCCTCTTAGCTTCTTTTCCTCACCTTTAAAACATGTTCAGGTCTCCCCATTCTAAAAAAAAGTAGATGATGGTGGAAGACAGACAGTCTGGGAGTGAGTTAGGATCAAGCAAGGCACTTGCTTCTTCTCCTGACCCAGTGCCTCAGGAGGCATGTGAAAAGGAACAGACAGTAATAGGGAGTATCCAGATCTATAGGGTCTTCTGGGGAGAATTAGATTAATGAAAGAATAACCTCTCAAAAAAGGGATATTTACATCAAAGACAGCCATACCAGATCTCAAACTATAGTATAAAATAGCAGTCATCAAAACTATTTGGTAATAGCTAAGGAATAGAGTGGTGGATCAGTGGAATAGATTAGGTACACAAGACACAATAGTTAATGAGCATAGTAATTTAGTGTTTGATAAATACAAAGACCCCAGCTTCTGGAATAAGAACTCATTATTTGATGAAAAAAAATGCTGGGAAAACTGGAAAATAATACGGCAGAAACTAGGCATAGACCTACATCTCACACCATATACCAAGATGTCAAAATGGGTACATGATTTATGCATAAAGGGTGATGCCATAAGCAAATTAGGAGAGCAAGGAATAGTTCACCTGTCAGATCCATGGAGAAGGGAAGAATTCATGACTTAACAAGAGATAGAGACCTTTACAAAATGCAAAATGGATAATTTTGATTATATTAAAATTAAAAGTTTTAGCACAAACAAAAGCAATGCAACCAAGATTAGAGGGAAAGCAGTAAGCTGGGAATCACTCTTCAGAACAAGTATCTCTGATAAAGACTTCTTTTCTCAAATATATAGAGAACTGAGTCAAATTTATAAGAATATAATTCACCCCCCCCAATTGGTAAGTGGTCAAAGGATATGAACAGGCAGTTTTTAAATGAAGAAATCAAAGCTATCTATAGTTAAATGAAAAAAAAATGCTATACATTATGATTGATTAAGAAATGCAAATTAAAACTACTTTAAGGTACAAACTCACACCTATCCAATTGACTAATATGACAGAAAATAAAAATGATAAATTTTGGAAAGAATGTGGGAAATTAGGACAATAACACTCTATTGGTGAAATTGTGAACTGATCCAACCATTCTGGAGAACAGTTTGTGGTTTTCTTGGCAGAGACACTGGAATGATTTGCCATATTCTCTTCAGCTCATTTTACAGATGAGAAAACTGAGGCAAGTAGGGTTAAGGGACTTGCCCAGAATCACATAGATAGTATTTGAGGGCAGATTTGAATTCAGGTTTTCCTGACTCCAGGCCCAGCAATCTATCCACTGTGTCACCTAGCTTCCCTGAAGAACAACATACCCAAAGGAAAGGACAAGAACAGCAACATGCTCAATGAAGATCAAGAGAGCAATGCACCAGTACTACCTGAATTAGGACACTAATGGGAACTAGCAGAATTTCTTCAAATGAATTTTTGCTACATTTTTATCTTCCTCTATAAGGTAGACTGTTGGAAATTTGGTTGACTTGAATCAATTTACTAAATTTATTGATCAAATTTACTAAATTTATAAATTGACTCAGGTAGTATTGGCATGTTGATTATATTTTTGTTTCTTAAAAATATAATATCCAATTTTCCCCAATTATATGTAAAAACAATTTTAACTTTTTTTTTTCCAAATTTTGAGTTCCAAATTCTCTCCATCCCTTCTTTACTCCCCTCATTGAGAAGATAAGCAATTTTACATAGGTTAAACATGTGTCATAATACAAAATACATTTCCATGTAAGTCATGCTGTGAAAGAAAACACAAACAGAAAAAAACTAAGAAAAATAAGGAAAGTAAAGAAAAAGTATCTCTGATCTGCATTCAAGCTCTACCATTTCTTTCTCTGGAGATGAATAGCACTTTTTATCATAAGACCTTCAGAATTGTCTTAGATCATTTCATTGCTGGGAATAGCTATGCTATTTATAATAGATCATCATATAATATTGCTGTTACTATGAACTGGTGCTGCTTATTTCACTTTGCATCAGCTCATGTAAGTCTTTCCAGGTTTTTCTGAAATCATCCTGCTTGTCATTTCTTGTAGCACAGTAATATTTCATCACAATCATATACCACAACTTGTTCAGCCATTCTCCAATTGAAGGACATTCTAATAATTTCCAGTTCTTTGGCACCATTAAAAAACTTGCTATAAATAATTTTTGTACATATAGATCCTTTTTGTTTTTGTTTTTTATCTTCTTGGGATATAGACCCAGTAGTGGCATTACTGGATCAAAGAATGGTTGAATCATAATACAACTTCACCAACAGCACATTAGTGTTTTAATTTTTCCACATCCTTTTCTGTCATATTAGTCAATCTGATAGGTGTGGGGTGGTAGCTTAGAGTTGTTTTAATTTGCATTTCTCTACTCAGCAGTGATTTAGAGCATTTTCTTATATGACTATAGATAGCTTTGATTACTTTGTCTGAAAACTGTCTGTTCATATCCTTTGACCATTGATCAATTGAGGAATGACTCTTATTTCTATAAATTTGGCTCAGATTTCTATAAGTTTGAGAAATGAGGTCTTTATCAGAGAAACTTGCTGTAAAAATATTTTTACACTAATGATTACCAACTATGTATTTCCCTCCATCCTATTCCCCTCCCCCCCTCTTTCTCTCTCTCTCTCTCTCTCACACACACACACACACACACACACACACACATGTACACACCCCTCATCATCATCATCATTAGATCTTTGGGTTTAATGATTGGTCCTCTCCACACATCTCTACACAGATGATTCCTAGATCTATATATCCAGCTCTGTTCTCTCAACTTACCTTTTGCCCCATCATGAACTTCCTAATGGACATTTCAAACTGGATATATTCATCTCAAGCTTAGTAGGTTCAAAACTAAACTTATCTTCCCCTCCCCACCTAAGCCACTGTTATTTTGAATTTTACTATTTCTTCCAACACTGCCACCCTTTAGTCAACCAAATTCACAACCCCTGAGCCACATTGAATCTGACTTCACAGTTTCATTGTCTTGGGTGATTCCCACTACTAGCATATTCTCCCAGTTCCTAATGGTAAGTATTAATTATGGCAGATTAATCAAATGTACGCTTCTTGGAGTGAAATGGCAGTACACATTATCATTCCTTAAAGCCTCTCTTTTATATATTCTGTAACTTGGTTCTTGAATAGCACAATACTCAACTAATAACAATTTGTTGTTTAGTTATTTTTCAATCATATCTCACTCATTGTAGCTCCATGTGGGGTTTTCTTGGCAAAGGTACTGGAATGTGGGTGTGGCTAGGTGGCGCAGTGAATAGAGCACTGGCCCTGGAGTCAGGAGGACCTGAGTTCAAATCCGACCTTAGACATTTAACACTTACTAGCCATGTGACCTTGGGCAAGTCACTTAACCCCAATTGCCCTGCTTTCCCCCCTCCAAAAAACAAAACAAAACAAAGGTACTAGAATGGTTTGCCATTTCCTTTTCTAGCTCATTTTACAGATGAGGAAACTCAGGCAAACAGGGTTAAGTGACTTGCCCAGAGTCACACAGCTACTAAGTATCTGAGGTGAAATTTGAAATCAGGAAAATGAGTCTTCTTGAGTACAGGTCCAACACTCTATCCACTTTGTCACCTAGCTTCTCAAATATGAGGCATACTGTTTTGTGAATTTTGAGGTTCAGATCGTTACCACAAACGACACAGTCTTAAGAAGGGAAGGAGTTTTATTATATGGGGCAAGGAAGCTTAAATCGGCATCAGCAATACAATATTCCTAGCACAATTAAAGCAATACTAGAAATACAATGATTATAATAATTAGGATAGAGGAAAAAGAAAAAGAAAACATCACCACATGGGGGAGCACCATCTCTAGTCAGTTTCGCTGGAGGAGTCCAGTTTCTCCAGTCTGAGAACCGGAAAATCCCGGGCGAATCGTCATTCCCCACGGGTGAGACTCAAATCTTTGGGTCTCGGGCTAGGGTTTTTAAGGGCTGAGAACAAAGAAGGCACGCAGCCAACTATAGTTGGTAGACTCATCGTTTACGTGTCTTCTGTTTTTCATATTTCATTCATGTTTTGACAATTTGGAATAGGAACGATCTGATGGTCGTTAGCAGATGTTGCAACCTTGAAAGCAGAACAGACTGGTTGCTGATAAGACCAGCAAGCACACGGAGGGGAGTAACCAAGTCTCCTCCAGGTGTTTTCTATCCTCGGGAGTGACTAGTTCCCGGCTCTGGCCTAAAGCTGTTTCCTGCTTTAAAGTGCAAGGTCGGCTTGTTTTTAAGGGATCATCAAGGGGACAAGTTCTCATAAGAGACCGAATTAACTTACAAAATATGATTTTCCTATTTCACATACACTTCCACAATTACATAAAACATCCATGGGAAAAATTGTCTCAAACACAAAATAACAGTGGGAAGGGGAAGGCAATAAGCATTTATATAATACCTCCTATGTGCCATGCACTGTGCAATGTTCTTTACAAATATCTCCTATGAGCTTCACAACAACTCTGGCAGGTACGTGCTATTAATTATCCTTACTTTACAGCTGAGAAAAGAGTTGTTTTAGACTTAACGTTTTTGTTGTTGTTCAGTTTTTTTCAGTCATGTATAACTTTTCATGACTCCCTTTAAAGGTATTTTTGTTTTGCTTTGCTTTGTTTTGTTTTTGGCAAAGATACTGGAGTGGTTTGCCATTTCTTTCTTCAGTTTATTTTACAGATGAGGATTTGAGGCAAATAAGGCTATGTGACTTGCACAGGGTCACACAGCTAGTAAGTGATGAAGATGAATCTTCCTGATTCCAAGCCCAGGGCTTGATGCACTATGGTGTCACCTAGCTGCTGATTTGATTTGGGGCTCTCCCTCTTATGATTATATTTGAGTTTCCTTTTGAGAAATGTTTTTTGGGATGGACTTTTTAAGGCGTTGTTTTTGGAGAAACACTTTTCCAGCTTGAGTCAACTTAGGGGGTCAAAGGAGAAATCTCTGCCACTGGAGTGGTAGCTGACCTGAAGGGCATGTGGAGGCAATACCAGATGTGAGACTTGGTGGCTATAGTAGCAATAGCAGTTTTGGAAGCTCTCAACCCAGAGACAGCAAGGGATTTGGGTGGATGGTTAGAAAGAAATTAGAGGGAACTCATGTAAAAGCACTGGCCACAGGAAAAGGTCCTGTTTGGAAACTTGGTTGCCCATAGAAACTTCAAGGTCACAGTTCTAAGGCAGAAAGGAACACTTTTGTTCACAAGGGAGCAAGGAAACTTGGGAACATTTGGGATTATAGTTAATCAGGGTTCTTCTTTGATAAGGATTACAGTGAAGACCAAGAGAATAGTGACCATAATGCACACTACCTTGAAAGTACCAAAAACATCTAAACTGCCAGAACTAGCTCTAAAAACAATGGTGCAAAAAAAAAAAAAACCCTCAAAGCTTGATGCAATGCCTTCTCACTCCAGATGAGTAGAAACCAATTTTAAAATGCAAGCAGTAGAATAGGAAAGAGGGCAAACAACAAAAAAAGAGCCTGATCATAAAAAAGATAATGGTGATAGGGAAGATTAAGAGAGAAACTCAAAAAAATGATTTTAAAAACTACAAGTAAAGCAAAGTCTCAAAGAAAAAAATGCAGATGCAACACAATCTCAACAAGAATACCTGGAAGAGCTAAAATAATTGTAAAAATCAAATAACAGTGATAGAGGAAAAGATGTGAAAAGGAATTAGAGCAATGCAAAAAAAAAAAACTCCATTACTAAAACACAACAGTTTAGTAAATGAGGAATAAAAATATTACCCCCCCCAATTAACCCTTAGAAAACAGGATTGGCCAAATGAGAAAAGAGGTACAAAATTCCAATGAAGAAAAGAATGCCTTAAAAAGGAGAATTGGCTAAATGGTAAAATATATGCAAAAACTCCTAATGAAAATATTTCCTAAAAAGCAGAATTAGTCAGGTGGAAAAAGAAGTATAAAAATTCATGGAAGAAAATGATTCCTTAAAAATTAAAATTGGGCAAGGGAAAGCTCATGACTCCATGAGAAAGCAAGAAATAATAAAACAAAGACAAAAGAATGAAAAAATAAAAGAAAATGTGAAATATCTCCTTGGAGGGGGGGGTAACAATTGACTTGAAAAACAGATCAAGGACAGATAATTTAAGAATTATTCTCTACCTGAAAGTCATGATCAAAAAAGACCATACATGTCATATTTCAAGAATTTATAAAGGAAAACTGGCCCAATATATCAGAACTAGAAAGTAAAATAGAAATTTAAATAATCCACCAACAACCTCCTGAAAGAAATTAGAAAATGAAAAGTCCCAGAAATATTATAGTCAAATTATATAGGTCCAAAGTCAAAGAGAAAATGCGTAAAGCATCTGGAAGCAACTATTCAGCTATCATGGGTCACAGTCAAGATCACACAAGATTTAGCAACCATCACATTAAAGGAGCAGAGGGCTTAGAATATGATATTCTGAAAGGCAAAGGAACTAGGATTATAAACAAGAATGATATACAAGGAAAACTGTGTAATTTTTCAGGAAAAAAAGAATATTTGATAAAGTAGAGGACTTCCAAGTATTCCTTACCAGAGCTGAATAGAAAATTTGACATTCAAACACAAAACTCTATAGAAGTATAAAAGGGTAAACATGAAAGAGAAATCATAAGGGACTTGATAAGGTTAAACTGTTTTTATTCCTGTAAGGGAAGATGGTAAATGTAATTCCTAAGAACTTTATCAGTGCTAGGGCAGTTAGAAAGATTCTAACTAGGCCAAGGAAACAAATGTAAGTCAAGCTTTTTTATTTGAGGCAATCAATATACTGATTTCATCCTTTGTGATCATTCACAGATCATCCTTGTCTGACTAAGAATTTTTTCATAGATATGGCTGTGAAAAGTACCTGCTATGGTTTACTTCCAATTTTTTTCTTACCCATGTGGACATAGCTTATTGTAGAATAGGGTATACTTTGCTGATCTAAACTAGACCTATACTACCCTTTTTCTGACTGTTCTGATTTCCGCAGAAGACTTTATGGGTTCCTGGCACACAGTCAGTGATGAAGAAATCCCCAAAGACTGTCTAACTGATAGAACAAAGGAGGGTTCCAATACACAATAGCATCAGCGAGTCAGATTATCCCCAGCTGAAATAGCCACTTGCGCTCAGTGAGCTGAGAATGGATCTATAGCCAGTCAGACCTCAGATATGACCTCAACTCTCAGTGAGAAGGTCTGGAGACAGAGGCAGAGATCCAAAGGAAAGCTTATCATCAAGAGGATGGTAATATTTCTTCAGGTACGCCAGGCTCTTCTGAGCAGCCCTGCAGAGATTACTGAAATGCCCAATTCCCCAAGGCGCTTTTCCAATGCTGACATATTCCTTTTCATTATCTGGTCTCCATGATTCTCTCAGGTGAGAAATTTCTGTCCATTGACTTGGTCAGGTATTTTTTTGTTTTGTTGTAGAGTTGTTTCAGTTATGTCCAACTCTTCACAGCCCCATTTGGAGTTTTCTTGGCAAAGATACTGGAGTGGTTTGCCAATTGCTTTTCCAACTGATTTTACAGATGAGGAAAATGAGGCAATGTAATGGCAATGGGATTTGAAGATCTTCCATGCCCCTTGTATTGGCAGGCTAACAGATACTTAGCACTTAGTTTCAAGTTCATAATTATGTCAAGTATTAAGGCCCAGAATTTGTGAATCCCACAGTGGGATGAACTTGCTGATGTAGCAGGAAGGGGTGAGGCAGGGAGGAGCTAATAAGATGCCCATTCCAGAGAGGGAAGAGATTTTGAGAACAGAACTTGTGGTGGCAGAACTTCTGAGAGCCAGCCAGAACTTCTGATGAAGACTTTTGCTGAGAACTGCCAGGAACAAGAACTGCTGGGAGCTGAAACTGCTAGGAGTGAGCAGTGTGGAGGCTGAGCAGCTACCATGACTGAGGACAGGAGGGTCTTTGCCTGAGGGAGTCTGTTTTGTTTTAAAGGCTTGGGAATGTGGGTGTTCACTGCATTAACTACGTGTACCAACTTCATGGCTACTGTAATGACTTTGAGTTTCTGGTTTTGGTAGGTTAAGTGACTTGCGTAGGCTCACAAATTCAGGTTGTGTCAGAAATAGTATTTAATCTGTGTCTTCTTGACCCTCAAACCAACTGTCTATCCATTCTTCCATGATGGCAATGATCGAGTGCAATGCCATGCCACAGTCAAACAAAAGAGCTCCTCAGTGAGCACAAATTGAAAGGACAAATAGGAGTCAGGAAAGGAAATTATGGCAATAATTAGAAACCCCAGGGTGGGGTGGAGAGAAGGGAAGGATGAACAGAAATCACCCCAAAGTCTCTCAGGCAACATTAAAAAGGGACTGGCAGCAGGCACTAATAATTAAAAAAAAAAACTTTCTCAAAGTATTTGCCCCAGACACTGTCCCATGTTATTCTTCCCTCACACCAAAGCATGACCATAGCCACTGTGAACCTGGACCAACATAATGCAGAGGGACATGATTATTGCAGCAGGTAGAATCTTCTAGGGTGGGACTTTCAAGACTGGGAATATTTTTTCCTATGTGACAGCCCTAGGGATCAAGAATGAACTGACAGGACATCTGGTTAAGGCAGCTCAGTGGTGCAGTGGATAGGGAGCTGGGCCAGGAGTCAGAAAGACCTGTGTTTAAACCCAGAAACTGTCTACCTCAGTTTCCTCATCTGTAAGAATGGGGATAATAAGTGTACTTACCCCCCAAACTTATCATGAGGATGGATGATATTTGTAAAATGCTTTGTAATTCTTAAGACATTATATAAAGGTAAGTATTATCATTGCCATTTCTATTATCAACATTATTATCTGCCATTGCCAGTTTGCTGTTCTTAAAAATAGAAATGACAAGTGCAGAGCATTCTTCTTTTTTGCTGTTACTGATATCTGACTCCCCAGGCAGTCTCAGTTGAGGATTAAGTGAACTCTGCATCTTGATTTCTGCCCAAGAGGCTCCTCTGCATTTACAGGTGACCATGGAATCAGCAGTGCCCATGGAGTCCCCCATATGTCTGGTAGAAAACAGGAATGGAGAGCTAATGGTAAACCAGCAAGCCTTACAGATTCTTATTTCCATTACCAAGCCTGTGGTGGTGGTAGCTCTTGTTGGCCTGTACCGCACTGAAAAATCCTACCTGATGAACAGGCTGGCAGGAAAGAACACAGGTAAGTGGAGTCCTAGCTTCCAGGAGTCTAATTTTGGAGGCTATTATGCCACAGGGTTAGAATTGCTACAAGGCATGTGTGAGACCTAATGAAGGTTTAAAAGTTGGCCCCTGGTTTACTATTACCTTCCAGTCAGTCTATAAGCATTTATTAAGTGCCTACTTTGTGCTAGAAACTCTGCTAAGTGTTGAGGATACAATAAAAAAGGACAATTCAATTCCTGCTCTGAAAGAGCTCACAATACAACGAGGGAGAAAACATGCAAACAACTGTGTACAAATGAGATCTGTAGGAGATACAATGGAGATAATCATTAGATGAAAGGCACTAGCACTAAGGCAATCCAGAAAAGTTTCTCACTTAAGTTTATCTGAAAATGGAAAGGAAAAGGAAGCCCAAAGGCAGAGATGAGGAGGGGGAGCATCACAGGCAGGAGAGACTGAGTCAGGTGATGGAGTGTCCACCAAAGGCTTAGATTTTACTCTGTAATACTTGTGGATTAAGTTACCCCACAACAAATATCTGATCATGACATAGACTCAAATGCTCTTGCATTAAAAATGTTTGCATTTCTTTAAAAATAGAAAAAAAAAGTCCTGTCCCTGTTTGCCGTCCCCTGGCTGCTTCTCTCCTAATGGCTGTCTCTTACCTACTGCTCACCCTGAATCCACACAGGATTATTGCCTCCACTTTACATTATCTTAGTCCGAGAATGTGGTTGTCAGTTAGTCCTGTGATTAATCTGATCAGCCAGATAACAAGAGTGAAACATTTTCATCATCATGATTAATCTCATAGGATCATCAGCTGAGAGAAGGGAGGGATTGTAGAGGACATCTAATTCAACCTCCCTCTTTTTTTTAATAATGAGGAAACTGAACCCCAGAGAGTTGTTATTGTTTGTTTTACATCCTTCATTTTTGAAGAGGCCCAATTATATCATGCAGTGAATTCTTGACTGGAGCATGAATTGAACTTAAGTGAGACAGAGTTGTATTAAATAATTAGCCTCACTCTCTCTTCCAGAATCATTTGTGTCCAGTGTTGAGACAAAATTCAGGATGACTGGCAATGGGCTGGGATGCACTTTGCTGCCCTTGATGTCTCTGACGTCTGACCAAACTATAAGAGTTCCACAGCACCAGCTTCAGTTGCCTTCATGGACACTGGAACACATTGTTTTCCTTCACCCATTCCTCCTAGGAAGTCTCACATGCCTGGAGTAGACATCCCCTTAACTTACTGACAGATCTGAGGCCTCTCAGTCACCCTGCACCTCATTTAACCCATCTGCTGAGATGGTTTTACTGGAGTGTGACTGCTGGGCATTCTAAAGCTTTTTGGAGCCACAGGTGAGAACTGGGTGGCAGGTAGATACCAAGGGTGGAGGAGCAGCCCTGGAAATGTGTCAGCAAGCCCTGCCATAAGAGGGGCTTGTGCTCCCAGAACACCCCTACACACTCCCAGAGAGTCAGAGTGATTTCCCAGTGTCACACAGGGAGTAAACAACAGAGGCAAGATTAGAACCCAAGTCCTGTTGCTCTAGAATCAGGGCTTTCTGCACTATTTCTGCACATTGTGAAATGTATTGCTTACTGACATAAACTGATGCATGAGTCCTGAACAATATTAACAACTTTACCTTTAGAATCTCCTCACCTCCCTTTCTTCCTCTTAATGAATGCATTTATTAAGTACTAAATGCCACTGATGCCAATATAGAATCAAGATAGCCCCAACTCTCAAGTTCATATTCTGATGAAGAGTTAACACACTGAGAAGGTTTCAGCTTCTCATCATGTGGGAAAGCTCATTGGTCCTAAGGGCTCAGAAGGAAGGCAGAGAGTGATGCATCTTCTTCCTTATCTCTTCCATTGATTAAAACCACTCATGTAGAACCATTGGTCAGTTCCAAGGATTTAGATGATGAGGATATTGTTTTGTGGGTCTTTACTTGCTGTGGCTACTGAAGAAATGGGGGATTGGGGAAGAAATACAGAGTCAGTAGACAGATCAAAGGGGGTTGTTCCCCTGGACCATGGCTGCCTAGTGCAGGCTGGATTTAGAACTGGTGGCCAGAGTGAAAGGAATGCTATTGTTTTCAAGGCTCTGGGCATACTTGCTGCAAATGAAGGACAGTTGTTTAACTATTGGTGGTGATGTTGGTAGGGAAGGTGGAACCTTTCCATAAAGGGGCTACTCCCTAGGATGATGGTTGCAGGGGCCAGGCTGGAAGCAAGCCTGTTCGCTGAAGTTAGAAGTTGAGGGTGCCCCTCCTTGTCATGTGTTTGGGATCTGAGGGCTCTGAGCCAGCTCCATCAAGGTCTGAGGGGAGGGGAGATCAAAAAGGAGGTGGTGATTTGATCCTCCTGGCATATTTTGACTTTTACTCAGGATGCCTAATGGATTCATTGAGACTGCATTTCCAGCCCTGTGAGGGACAGCAGTGGTTTTAGTAGCAGTAAGAACGGAGGGCCTGTTCTCTACAGAGAGAGGTGCATTCCAGGTTTTTAGATTTGTGGGCCAGACTGCTAGGAGGGCTAATGATATGGGGCAGAGGTGCGGAACCTGCAGCCTTGAGGTCACATGTAGCCCTCTAGGTGCTCAAGTGTGGCCCTTTGACTGAATCCAAACTTCTCAGAATAAATCCTTTTATTAAGGGGATTTGTCAGACTCTAGGGCAGGCTGCTGTTCATAGGCCTCCTGGCTTACCCAAATATGGCAACTGTTCAGTAATTGTTAGTGATGGTAGCTGGGATGATGGGCCCCCTCACTTCATCTTGAAATAAGGCAAAGTCCCTGAGTTTCATGATTCTACATATGAATTAAGACATGTATGTATGTAGGTGTAGGTGTTTATATATATATATGTATGTGTATACACACACAAACACACACATAGAACACTTATTACCCTTGACCCATACCAGCTGACTTTCCACTTCTGGATTTCTCTCTGGAAATACGGCAGTTCCCTAATGTCAGGAATCTCTCCTAGAACACCAATTGTATTGTTTTCTTCCCTGGAAACTCTCCCAGTACCTCACATCTGTCTAAAATGCTTCATGATGTATGTAAAGACCTTTGACTGGTTCCTCCACACAGTGGGTAGGCATTCCCACACCAGCATTCCTCTGTAAGGGGTCAAACCAACAATCACTGGGTACCTCTGGTTTTTTACATTCAAATCATTCTAACAGATAAGTTTACAAGGCTCCCCTAGGTCCATTCCTGCTTTGCTGTTGG
>NW_027185854.1:3430911-3453172 GCF_028583685.1 Petaurus breviceps papuanus
GATAAGTTTACAAGGCTCCCCTAGGTCCATTCCTGCTTTGCTGTTGGCAAATGTTTGAGTAAAGTTAGTGACCTAATGAGTACAGGAAATGCAGGCTTTAAACAACAATGTTTCAAAACAGAACAAATAATTCTAATAAAAGAAATTCAAATAAACGAATACCTATCAAAATATAATAATTAAAAATAGTGAAGAGAAAGATAATTTTCTTCAAGGAAAAAGCATTTTGGGTTATAATGGAATCAAGGGGAAGTAGCCTCTTTGTGTAGATGTAGGGTCCATGGGCATCCTAGACAAGTCCTCAAAGTGGATAGAATGCTGGACCCAGAGTCAGGAAGACTGAAGTTCAAATCTAGACTCAGATACTGACTAGCTTTGTGAGTCTGGACAAGTCACTTGATCTCAGTTTCTTCCACCTTAAAATGGGTCCAATAATAACATCTGTGTTTCAATGTTGTTGCCAGGATCAAATGAGGAGTTTATGAAGGGCTTAGCAGTGTGGCTGGTGCAGAGCAGGCATTTAATAAGTGACTGATTTTTTCCTCCCCTCCACTGGAGAAATATTTTGCAAATTCTTTAAGGATAGTTTATAGGTAACAACTGACTGAATCAGAAACTGAAACTGGCTTGATTCTGGGAAATCACCTCAGTTCTGTGCTGTGTGTGTGTGTGTGTGTGTGTGTGTGTGTAACTGGCCTGTGGCTCCTGCTGAGTAGAGACTTTGGCTTCTCCTGTAGATCAGCTCCTCCCCTGTCACTTCAGGTCTTAGAAAGTTTGCTGGGGGCTGGGTGGAGGAGGGACCCAGAGATTCAGTGACTTGCCCAGGGTCCCACAGCTCTCCTGTGCCCTTCCTTGCTCTCTGCCAACACTCCCATGATGCTCTACTCTGGGCTGCTCTTCCTTCTCTAAGCTCAGGTGTCTGGAGTTGGTCTAAACTTTTTGCAGCCTTGGGTGTGGCTGATAGTGGGGAGAAAGGTGATGTCTCCAGGCACAGCTGAAGCTCTCACTGATGTTGTTTGCCACCTTTACCATAAATCTTACCCCATCAGACTAATCTCACAGTGCTCTGGGAGAACTGAATGCATGCATCCCTCTGTCCCTAGCTGCTGATGTTGGATAATGTGGGACCGGGAACCAGGAAGACCTGAGTGTGAAAGTTGCCTCAGCTGCTCACTGGCTGTGACCAAGGCCTAGTCATTTACCTCCCTCAGTCTCAGTTTCCTTCTCAGAAATGGAGATAAAAGAAACACTTAGTTCCCAGCATTACTGTGAAGACAGCAGGAGGGGACCACTCATAAAATGTGATTGATAAAGGCTAGTTGTGATCCTCATTCTTATTCTTTCACCAGTGAGGAGCTTCCCATCTTCTCCCTTTAGGACCTAGGAGTTTGGCTCTGGCAGCCTCTGGGCTTCCTGCCCCCACTGGGCCTCACGTCTCACCCTTCCCTTGCAGGCTTCTCCCTTGGTTCCACTGTGCAACCTCACACAAAGGGCATCTAGATGTGGTGTGTCCCTCACCCCAGCAAACCTGACCATTCCTTAGTTCTGCTTGATACTGAGGGCCTTGGAGACATGGAAAAGGTAAATTAATCAGGGAAAACTCTGGTCTCCCTGGCTCTGCCTTATCTAAAAAGGAATGACCCCCTACACCTGGCAGGCCTGTGTGTGGGGAGGACAAACTATTGCTAAGGGAGGCTTGTGCGATGTTTCTGTGGGGTGCTGAGTATACAAAAAAAGAAAAAGAAAGATAGCCCCTGCCCTCGAGGATGTTTCAGATTAATGGAGAAAGACAAAAGGAAAAAAAAAACTGGGGGAGAAGACAAGGGAAGATCTGGAGTCAAAACCCAGCAGAGCTGCTGACAGAAAGTGGAGTCACGTGGAAAGCTCTGGTCTGAGCCCCCTCTATATGAAGGCTTTGGGAGGCATTTACTGCTGCACCTCCAGCCCTGCAGTCAGAGAGGAGGAGAAGCTGAGGGAGCTGAGAAGGGGCTGAGAATGAAAGTTTCAGTGGACCAGCATGGTGATGAGGCTTCAGGGGACCAGCTGATCCTGGGGGAGGCCCGATGGGCTTCATGGTCCCTGGAGTTCACATAACTGCTGGAAAATGGAGAGATTCGTTGTCATGACATTTTCCTTGACAATGAAAAAAACCTTTAGGGAAGATTAAAGAAATCCCCTCTGGACCCTGGGACTGCTTTCATGTCAATTTCCCTTGGTAATTTTTTACCTGTCATTATTATGCCTTATACCCCTAACCTGTTGGGAAAACTTTTCCCTCTTTCCAAAGTTGAATAGTAACTAAATGAACTCTGTTTTTTGTACTGCCTAATCTTCTTTAGCTCATAGAATTCACACCCTAAAGATAGATAGGACAATGGACCTTCCCATCCTCTTGCCTATGATGGCCCAAGAGTACATGGAAACTAGGAAAAAATAAACATTACAGATATCCATCAGACATAGGATCTTTCCAGAAAACATAGAAACAAAGTAAATTTAGTGGTGGTACATCATTTTGATGTACACACAGTCTTTGGTAATATAGCCCTGAGGAAGCTCAAAGCCCTTATACATATGCACATATAAACAGAGAGTGACATAGAACCTAAATGACTGCTGGGGGTCCCTCTCAGGTGTTTAAACCTCCTTCCCCTCTCCTCACCAGGTGATCTATAACTTCAGGTCAAAATGGTGTACAGATAGCAAAGACCTAACGTTCACAGATATACAAGTAGTTATATTGTCTGAGTGGCATTGCTATTCCAATAGATAGAGCAGTCTTGAATTCACAGCCCTGGCCTGTCTCTATCCAAATCTCAAGGGAAGAGGTGGTCAAGGTAGTGGTGACAGTTTGACTTGACTTGCACAGGCTACTGGTGTCTTGCTTGCTTGGTGAACCTGAATGCAAAAATAGTCTCCAGCTTTACCTGCCTTGATCTTTCTGTGATTAGTTAGATTAGAAAGTGGACCAAGTAAAATATAGACAGAAAAAGATAGATAGGTAGATAGATAGATAATCTTTTAGGCATAGATTCCAGGCAATGATTTAGATTACAACCTCCAGCTTCAAACCTGAAGCACCAAATCTTGAAATATGAATGTTTGCTGACTCCAGTGGAACTGACCACTGACTCTAAGGGTCATACAGTGTCATGGATGGAGGGTGGAATCATAGCCCCACTGAAATGATCTGTCTTCTAGGATGACTCCCAGAATGACTCCTGGATCTTTGCCCTGGCCATCCTGCTCAGCAGTATTTTTGTCTACAACAGCACGAGCACCATCAATCACCAGGCCTTGGAACATATGAAGCATTCTTTTAGAACTTCAGAACATCCAGGACATGCTCAATGCAGTCGCTCTCTCAGCAGGACAGATGACAAGCTCTCCACACTTTAGGAGCTGTGCTCATGAGTTACTCTGCCCAGAAATACCCATCACTAGGTGACGAAGCTTCGTAGGGTCAATGTTCTCAAACCAGGTTGGCTGATCCTCACCTGACAGCCTGGCAACAGACCCACAAATGAAGCCTTGGACTTGATTGACCTCATCATTATATTCTGCTTCTATGCTCAAGAACTCTGAAATGGCTTGATCATTCCATCTTCCCCTCTGCTTATGAAGCCAACCCTTTTTTACCCTTTGCTTCATCTCACATCACTTATATTTCTTCCCATTCAGTGCACCCTTCACTCTGTCTCATATGAAGAGGTGGCCCCCTTCCTTGCCAAGGCAAATCCCTCTATATGGACCTTTGATTCCATCTCATCCTGTCTTTTCCAAGAGGTTATCTTTTGTCTCACCCCTTATACAAAAATGCATGATCCTTGAGAATAGGGACTATGTTTTTTGCCTTTATTTATATACCCAACATTTAGAACAATGCCTGATACATAGGAAGTACTTAATAAATGTTGGTTTTGTACCATTGCTTCTGTTGTAATATTATAGTAATAGAGACACATGATGAGAAGTGAAGTGTCACAATGTAGTTTGAAGAACACATCAGGATAGTCAGGGGCTCCTCTGAAAAGTTCTTCCTTTCTCCTTTTACATCTGTGATTGAAATCCCATGAGTACTGAAGGGAAGGTGGGGAGAGAACTTATAAGACTCAATGAATGGAAGGGAAGATCCCATAAGTAGAACTGGGAACTGATGAGGCTGCTGGGCATTTCCTTTTCCTTATCCATGATCTTAGATATGTGACAGAGCTGACACAGCTAATTGAGGTCAAGTCCTCACCTAATGCTGCTGGAGAAGAAGGCTCAGCAGAGTTTGTGGGCTTCTTCCCAGGCTTTGTGTGGACTGTGCGGGATTTCACCCTGGAGCTTGAGATGAGTACCTGGAAAATGCCTTGAAACTCAGTAAAAGTAATTTATCAGGAGTCAAGATTGGGGGCATGGATGGCCCTGGGCACTACAGGGGGAATGACACAAATGTTTTCTATTTCTTTGGATCTTACCTGTTTATTCCTGGGGCTTATTCTTCTGAATATCATGGACTGGAGAAATGGAGGTTGAAAACTATGAGGCTCTCTTGGCTTTGTTGAGGGTCAATTAATCTCTTTTTTGTCACTCCAGAATTTCCATAATCTAGTGATGCTTCCCAAGGGGGAACGTTCCCAGAGAAAAATGATTTTTGCCAACTTCTGTGATGGGTTTGTATTGGGTGAATTTACAAAAAGAAATAGATATTTCTATATGTTCTGCAGTTAGTTGAAGATCACAGAATTTCAATGAAAGTGAGTGATTTAATTTTCACAGCTATTTCACTGAGTCCAGGACACAGCCTGGGGAATACTTTCTCTCTGGTACCAGCACAGACCTTATTGATAACAAGAGATAGCCATATCCTTGAGAAGGCATGTTGTACATCAAAATGGCAATGACACTTGGAGTCAGAGGTGCTGGGTTCAAATTCCAACTCTGACTGGTTACCACCTATATGACTTTGGGCAAGTCACTTAATGTCTCTGAGCTTCAATTTCCTCATTTGCAAAGGAGGATTTTGGACTCTAAGATCTCTAGAATCCCCTTAACTCTAAATTCATGAGCTTATGAGAAGAGAGTTTCTCCCTTGGAAAATTCTAGAGAAACATTGGCTATGTCTCTCTAAAATGTGTCTTGCTTGTCCTAAAGATTTTTGACTGACCATCAGATGCTCCCTTTCAACCCTGTCATTGCTCCAGTAGCCTTTCTTCTTCTAACACTTCACTAGGCGTAAGAATTCTAATTTCACAAATCTCTAATCATGCACTATTTTCATTGCGGGCTGGTAACTCCCTGAAGGCATACGGGCAGGGATGCTGATCTCACTGGAAATGGCTCTAAATCATCTTTGACAATAAGTTCCTTCTATTCCAGTCAAAAGATATTTGTTAACTATCTACTCTACCCAAGAGACTATGCTAGGTGCTAAGCATACAGAGACAAAAATGCCTACCCTCAGAGAGGTTCCATGCTAATTGGGGAAAGAGGTAAGTGAATAAAAAGTATACAGGAATAAAGGTAAGGAACAAGAAAAGGAAAAAGGACTAAAGAGCTGCAGGGATCACCAGAGGGCTGCAGAGAATCGCAGGTTCTGGGTGAAAAGGTGAGGGAGAGAAGTCTAGACATAGAGGCAGACTGGGCAGAAACATACAAATGGGAGATAGAATGTCACACATAGAGAAGAGGAAGGTCAATGTGACTGACAAAGAAGATGGAAGGAGAGCAGTGTGAACTGAATCTAGTAGGATCAAAACCAGATTTGAAATCTGCCATGTTTGTATTGAGTACTAGAGGCATTAAGGAAGCATTAGAGATAGCTTCTTCAGTCGGACTTGTTCATTAGGTGCATCAGTTTGGTAATGTGAGGGCAGTAAGTAGGAGAGAGGAGGAAGTGGAGGCTGGAAGACCAGGTATGAGGCTACTGCAAAAAGTCCAGGTGAGAGGTAATGAGGACCTGAGATCAGGGGAATGTGAGATGTGAGTGGATAGAAGGCAATGAGTTCAAGAGATGTTGGGGGGACAGAATTAGAACCTGATTGGTTATAGAGGATATAGATGAGAAAGAAGTATTGAGGGTGACTTCTGAGACAGTTTCCTCCCAATTGCTAATTTTGCTGGTAATGGTAGAATTGTCGTTAACTTCAAACAAGGAGCATCTCCTTTATTAACCTGAAAGTCTGACTTCTTCCCATTGTCAGTCTTCACCTCTTGGGTCTCTTTCATTTTAGGGAGCCACAATTTGCCTTCTATATTATTTATAATTAGATCTGTACTTTGCCACGTTATACCTCGTCTTACCTCAACACTGAATCTGTTTGAAATCCCATTCAGACTTGGAGCAAATCTGCTTTCTTTGCATATGTCTAAATGTCTCCTCTGAAAACCATTATATATTATTCCTATAAGAAGTGAACTGTCTGATTTCTAGTAATCTCTCCCTAAATTATTTCTAGTTTTAAAAATTCTATGTCATTCTACTTTAGGAGAGGATACAGGAAGAGTTAAACATAACAATTGCCAGCCTGAAGCATCTTTACCTATTCTTTGTCTTAGACCTGTGCCTTACTACAATCCCTGTTTTCTTATCCCTCAGGCAAGAACCCCAAAGCTCAAACAGCCAACCTTCCATGAAAGTGCATCAGAAAATTCTTTCCAAAACGGAAGTGTTTTACTTTTGACTGTCCAACAAATGATAAGTCACTCTTAGCCCATCTTAAAGATGTCCAAGAAAGCCAACTGGAGCCTGCATTCAAGGATCCGGCAAACAACTTCTGCTCTTACATCTTTTCCATTGCAAAACCCAAGACCCTTAGTGGGGGCATCATAGTCAATGGGAATTGTGAGTTTTCTTTGCTCCAATGCATACTTAATTGGGATTGGATGTGTTCCTTGTTTCTTTGTATGTGTACAGGTATTGTAAACTTTTTGTATTATTCTCCTTATGGAGGTGAGTTTCTTTATTTTTGTTTCCCTGTCTTTCAGTTTACAAATCCCTAGGAATGTGCACTTGAGACAAAGTTAGTGATCTTTGATGGAGACTAAATCTCCATTAGAGAAGTGCCAGATGAGTGGAGAAAGGAAATTGCCCTAAATTTCCTAAGGGGAAGCAAGTGGAGGTAGTAAACTATAAACAAGTAACTTTGACTTCTCTTTCTGACAGAATTGTAGAGCACATCATTAAGGGGAGAGTTTGTGAGCATTAAGAAAGGGAAGCAGTGGTCCCTAAAATCCATCAGATTAAGCAAATTTCCTTGTTAGACCTTGTAACTGATCAGAGGAATATTATCAAATTAGCATAATTAGATTTCAACAGAATATTTAATAGTGTGTCATGCTATATCTGTGAACAAGATAGAGACACAAAATAGACAGTAATACTGTAAGGTAGATTCAGAACATATTAAATGACCAGGCCCCCCCAAAGTATTCCTTAATAGCTTGAGGTCAAACTGAAGGGAAGTCTATAATACCATGCTTTAGAGCTTTATACCTTTCTTAAAAACATTGACAAAGTTATAGAAGATGCAAATGGAATGCTAATCCAATGTGCAGATGTCATGGAGCTCAGAGAAATAACTAATACATTGAATGAAAGAAATGTGATACAATGTTATCCTGGCAGGCTAAAAATGACTCTAGATGAATAATGGAGCCTTATAAGAATAAAAGCAAAATTCTCCATTGGGGCTCAAAAAATCAACTTAAATAGAGGATAGGAGAGAGAGATAGAAAATAGATCTCAAGAATTTCATGGATTACAAATTCAATATGAATAGGGATAGGGAGACTAAAGCCTTCATTGCCAAGAATGAGTGAAGTAATAATTCTCCTTTATTTGTTTGACTCCAGTTGGGCCACATCTGGTATTCAATGTTTGGTGCTGGGCACCACACATTAGAAAAGACGTGGAGAAGGTCAAACATTTCTAGAAAAGGATAGCTACAATCAATGAAAATAATGAAGTTCACACGAGAACAAAACCATGGAATAATCCTTAAATCCATTTTTCTTGACCCAGACATCAAAATTAGAAAAAATGGGTAGAATTGGCTAAGAGGTATATTTAGGCTTGAGAGGAATATAATGAGAGGAGATGGGGAGAGACAGAATGGGGTAAACTATCTCATATAGAAGAGGCAAGGAAAAATGATTACAATGGAGGGGAAGAATAGGAAGGCAACAGGATATGGGTCAACCTTATTCTCATTGAATTTAGCATGGGGGGGGGAATGAAATACACACTAAATAGGGTATCTCACCCTATGGGAGAGTAGAGGGGAAGGGGATGAGAGGGGAGATGATGAAAGGGAGGGCAAGCTGGGGGGAGGAAAGTTGGAAGCATCCAGTTTTGAAAAGGGACAGGATCAAAGTAGAGAATAGAACAAGTGGGAGGTGGGATAGGAGGGAGGGAAATATAGTCAGTCTTTTACAATATATTTCTATGTTAATTTTTTGCATTAGCTACACATGTACAACCTGTACTGAACTGCTTATCTTCCCAGTAAGGGTGGGTGACAAAGGAGGAAGGGAATGAATCTGGAATTCAAAGTTTTGAAATCAAATGTTTAAAATATATATATATATATACACATATACACTATTATTAATACTATTTTACATGTAAATGGGAAATAAGATCTACAGGCACTGGGGCATAGAGATCCACTATGCCCTACTGGAAAAGTTGAAGGGGGTGTGGGAGAAGATATGGGAGAGAGCAGATTGGAGGAGGGAATATCCTGTGGGACTGCTATTTTGGGGTGGTGGGCAGGGGGAAAATGGTGAGAACATTTGTAACTCAAAATCCAGTGGAAATGAATGATGTAAATCAGAAGTTAATAAAGCATTTGAAAAAAAAATAAAATGTATAAACACACACACAAAAGAAAATGAGACAATGAGACAACAGTCCAAAAGCAAAGGTTTGCAGCCAAAGCAGTGTATTTAGGTGAAAATTTATCTCTAAATGTGTACATCAATAAAACAAGGAAAGAGTAGATCAATGTATTGTACATGGAATTAAAAAATAGAAAAAGAACAAAAATTTAAATCCACAGTTAAACATCAAAGTAGAAATTCTGAAAACAAAAGGAGAAACTAATAAAATTAAAAATAAAAAGACAATTGAACTAACAAAACTAGGAGATGGTTTTATGAAAAAGAAATCAATAAAATCTATAAACTAGTGGCTTATTTAATTTTAAAAAAGAAAGGAGAAAACCAAATTAACAGCATCAAAAATGAAAAAGGTGAATAGAAAAATTAAATTAAAACAATTGTCAGCTCTTTTGCCCAATTATGTGCCAATAAAACTGAAAGTCTAAGTGAAATGGATGAATATTTATAAAAATATAAGTTGCCAAGATTAATGAAAGAGGAATGAGAATACTTCAATAACACTACCTTATAAAAAGAAATTGACTAAGTTATAAATGAGCTCCCTAAGAAAAAAATCCTGGGATCTGATGAAATTACAAGTGAATTCTTCCAAACATTCAATAAACAATTAATGTAATACCATATGAAATATTTAAAATAATTGGTAAAGGAGACCTACCACATTTCTTCTATGACAAAATATGGTTTTGATGCCTAAACCAGTGAGGGCAAAAACAGGTGCCAATTTCTCTAATGAATATTGATGCAAAAAGTTTAAATGAAATGCTAGCAAAGAGATTACAGCAATATGTCACAATCATTGAATATGGTTTAATAACAAAAACAAGAAAAGCCACATAATTAAATTAGTACATTCAGAAAAAGCTTTTGACAAAAATACAACACTCATTTCTATTAAAAATATTAGAAACCCGGGTGGGTGGAGTCAAGATGGTGGAGTAGCAATAGGACTTTGGCGTGGCTCCAGCTCCCACCTCCTCCAATTCATGTAAAAAATGACTCTAGACAAACTTGGAGCTACAGAACCCACAAAATGAAACAGAGATGCTAACCTCCTTCTGAGGAAAGCCTGTCAAGCTGGCAGCAAGTGGCCAGCTCAGCTCTCTGGGAGCCGAGCCCAGACCCACACAAGTCAGAGGTTTTAGCCTTAGGGTTGGCCTGATCAGCCTCTGGCTGGAGGGACTTCAGATTACCAGAAGCTGTGGTGGTTTCCAGAATTATCAACCCACAGATACCAAGGACAAAGTGAGAGGTCAGTGCAGTGTGGACTTTGGGACCTGGGAATTCAGAGTGTGATCTGACCTTTGCCCCCAGGGCGAGAAGCAGCTGAGGTGCTGTGGCTGTGCAACCGCTGCCTCTTGGTTTCTTCAGAGACCCTGTTGTGCAGGTTGTAGGGGGACCAAGCAACCAGTGTGAGGGCTAATCACTCTTGCTTTAACCTATTTGGATGTGGATTGCTGTCTAGGGTGGAGGTCCTGGGGTGCATGATCCAGTTTTCCAGAGAGAGTGTGGAGGCTTCAGAGAGGTCACCCAACTAAATATAATATAATATAATATAATATAATATAATATAATATAATATAATATAAATAATATAATAAAATAAATATAATATAATATAAATAATATAATATATAATACATATAATATGAATATAATAAACATAACACAACACAACATAACATAACATAACATAACATAACATAATATAATATAATATTGTATAGCTGCAGCAGCTGTGGAAATCCCAGCATTTGGGATAAAGTCCCCATGTGTGGTAGCAGATTTCTACTGTGGCAAAAAGCTCAAAAGTCAAGTAATTGAGTGGCAACATGAGCAAGCAAAGTAAGCAAACCAAACAGAGGAATCTGACATTAGATTCCAATTTTGGGATCAAAAAGGATCAAAGCATGGAACAGGAGGAAGACAGCAAAGTCAGAACTCCTGCACCAAAATCTTCCAAGAAAATATGAGCTGATTACAGGTCATAGAGGAGCTTAAAAATGATTTTGAAAATCAAATAAGAGAAGTGGAGGAAAAACTGGGAAGAGAAATGAGAACAATGCAAGAAAATTATTACATAAGAGTCAACAAACAACCTGACTGAAGAAAATAACACCTTAAAAATAACTAACTGAGATGGCAAAAGAGGCTCCAAAAGGCAATGAAGAAAATAATACCTTAAAAAGCTGAATTTGCCAGATAGAAAAAAAAGAATCTCAAAAGCTCACTGAAGAGAATCATTCCTTCAGAATTAGATTGGAGCAAATGGAAGTTAGTGACTTTGTGAGAAATCCAGATACTATTAAACAGATCCAAACAAATGAAAAAAATAGAAGGCAATGTGAAATATCTCATTGGAAAAAACTACTGACCTGGAAAATAGATCCAGGAGAGATAATTTAAAAATTATTGGACTACCTAAAAACCATCATCACTAAAAAATCTAGAAATCATCCTTCAAAAAATTCTCAAGGAAAATTGCTCTGATGTTTTAGAAACATAGGGCAAAATAGAGGTTGAAAGAGTCCACCAATCACCTCCTGAAAAAAATCCCAAAAAGAAAACTCCTAGGAATATTATAGCCAGGTTCTGGAGTTCCCAGATAAAGGAGAAAATATTAGAAGCAGCCAGGAAGAAACAATTAGAATATTGTCGAAACACAACCAGGATAACTCAGAACCTAGCAGCTTCTACCTTGAGGAATCGAAGGGCTTGGAATATGATATTCCAGAGGTCAAAGGAGCTGGGATTAAAACCAAGAATCACCTACCCAGGAAAACTGAGTATCATGTTGCAGGGGAAAGTATGGTCATTCAGTGGAATAGAGGACTTTCAAGCATTCTTGATGAAAAAGCCAGAGTTGAATACAAAATTTGACATTCAGGTACAAGAATCAAGAGAAGCATGAGAAGGTAAACAGGGAAAAGAAATCATAAAGAACTTATCACAGTTGAACTACTTATATTCCTACATGGAAAAATGATAATTGTAACTTATGAAACTTTTCTCAGTAGTTGAAGGGAATAGAAATATATGTGTGTATGTATATATATATGTATATGTATACATACATATATATGTCTATATAGGAGGGTATATGGGCATATGAATACATATGCTAGTGTGTGTATATATGTCTACAGGTATACATAGACAGAGGGCACAGGACCAATTTAATAGAAAAGGATGATACTTAAAAGGTGAAATTAATAGGTGAGAGAGGCATATAACGAGAAGAGATAGGGAGAGACAGAATGGGGTAAATTATCTCACACAGAAAAGGCAAGGGAAAATTGTTACAATGGAGGGGAAGAACAGGAAGGCAAAAGGGAATGAGTCGACCTTATTCTCATTGAATTTGATTTAGGGAGGGAATAACATACACACTAAATAGGGTATCTCACCCTACAGGAGAGTAGAGGGGAAGGGGAAGAGACGGGGGGATAATGGAAGGGAGGGCAAGCTATGGGGGGAGGGAAGTTGGAAATACCCACTTTTGAAAAGGGACAGGGTCAAAGTAGAGAATAGAACAAGTGAGGGTGGGATTGGATAGAGGGAAATATAGTCAGTCTTTCACAATATATCCACTATGGAAATGTTTGGCATAGCTACACATGTACAACCTATTTTTTGTTATTATTTTATATATATACTTATACACATATTTATATATAATATATATATTTATATATAATTATAATATATAATTGCTTATCTTCCCAGTGAGGGAGGAAGGGAAAGAATCTAGAATCCAAAGTGTTAAAATCAAATGTTTAAAATATTTATATACATGTTGTTATTATTATTATTTCACATTTAGCTGGGAAAGGAGATATACAGGCACTGGGGCATAGAGATCCACCGTGTCCTACTGGAAAGTCAAAGTGGGAATGGGGGAAGATATGGGAGAGAGAAGATTGGGGGAGGGGATATTCAGTGGGAACACTGTTTTGTGGTGGTGGGTAGGAAAAATTGGGGAGGAAATTTGTAACTCAAAATCTTGTGGAAATCAATGATGTAAACTAAAAAGTTTTTAAAAAGAGAGAAAAAGATATTGTAATTCAACAATAAAAATAAACATTTGAACAAAAAAATTAGAAAGCATAGTAATAAATGGATAAATGATAAATGATAGGTATCATAAAACAAAAACCAAACATAATTTGTAATAGGGATTAGCTAGAAGCTTTCCCCATAAGATTGGTGGTGAAGCAAGGATGTCCATTATCACAGATGTTATTCAATATTATAATTGAAATGCTAGGTCGATCAATAAGACAAGAAAAAGGAATTGAAGGAATAAGAATAGGCAATGAGGAAACAAACTATCAATCTTCGCAGAAGACATGTTCATATATTTTGAGAAGCCTAGAGAATCAACTAAAAAACTAGTGGAAACAATGAACAACTTAAGCAAGCAGGATACAAAGTAAACCCATATAAATCATCAGCTTTTCTAGATACTGCCAATAAAACTCAGTAAGAAGAGACAGAAAGAGAAATTCCATTTAAAATAATAGCAGCTGCCCCCTCTTGGGCTGGGTCTAGGACCTCTCTTTTCCTCCCCAAGTAGTTACTGTAACTACTGACACGACCTCCTCCTCATTTATCCTCTTGCATCATAAGTAGCATTGGTTCCAAGATATGGAACCAAGTGCTCTGAAAAAAACTGGTCATGCCAGGAGCTGCTAAACAGCCTCAG
This sequence comes from Petaurus breviceps papuanus, assembly GCF_028583685.1. Lineage (NCBI taxonomy): Eukaryota > Metazoa > Chordata > Mammalia > Diprotodontia > Petauridae > Petaurus > Petaurus breviceps. The sequence goes on from NW_027185854.1 coordinate 3,444,506, forward strand.
GTCCTCAATGAAATCACAACTGGAAGAATGGCTTTTACAAATAGAGCCCAAAGAAAGGCCTACTTGAATCATCACTGTCCCTCATGGACAATATGCTTACTTGGATCTTGTGCTGCTCATGGTTACAAAACAAGTGAATCCATCTACTAGGCAGAGAATACTCAGCTTTAGGCACTTTCCCATCAGGTGCTCCTAACCCAATCACACTTTCCTCTGTGTGTGTGTGTGTGTGTGTGTGTGTGTAGTGAGAGAGAGACAGACAGAGAGATAGAGACAGACAGACAAAGAGAGAGAGAGAGAGAGAGAGAGAGAGAGGGCCTCTGTATGACCTTCATCTGGGGATAATTAGGAACTTACCTAATATCTCAAACACTACATGCATACATCCATTTTAGTCTCCCATTCTAGACTTAGGGAGTTAGAAACCATAGAAGTTCTTCCTACTTTTAATTTCTATTGTCCCTCCCATCCTTTCCTTCTTACTATAAAAAGAAGCATTTTGAGAAGGAACAAAGAGAAGAGAGGAAAGGAGATGGAAGAGAAAATAAGGAAAGAACTGGGAGAAAGAGAATACTTGTGATAGCATTCATGAAGAGTTTGGCCTGAAGCTTCCTGAAAAAAATAAGCATTATTTCCAAGTTTTCTCTTATCTTCTTTGCATCTTTTCCCTGAAACTCCATAGTTTGTCTCAGGATTAAAACCTACTGAGAAGGGGAAAGGGTCAGCTTATAAAAACATGTTTTATGGGCAGGGTAAGGTGGATTTTAATGTGGGTAAGGTGGATTTTTGTTATTCTTTCTTAGAATTTAGTTTCCCAGCATCCATGGCCATAACAATCTCTATTTCCCAGGCTCATGGTTGAAAACATCTCCACCATGCTTGCACAGCATTATAGAATGATAAATAATATAAATGTTTATGCTTAAATTGTGACTGCACAGTGGATATAATTTGTGAGGTAATGTAAACTTGTGAGGCTATTGCTAACAATATGCCTTCTTTGTTGCCCTATAAAACAGGTGGACACTGGCCAGTTAGTGGAGAACCCATAGGGTTGAATGTAAAAGCTGGAATGCTGTATGTGCCTTAATTGGCCCCCATCAAGGCTTGGGGGTGAATCTGTGATTGCCTCAACTGGCCCCCATTGAGGCTTGAGGGGACCCAGGGGAGTGTACAATCTATGCCTGTCTCAGTTGACCCCATTGAGACATAGGTGGAGTTGTACCCCTTTTTTGCCGGCCTCTGCAAGAAGGGTGATAAGAGAATGCTGTAGGAGTGGGTACTCCCAGTATCAACAACTCCCTTTGAGAAGACTAGACTAGAATATGATAAGATTATTAACCCCTGCAAAGCTGTCTTCCTGTCCTTCCTGTCTTAAGAGATCAAGAGTGAACCTATGGTAGCAGCCCTTCTGTGTGCTAGTGTTCCCCTGTCTTATACATTGATTTATCCAAAAGCTTCCTCTGGCCTTAGTTACTCATCCAGAAGCCCAACACTGGTTCCTGGTTTTCTGTTCTGGAGACACTACAACTAATTCCCCTTAAAACAGTGGGAAAAATTGAGGCTGACAGGCCTCTTTGACATTCATCATTTCTTAGTGGATAGAGGAAGACAAGCTTAAAAGGAAAAAAGCACCTTGCAATGATATGTGAGACCTGGCTTCTAGCCTTAGTACTGTCTGGTATGGTTGTCTAAGCCTGGCCAAATCCTTTAAACTCTGTGAACCACAGTTTTCTCATCATCAAAAGTGGAGACAAAATGCTATGTGTGCAGGCAGGGGATAGGACAACGTCACTTTTTGGAGTCGCTTATGGATGTGGAATCAATGACTCTCAGCTTAGTGGAGTAGAAACCACACCAGAATTGGATTTTGAGCATGTAGGGTCTGGTTCTCTGTCACTTGGGCAATCTCAGTGGCAGGGGCATTTGTTCATGCTGGGAGAAGACAGAATCTATAAAGTTTGCAAAGGCTCCTGAGTCCACATCACCTGGAAATTGTAATGCTTAGGTGCAGGACAGTTTGAATTACCAATTCCAGGTGGGCTACAGTGGTCAGCCTGGAAACAGATACTGAGGGAATACTAGCAAATCTTTATTGCCCCAATGCTGGATGGACCACTCTGACGATGGCCCTGCTCCTTCCTGGGTGGTATGTAGGGCGTGGGCAGCAGGAATGGCCCTTCCTCTGGGTCCCCTTGGCTTTCTGAGCTTATCACTGTTCAGCAGATCACTGGGAGAATGCTGGGAGGATTTTTTTCATGAGGAAATTGCTTGTATGGAAAGAGCAGATTAAGCCAATTCATTAGGAGGAGTCAAAGCTAAACCTTTCCAAAAGGAAAGCAGGAAGAAAAATAGCATGTTAGTATTTGAAAAAAAATATATATAGTATTTGAAATTTGAAATAAGGTTCACAAAGTGTTGTAGAGAAAGTATCTAATTTAAGGTTCACAACAACCCAGAGAAATACACATTTTGCTATTGTGCCCATTGCACAGATGAAAAACATGGGTTTTGAGAAACATTAAGTCCATGATCCCTGACTGAGTGGCTCAGTCTGAATTCCTATCATGAGGTCAGAATTTGGGGTCCTGTCTTCTATTGGGAAAGGGAATGACTTCTACTGATGGCGATTTTGTGGGTTTTTTTTTCCTATGGTAGGGACCTAAGGTTTCTTTGATGTAATAATAATCTCCTAGGGATGAAATTTTCTGCAAAAATATAAGCCTACAACTGTACTATAATTTATGTTCTTTGAGAGATCCATAGGCCATTCGAAGGTTAAATGTCTTGCCTAGGGTCACACAGCCAGGTTGTGTCAGAAATAGTGTTGAACATATTTCCTTCTGACTTCTAACCCAACTCTCTCCTCACTCTGCTATGATTCCAAAGATTAAGGACAATGCCACCCCATTCAAATGAAAGAATTCTTTAGTGTCAACAAATTCAGAGGGCAAACAGGACTAGGGATGGGACCACATCCCAACATGGTGATGATGACTATGATTATTGTAACACAAAGAAACTGCAGAAGTGGAACTTTCAACAATTAGGAATATTTTACCTATGTGACAGTCCTAGGAATCAAGAATGAAATGACAGGACATCTGATCAAGGCAGCTCAGGGGTGCAGGGGACTAAGTGCTGGGCCAGGAGTCAGGAAGCCCTATGTTTAAACTCAGAAACTGTCTGCCTCAGTATTCTCATCTGTAAGAATAAGGATAATAATTATACTTATCTCCAAAGGTTCTCATGAAGATGAGATGACATTTATAAAGTACTTTGTAATGTCTGAAGTGCTATACAAAAGTAATTTTATTATTTCTATTATTATTATTCTCTCCCCTCACCAGTTCTGGCTTGCTAAAATAGTTTTCCACAAGTGTAGAACATTGCCTTCTGCTGTCACTAATATCTGACTCACCCAGGCAGTTTCAGTTGAGGATTGTGCATCTTGACTTCTGTCTAAGGGGCTGCTCTGCATTTGCAGGTGACCATGGCATTAGTAGTGCCCTTAGAGGCCCTCATATGTCTGGTAGAAAAAAAGAATGGAGAGCTGTCAGTAAACCAGCAAGCCCTACGGATTCTTCCTTCCATTACTGAGCCAATAGTGGTGGTAGCTATTGTTGGCTTGTACTGTACCAGAAAATCCTGCCTGCTGAACAGGCTGGCAGGAAAGAACACAGGGAAGTGGACTTTCTGGCCTCTGGGAGTCTATTTGTGGAGGATAATTGCTGTAGGGCATGAAAAGGCATGTATGAGACCTAATGAAGATTTAAAAATTGGTCCCTGATTTCCAGTCAGTTGCTGTCCCCTCAGTCAATAAGTATTCATCTAGTGCCTACTATGTTCTAGAAACTGCTAAATGCTGAAATACAAAAGAAAGGAAAATTCAGTCCCTGCACTCAAGGAACTCACAGTCTGAAAGGGGGAGACAACATGCAAACAACTGTGTACGAATGAGATCTATATGAAATACATCAGATATAATCATCAGAGGAAAGGCACTAGCATTAAAAGGATCAAGAAAGGTTTATTACATAATTTTAGCTAAAAATTGAAGGAAAACAGGGAAGCCAAAAGGCAGAGATGAGGAGGGGAGCATTCCAGAGAGGAGAGAGAGGGGCAGGAGAGGATGTCCACCAAAGACCTAGACTGGTAATGTTTGTTAAATAACTACCCCAGAATAAATATCTTCATGATCCGGAGACCCAAATGCTCTAGCGTGAGAAGTGTTTCTTTAAAAACGGAAGCATCCCTGATTGCCGTCCCCTGGCTGCTTGTCTTCTAATGACCATGGCCTGGGTCTGCTCAGGATTATTATAGTCTCTAGTCTCTATTATGTTGGTCTGAGAATGTGGTTGTCAGTTACTCAGGGGATGAATCAGAGCAGCCAGATCACAAGAGTGACCCATTTTCATCATACTGATTGTTCTCATAGGATCACTAGCATAGAGCTGGAAGGAACACAGAGGAATCTAATTCAACCCACCCCCTTTTTAAAATTGGGAAAATGGAGCCCCAGAGAGGCAGAGTGATCTGCCCTGTCACACAGATAGTAAACAACAGAGGCAAGATTTGAAGCCAGGTTCTGTCGCTCTAGAGTCAGGAAATTCTGTACTATTCTGAACTCTTTCCACCCATGATGGCTTCTATACTAAAATGTATTTGGAATTGACTTAATGTGAGGTTGTATGCAAACTGAGCCATTATGAATATCAACAAATTTACCTTCAGAATCTTCCAACCTTCCCTTACTTCCCTTAGTGGTTGTGTATGTGTCAGAAGATCACTCACCCAAAATGACTCAGAGACTTCTCAAGGTAGAAGCAAAAACTTTGTCACTCTTTCTCAAGAAAGGGCATCCTCAAATCCAACAAGAAAGTCAGAAGGAAGGAGAGCACTACAGAAGGCAAAAGCAAGATTATAAAGCCCTAATGTGGGAATTCCACACTTCCTCCACTGTCCCACCTTACCATTGATTGGTTAGGCAAGCTCACACTCTTCTTATTAATGCCAACCAATCGGCACAAAGCCCTCTCCATTCATTACCCTAATTATTACTAATGAGGCTCTAATTTTGTTAGATAACATACATAATACATGAAGTCCACTACGCAAGCTCAGTAACAACCTCAGAATACCGAACCCCCTTCACTCCAACCTAGATGTGTCCTTATCTGGGCCTGAGTGTCCCAAGGCCACTGTCTGCTTTCTGATTGGTCAAATCCACCTGCAGCTGCCAGCTCCTTTTATTCTACATTATTTCATTTTCAGTATTATCTAGGAGTTCTTTGGGAATTGGGAACCCAACTTCTTCCCAAGGCTACTTCCTCAACTCTTCCCAAGGCTACTGTCTGGTACTTTTTATTAGTAGTCTTGTTTCAGCAATTCTTGCAGTTCTATAGAAACTTAACCCTTTGCTACCTCTCACACTACCATTCCTTTCCCCCAGACTAAAATACCTCTAATTTGGTCTCAATAGTTAATCCAATCAATTGTATTAATACTCAATAGCTCTTACATTACTTTGAAACACACAATGACATACACACACACATACATGAGGAAAGGACACTGAACTTAGTTACATAGTATAAGGAAGTAATAAGAATGTATACAGGTTGTTCAGAATGGGAAAACGTCACTGCAGGTTATCCCTCACAATTCCCCCTGTTCTTTTATACCTTTTGAAGTTTCCTCACTTTTCTTAATTCTAATTCCCCTCATCACATTGACAAAACAAAAGGGGACAGTCCCCTTTATGAGTACAGGTACAGAGATTCAAAAGAAAACAATAACAAACAATTGCCCCTTCCAAAGTCCAAAAGTCTCTTTTCACACTGTTGTCTGGCAGGGGTATACCATCTTATGGAAGTCCTTGCTTAGTGTCATCCATCTTCAGTTCTGCATCCCAGCCTCTCTTTCCCTCACCTTCTTTCACTCATTTACCTACAAAAGGAACCTTGGAACCAATTTAAATGACTATTCCAGACCCCTTATCATTCTTACAAAATTAAAATTGGAATCTTAGTCAATTGTCATGATCACACATTAAAACCAGTGCTTTTTTTTGGTTTTATATTTTGCATTAATCCATTATTTATTCCTCCACCAGGATGATGGGATTTCATTAAGGGATTTACATTAAGCTCACAATTCAAACAAAATTTTTACCAAGTGCAAAAACTATCCTCCTTTTAACATTGACTAACGATGACAAAGCTGAGATGAGTGTGATACTAACTAAATACCAGAATAATATTCCCACAAACCCTCGATCTATTTGTCCTTATACTATTACAAAGAACTGAAGGACCCTGACTTATACAGGAATTCCTATACTAACTCCTAAGCCTAATAGCTTTATCTTATAGTAACTTGAGATGTTCCAGAACCAAGTGTTTAATAGATTTGTTGTTGTTTTCAAAACTTTTCGTTATTGAAACTTGCCACCAAGAATAAGGACAAAACTGTAATGAGGGAACCATTTCCCCCAACTTTAGAATGTAAATTCCAGGCAAAATGTATACCAGGCTGCATTCTGCATTGAGCCAAGCTCAAAGTCTTCCGGGTGTCACTGGGAGGGTCAACTCAGGAGAATCCTACCTCAGCTCATGCAGAACAGTCGTTTTCCCAACCTTCCATACCCATACTTCACAGGCCTTCCATACCTGTACTTCACAGGGTCTGGCATCATGGATCAGTGGCTCAGATAGCTTGGATAGCCTTTCTTAGTATCCATATCTGGAGTTAGACTTGGAGGAATAGTCAGTTAACAGTCCCATCAAATCTTAAAAACAAGCTCCAACAATTAGTTTAAGATATGATTATAATCTCACATTGGTTAAGGAACATCTTCTAATGTGAGCCTCAAATAACCTGTATTAATTTCTACATTTATTCTTGTTCATAAAAATCAAATCCCCCATCAGGATTATAAATTATTGCTCTAATAGATTTTCATCTACTTCCCAAGCTTCCCTATCTTCCTGGGACTATGCTTAATCTTAACTCACACTGTAATCCTGTAATGCCAAGCAAAGGCAACTTGCAAGGTTCAGAATACCAGCATAGTAACTATCCATTTTATTCAGTGACAAATTAAGGCAAAAATTCACAGAACAGAGAAAATCAAAATACAGCATTCACCAAGTGTAATTCAATAATTTTCAAGTACTACTGCACCCCTGGAAAGTACATTCATTTAGTCAATCACAAAGTCTCTCTTCTCAGTTGGAGATTAAGATTAATTTCTAATCATAAACAAGGTATATTCATTTGGTCAATCACAGAGCACAAAAAGTCAAGTTTCCCACTCCTGGATCACAACTAAATTAGAATTATCATCAGTTAACACCAAGCACATTCCCAAAAGGGGCAGTGGAGAGCACAAAGGCCATCTACCTCTGAGCTACAGCAAGATTAAGATATCATCATAGCATTCAATACCCAAGGAGAGGTCTTTTCTTCATCTTGATCTGAGGCAAATTCTCAGCAATCTCTGTTCCTGGGGAGACAAAGCTTAACAAAACCACAATAAACATTGCCAGTGTCCTCATCAATTCACTCTCTGCCTGCAGAACAGTCTCAGGACCCCTGAAAATATCAGCAAGACCCTCTTCCAGGATTTCTGTAAACATAAAACAAGAAAATCCTTCTTCAGGGCTTCTGAACCAACAGCAAGGTTCCAGAACCTCTGCAACAACAGCACTGTCCTTCACCAGCGGATGAATCTGGCAAAACAACATCAAAACAGACAGACAAAATACCAGCATCATAGAAATGTTTCCTCAATCCTTGGCAGCTCCAGGTGGCAGCTCTCAAGAGTCCTGGGCAGCTCGAGCTGTCCCTCCCTCATCAATCCTCTCTCTCTCTTTGCCTCCATGATGCTGCTTCCAAAAGTTCTTCTGCCTCTCTTTGCTTGAGCCTCCTCTCTAAATCCACAGCACCAGATCCTACCAGTTCAGCCTTCTCTTTTTATATCAACAAATCCATCCCACAAGTCGGATTCACAAGCTCTGGGTTTTAACACTCAACCTGAAAACCAAGCCAATACAGGGGGTTCTTTAAATTCCATTACTATTACATTAATGGTGTCACAAACAGGATCTGCAGACTAAAAGGAAAGTAATAGGGCTAGGATAATTGTTTGTTTCCCAGTTGTGGTTGCTGTGACTCCATGGAGCCATGGAACATGAGAGAAGAACAGCCTGTATGTTGACTTTGCTGAGCCGAGAGCAGGAATGGTGAGCTGCCTGCATCAGGACTGAGGCAGAAGCCAGGAGTGGCTGCCTTCTGTGGAAGGAGGAGGAACCCAGGAGTTTGGAATTCAGCCACAGGACAAGATAAGGAATATGCTGCATCCCACAGTTTGGGACACGGGGGAGGATGGACTTGTGTCCATGGTAGGTGGGGTGAAGGGCCATGGAGATGGACCCCCAAGGACCCTACCCTGTTGGTTTTGTTGCCCAGCCACCTCTCAGGACTTGGAAGCAGGGGCTAGAGCAGTGTGAGGGGAAGTACATCATGCCCCTCCTTCCCCCCCCCCCCCCCCAAGAGAACTTTATTTGGACATTTTTTCTTTTGATTATATGTTTTGGATTACATATGTTAATGCAACGTCCTTGGTGTTTGTTTAAGGCCTTGTGGCCACTTTGGTAACAAAAT
>NW_027185855.1:158-16069 GCF_028583685.1 Petaurus breviceps papuanus
AGGAAGGAAGGGAGGAAGGGAGGGAGGGAGGGAAGGAAGGAAGGAAGGAAGGAAGGAAGGAAGGAAGGAAGGAAGGAAGGAAGGAAGGAAGGAAGGAAGGAAGGAAGGAAGGAAGGAAGGAAGGAAGGGAGGGAGGGAGGGAGGAAGGAAGGGAGGGAAGGAAGGAAGGACAGACTACATTTAATATAGTTCTCCCCTAGGAAAGGCAGTTGTCATCATTGTATTTGGAAGAGCATTTTCATCTATATTTGAGATCATCTTTAAAATCCATTCTTACCCCTTTCTTTATAATAGTTATAAAAAGGTCAGAGCTAGGACCTTAGAGACTCTTGAATTCAACACCTCATTTTAAATATGAGGAAGGAAATAGAGACAAGACTGGATAGTTAGTTACTTGCAGAGCTGGTCTTAAAACTAAATTCAGTTTTCAATAAGCACTTGGTAAGTGCCATCTGAAAACTTGACTTAGTACTAGAGATAAAAAGATAATAACGAAAGTTCTTGGGTTCATGGAGCTTGTATTTTAATCAGGGAAACAAGACGTCCACAGACATTTCAGTTAAAAAGAAAACTACACAAAGTGTCGGACCTGTTTGGCAGGCCCTCTTTGAACTACAACATCACGCTGCTTTCCTTTCACAATCCTCTTGGAACATTGTGAGTTCTGAGTTGTTGTTGTTGTTCTATTTTTCTTTTTTCTTTCTTTTGTGGAAGGGGAAGGCAAGCAATTGGGGTTAAGTGACTTGCCCAAGGTCACACAACTAGTAAGTGTCAAGTGACTGGATTTGAACTCAGGTCCTCCTGACTAGAGCTGGTGCTAATGGTGCACCACCTAGCTACCCTAGAGTTCTGAGTTTTTAAAGTGAATGAAAGGTGATGTCAAGTCATAAAAATACTATTATTGATTAGCATTCAATATTTGTGGGTTAGCACTAGGTTTAGACTCTTACAGAATTTATATGTAAACTCCTTGAGTGCTGGGCTAGCCTTTGTATCCAAAGCACCAGTATATTGTCTAGTATATAGAACTCAACTGAATTTAGTTGTGGACCCAGTTCTTTCTAGCCTTTAAGAAACCTCCATTATGATGATGGTTATATTTAAATTAAGCAGCTAGTAACTCAATGGATAGAGCACTGGGCTGGAAATCAGGAAGGCTCATCTTCTTGAGTTCAAATCTGGCCTCAGACACTTACTAGCTGTGTGACCATGAGTAAATCATTTAACCCTATTCGCCTTTGTTTCCTCATCTGTAAAATTAGCTGGAGAAAGAAATGGTAAACCACTCCAGGATCTTTGCAAAAAAAAAAAAAAAAAAACAAACCCAAATGGGGTCAGAGTCAGACATGACTGAAAAATGACTGAACATCAACATATTTAAATCAGCACTACAAATGAAGTATGTTGCTTCTTAAAACAAAGAGACCTCTCAGTACAATTAGTGAGAGTCATGTCAAATTTGCTGTCTCAGTATTTCTTACACACATCCCCTTTTTTTTCTATTCCTATGGTCGCTTTTATATTTCAGTCTCCTAACAGGCCTCCCTGCCTCCAGTCTAGCCCTTTCTCAGAGTCATTCTACATATAGTTGACAGCTTAATCTTTCTAGTGCATAGCTCTGATTCCATTACTCCCATGTTTATAAACCTTTAGAGTTAGACACTTCTACCTCATTTTACAGTGGAGGAAACTAAGGTCTGGACAAGGGAGGAGTCCCACATGGTAGTATGTAGCAGATCTGGACCTTAAATCCAGGTCATCCATCCAAATACAGGGCTCTTTCTGCTAACTGTCTCCTGAAAAAAAAAGTACAGACTCCTTAGCCTGACATTCAAGAACCTCCATGATTTGGTACCAACCTACCTTTCCACCTTTATGTCAGGCTAATTCTGTTTCTGGCAAATAAGTTATTCACTGTTCTACAAATATTTCCCAAACCTTTCAATTTCTGTGCCTTTCTTTAGTGTTCCCTGCACTTGTAATATCTTTTCCCCAGCTCCACCTATTGAAATAATAGCCAGCATTCAGGCCCAGCTCAAAGTATGTGAGCATTTTTTTTTGGCTGATGCCTTTTGTTTTTATATCACATGCATTTCCAAATATATCCTTTCCTCCTCTCCCCTATCCATCAAACCTTCCTTTATAACAGAAATTTAAAAGAAACCACAATTCAACAAGCATCAACCATGTCTGAAAGTATAAGCAATATTTTCCACCCATAGTTACCCAGTCTACAAGAAAGGGAGGGACCAGCCCTTCTCTGGTCAAAGCTTGGTCATTCTCAGTACAAAACATTTCAGTTTTGTTTTTATTGTTCTTTCTGTTTACATTGTTGTAAGTCTTTGATAAGCACTTACTTCTGAGTCTCTTTTATCTGTAGGGTTGTATTAGGGAAGCTATGCATCTCTAAAGAAGGTATGAAACAGTCAGTTATAATAACTATATAGGAAACTATCTTCTCTTGAGAACTAATTTCACAGCAAACAATGGTAATATTTACCAATCATCTCTGAAAAATGAGTGCAAATTGCAGGGAATGCAGTGCAAATTGCTGGAACTCAGAACATCACCCACATAGGATATTTAATGAGTCTGGGGGAGAAGGTATAAATTTCAGGAAAATGTCAGTTGTGTCAATGTAAATAAGAGGTTTCAGTGTAATATTTCATTTTCTATATACATTTCCTGTAGTCTTCAGTTATCCTTGAACATTGAATCTTGAGAAATAGTTGGTTCTAAATATGAATCAGAAAAGAATGTGAGGTGACGAGTAGAGAAAAGTAAATTCTAGGAGATCATAGATTGACAAATAACGCTTAAGAGAATCTTGGAAACTGAGGTCAGTCACCCTGTGTGATGTGTACCTTTAGAGAAAAACCTATAGTGTCTGGCCAGTGCAACCTGACACACCTGAAACTGGGGCCAACTTGTTGTTAAATAATTTTATGCCAATTAGGGGGATTGATTCCCCACCTAGTTGAAAAACAGAAAGCTTGCTGACACACGGTCTCATTTGTGGGTTTCCTGCAAAACTCCCTTGTGCTTCTCTGAACACCATCGAATATGTCAGGAGGCCTTTCACGGTGTGACTTCATGGAGCTCCAATGGGAGGGTGAATAAAGCTCACACTCAATGTTCCTGGTGTTCTGTGATTCATTTCCCCAGCTTCTCCTGCATCCTTACCTGCGTTTGCATCTGCCTATTTGTGTGTATCACTATGCTAAGATTCTGGGTTTAGTCATATACCTTTGGATTGAATGCTTGTGTTTCTGATTATGAAAACAATTGTCCCCTGTAGATGCTAACTCACCCTGCTTCTATAAGTGCTTAGAATTATTAGAGACTTATTAGTACTGTGAAAATATAGTGTGGCAGAAAGGAAAAAAAAAGCACTGGACTTAGATTGAGAGGATCTGGCTTCACATGCCATCTCTGCTACTTATTAGCTATGTGACCCCTGGCAAATTATTTGGCTCTGTCTGTCTGTCTCTTTCTCTGTCTCTGTCTGTCTGTCTCTCCCTCCTCCCTCTCTCTCCTCTCTCTTTTTGTCACAGTTTCTTAATCCGTAAAATGGGGATAATGATAACACCTACTTCATAAAGTTGTTTTGAGTATTAGATAAAATTATATATGTAAAGTGCTTTATAAGCCTGTAAGGATCTTAGCTACTATTTTTGTTTTGTTGTTACTTCACCTCTCAGGTTAAGTGTCTTCATCTGCAACTTGAGAGGCAGCATGTTGTAGTGGTTAGAGAACTAACGTCTGAGTGAGGAAGATCTGGCTTCAAATCTTGTCTGTGAGACATACTGTCTATGAGACTGACTTCACTTAAGTAAAGATAAATCATCAATATGGTGAAATAATACTTCAGGCATTTAAGCATGTGATACTGTACCAGACAGTATAATCTTTGTCTCTGTATTAGAGAGAAAGCTATTGCCATTTCCCTGACTTTTCGATAATTAAAAGCATGGTAAACACACTATTTTGCACTGTGCATCATGATGCGATACTGGAAATTATTATTTTAAATTTTATTTTTAGTTGCAATTTTCTCTCTCTGCCCCTCTTCCACTTTTTGAGAAGACAAGAAATAAGATACCCATAATACATATGAAGTCATGTAAAATATTTCCATATTATTCATGTTCCAAAAAAAAAGCAAGAAAAATAAAAGGGAAAAATATGCTTCAGTCTTTATCAGTTCTCTCTGGAAGTTATAAGAGGGGATATTATGGTATCTTGTTTTGCTCCCACAAAAGTTATTGACAGATAATCAATACCTGTGAGGAAGCTCCCTTATCTTATTTTTACTAAGACAATGACCATCCTGGCCCCAGAGGAAACTAGAAAGGTGGGGGCATGACAAATAGCTGGGTCTCTAGAGGTCACACCCTAGTCACAGGTACCTTCACTATCATGCCTACATAATCTGCATAAAGAGGGAATGTAGGGAAATAAAATGAGGAATTTGAACTAACTAACTCTTAACCGGAAAGACGGAACTGTGTAACCTCACTCCTGCTTCTGTATCAGTGTGGGTGTTTCTAGTGAGCACCACACCTCTTCCTTGTGGGAAGCATAATAAATGCCTTCCTCTGCCCACTTTGTTTCTGAGTTCTTTCAGTGAAAAGGGGTTTGCCATGTTAAGAGACATATCATGTGGATCTTCCTAAGGGCACCCAGGGAAGCAGTGGACAGTGGAAGGTCATCTAGGCTAACTCCCTGACCCTGCCTGGGAAGTCCTGTGATCCCCATAAGTGTGCTTCTCACAAAGTTACTAGCATTTTATATCATCTGTCCTTTGGAGTTGTGGTAGATGATTATACTGATCAGTTGCTAAGTCTTTCACAGTTACTTATCTTTACACTTTTACTGTTACTATGTAGATTGTTCTCCTGATTTTACTCACTTCACTTTCCATCAGTTCATATAAATCTTCCCTGGTCTTTCTGAAATCATCCCCTTCATCATTTCTTACAGTACAATAGTTATTATTCAATTCATATACCACAACTTGTTCAGTCATTCCCCAATTGATGGGCATCCCTTCAGTTTCTAATTCTTTGCCAACACAAAAAGAGCTGCTATAAATATTTTTGTATATATAGGTCCTTTTTCTTTTATCTCCCTGGGGTATAGATCTACATAGTGGAAATAATTGTAAGTCTTTTCAAAATGGAAGACATATATTCCTACCTTGAAGGAGGTGTATAAACAAACCAAACACACTGGAAGGAACTTAAAAACCATTACAAAGCAAAATAGATAGTTGAAAATGCCATGAATCAACCAATAGATCTAAATATGAATCTAAACTTGAAGTACCTTGAGCTTACAGTTTAATTGAGTAGACAAGTTATATTCACATAAAAGCCAGCCACCCCTTCATGGGAGACTATTTTATATAAAGCCCTGTGCTATTCACTTAGGAGAATATGAAACTGATTAGACATGATCATTATAATTTCACAGCATTTGAGTTTGGTTGTTTTGTTGTGGTTATTTTTTTTTCATTTAAATTGTTGTAGTCACTGTGTATATTGCTTTCCTGATTCTGCTTCATTTTGCATCAATTCATATAAGTCTACCTATGCTTTTCTACCAAGGGAGATGTCATAAATTCTAATTTTTACTTTTGTCCAAAGCAAGGTTTCATTTTTTTTTTCCTTTCCAGTTCCTGATCAAATTATCATAAGAGTCCTGATAAACCGTCTCAGTAAACAGGATTGTACTTCCTATGGATGGGTGCTTCATGGTTACCCCCGAGACTTAGACCAAGCAACTCTGCTGGATACTTCGGGATTCATGCCCAACAGGTACACCATTGGTTGAAGCAAAAATTTTTGAAGCTTGGTAAGTGAGTGTCTTCATTAGTTGACTTCCCTGTAGTTTGGATCACAGCATTTTGATCTAAAAGAGACCTTATAAATGACCAAGTTAAAACCTTGTCATTCAGATGAGGAAGCTAACCTCCAGAGGAAACAACCAGCTCAGAAACAGATAGGTTGTGAGTGATGGAGCCAGGCTTTAAATTCATGTCCTCTGGCTCTAAAACTAGAGCTAATTATACTTTCCAATTCCCACTGGAGAACTGTCATAGAACATTTTCTTCTACTTCACATTGATGAGTTTTCAGTGTTTTCTTGTGAATTGAGTTCTGCTCCTTCTCTGGAACGATACTGAGATGGATCTCTTAGCTCTTACTTCTTCCTGTAGTATAGAGCACTGTACTTAAGAAGATTTTGGAAGACCTAGATGTGAAACCTAATTCTTCCACTTGCTACATGTGTGACCTGGGGTGATTCACTAAACCCTTCTGAGACTGTCTACTCATCTATAAAACAGATGAAATCACCTCTGCCTATTTTACAGAATTATTGTGAGAATCCAATAAAATATGTGAAAATTCTATGGAAAATTGTAAAACACTACCCATGTATGAAATGTGATTAGTACTTGGATTCACTGGAAAAGATTTTAAAGATTATCTTGTCTGCCCCCTTCCTTTTACATATAAGGAAACTAAAGTTCAGAGAGATTAAGTGATTTCTATGAGTCTTCCATTAGCACTAGTTGCAGCACCCTCACTACCCTGTCCCCATTTCTATAATTTCGTAGGCAATTTAGTGAGTTTCTATGGTCAAAAAATTCTCACTTAGCGGCCAATTTAGTTAGATTGGTTCTTGAATGAGACAATACCTAGAAAGGCCCATCCTCAAAACCTTCCTATATTGGTAAGATGTATGGCCTGCTGTAGCTTGTGCTCTGCTGGCATAGCCTGGGAAATACCAACATCACTTCCATCCTATGATATGAGGTAAGTATTAGAGTAAGACTTTAGTGGAACAATGTTAATAATAACATTCAGGAGAATTCAACAAATAAAATATATTAGAACTGGACCATTATTATAGAATTAACTCATATGTTGCTCATAATCACCTACATATAATAAGGATCTAAAAAAAACCTTTGAGAATAAGATTTTAAAATCTTCAAAATATCAAGTAATACTTAGAAAGCCCTTTTGCAAAACTTAAAGTGCTAAGTAAATTATATTATTATCAGAAACCTCTCAGAAGAGATCAAAATCCTATGGGAATAGAATGAGGTGAATATCATTGCCCTTGTATGTCTGGATTGCTTTCAGTGAGCCTACAGAGGATGAATTTACATTTTAATAATTTTAATCAACCCCAGAAAGCTATCATTTTATCTACCTGTTCAGTGATCTGCAGAACATCACATATACAAGAGTAATAGCAGGATATCAACTTGTCTCAGGACCATTTGTATATGAACTCCTTAGAACAAGATGAGAAAAAAAAGACAACAACAATAAAGATAATGGTGATGGGCAGTTTGGATTATTTTTTCCTTTCACATCCTTCAGTGTGGCTGTCACATTTCTTTTGTGTTTAATCCCACAGCTTTGACCATATATCTTCTAAGTGTGTTCGACCAGTGAATAAATTAGTGAATGCATTTGTTATATACATTGTTAATTGATGTGCCTTTAGTTATTTTAATTCAGTCTTGCAGGTAAATTCTTAAAATTGCTGGCTTACAAAAGTAGATCAGCCTATCTTTTCCCTTAATTTGCTAACCTCTAAATTAATCACAGTCAACCTTCTTGCTTACTGGCCCACCACAAGTGGTTATTCACTCACTCTGGGCATGTAGAGTCATAGAATTATTTCACAAATGGGAAAAATGAAATGACTTGCCCAAGTATACATAGCTGGCTTGTGTTAGGGACCTTACTTCTTACAACATCACTTAAAATGTTTTTCCCTAATATCGGCCTCCATCCACTGAATTTCTTATTCTATTCAAAAATATTGATTAAGCATTCCTTTGGTTGTGGTACTAAATGAATTAAATATGTAAGATCCTTGCCCTCTAGGATTATATGACTGAACAGGCAGCATTATCACAGAAAAGATCACGATGGAGACTGAAGGAATATGGAATAAATGTAATTTTAGATAGCTTCTAGCTATTTTCCTTTTATTTTCCGATATCAGTACGATATATTCCTTTCTCTTATTTGAAAAACTTCCAAGTTAACTACCTTATCCTGGTATTGTGGTAGCCAGAACTAAATTGCAGCTGCTGTCTCATTAGAACTCTGTAGTTCCTATCTACCTCATGGTTCTTAAAGTCATTCTCAAGTATACTATATTCAAACAATATTCTCATTTCTAAAATGGGAAAATTCTGCCTAAGGTTGACTGACTTTTCCAAGATTCTATGCTCAGGAGTGGAGAGCGCAGAATAGAACACCAAGGTATCATTACCATTAATATTACAATATGCTATTACAATTGAATATAAGTGTTTTTAAAAAAATATTTTCCTAAGCATTTTCACATGCAGCAATTCATTTGATCCTCAAAGCAGCAATCAGGGCAATTGTTGGAGTAAGATTCAACTTACTCTGCCTTGTGACATTTCTTGTATTGTTATTTAACTTTCTGCACATGTCTTGTCTCCTCAACTAAACTGTACAGTTCTTGAGAGCTGGGCCAATATGTCATACTTTTTTGTCTCTCCCATAGTGCCGTGTTTTTGCTATTCTGGCTCTCTCCTCCCAATAACAATATCCCCATTCTCATTCTGGAGCACTTTGCCATAGATTACAGTAATCCATGTCAAATATCCTATTGTTCTTACCTACTTATAATTTAAACTTTGCTGACTCTCCCCCACATTAGACCTCAGTCCTCTCTGGTTTCCATAATAACTCCCAAGTAATGTTGCTTTCTGGGCTTTTCTTCACTATTAAAATTGGCCTTCTTATTAACCTTTAAGATGAGTTGTGAAATTCTGGGGCTATGATTTCGGTGAGACCACAATACCTTTTTTGTTCTGCTTCTATGTTGAACAAGTAATCTCATCATGGCCAGACTGTACCTCATTTTAAGTACATGAAATATTTGGAAATGAAAGGTGCTTTAGATGAACTCTAAACAATCATACCCATAGAAGAAGCAAATGAATCAATGTGGACTAGAGGAGATGTGT
This sequence comes from Petaurus breviceps papuanus, assembly GCF_028583685.1. Classification (NCBI taxonomy): domain Eukaryota; kingdom Metazoa; phylum Chordata; class Mammalia; order Diprotodontia; family Petauridae; genus Petaurus; species Petaurus breviceps. The sequence continues at coordinate 9,189 of NW_027185855.1, forward strand.
CTTTTACTAAGTTTCTAAACCCCAGGTCAAAATGTATTTGCTGAGCCCTATATACTATGCTAACCTCAAAAGAATCAGACCTGCGATTTGTGGTGGATAGTGTTTATTTTTAAATGAGCAAGAAAGTACTTCACAAATAGGACTTTTATTTAATTTAGGCTTGCAAAGGTGGTAAGGATTGGTGCCTGGAGAATTAGTAAGGAATAGCAACTTAATTTATTTGACCTCAGGACAGAAGAAAGGCAGATACATTTTAAAATACTCACAAGTTTGATCAATTCCGATGTTTTGTGTTTAATCATTCTTCTACACTTCCCTCCCATTGCTCAGAAGGTCCTTTCTCTTCCTTTTCTTTTCTCCTTCCTTCTCCTCTCTCTGCCCCACCCAAACATATGCTTTAAATTAAACATTTCCTGATTAATCCTGAAGACATTTTTTTTGCCATAAAACCTTGAAGTCCAGTTATAGACTGAGAAGAAGAGAGATTCGAAAATCAAACCACCCACCCTGGGAAAGCACATTAGGGCTATAATTCTGGTTGAGGTGTGATGCCAATTATAAAACACTCTAGCTGTGGTGTTGCTGTTTTTGACACCAGGAGGAAATCTTGACAGAATTATAGCCTAGAAATCAATCTGGGAATAGGATACAGAAATCTATAACTCAGATATGAAAACAATCTACAAAGGCTCATTTTTAGGAGAGTTCCGTTGATGAAATTAGATTAAAATAAATTTACATATATATCAAGTTTATTATTAAAATATACTCACACTAGTAAACAGAGTTATTGGTGAAAGGGTAAGCTACTCTGTGTATTGGATTCCAAAGCAGACCTCTTTGGCTTATCAGAAAACAGAGTTATTGTCTACTTGTCACAGTATAAATCTCTTTCTTAGAGCTAATAAATGGATAGTGTTCAAATGCTATGTTTTGTCTGACTCCCACTGCATAAACCCAGTGCACATAATACTAAATTATATACCATTGAGCAGTATCAATCTCTTGATTCCAACATCCTACAGTGAAGGGAACAAACCAAGTAATTGATGGCAGAAAAGAAGGGGGAAAAGTTATTTGAGAACAAACAATATGGGCTATAAAGTTTGTTAAAACACAATAATAATGATATAAAAAATCCACTGCTTCATCCAAAATTCTGCCTTCTGCCTAACAGGAAAATAATTCATTTCATGTTGCAAATTTGAAGCATGGTATTTTTCCTTTAGAATTAATATTTACTATAGAGAGAGAATAGAATTCAGATTGATATCAGTAAGTTTGCCGTGAACCAGACAAAAATGTTGTCTTGCCTCCTTTAAGTCTGGTATGAGGAGGCAAACTTGTTTTAAAAATCTTTCTTCTTGCTGAAGTTGCTGAGTCTCTGAATGTGGTCTTAATTATGTTGAATTATGGAAGCCTTTAAGGTGAATGAGAAGCCAAATCTCTCTGATAGTCTCTGAGTGATGGTGGCACAGGGTGGGGACATTTAAAAAAAAAAAAGCACCATTAAAACCTCTCATGTCAGGAGGTTGCAAGAATTGGGTGGTTAAATTGGCTCTGGTTTACTTATGTCAAGGTTTAATGGAGACTTTCATCGACAGCAAGTACAGAATCCTGTTTGTTTTAGTTCAGCAGGCATGGCTGCAAAGTACCTGGGTGAAAAATAGAAAGGAGTCATGCAGTACAAGATATATGTAAAATGCTAGATGAGTTTATGACAGCCAAATACAGCAGAGTGCTACCAGGCATTTTATAATTGTTATTTTCCTGAAAATGGCTCTTCCCCTGCCCCACTTTTTCTGTGTGTGTGTATTTGTGTGTGTGTGTCTAAATAAACCCTCAAGGATGATCATTTGGACTAGCTAATTTGTGTTCCAAGCACCCTGGTGCAAAATGGAAATCGCCCTGTGGAAGAGGTTAAGACAGTTGGCTGTGCCCTAAAAGGACATCCCAAGTAAGATAGACATGCAGCTCCACACCCACATTTGCTGGGGAACTTTATCTTCGTTGTCACTGGGAAAACTGTGACAGATCTCTTGTCATTAGGTTTGCCTCCTAGACTGTGCCAGGGTTATTTCAGTCCTCACTAAACAAAAAGACAGTTATCACAAACAGCCTGCTGGAGAGCAGAACTGGTGTCTACACGGAAGGGCTGCCTCCAAGGGAGAGACGGTGTTGACAGCAAGTCAAACACTGGCAAATCCCAACCCTCTAAAACATCCTGAGTATTGTCGCCCCACCTATGGACCCATGGAGTAGGGAATCTCACACCAAAGTGGGCTGTGCCCTGGTTCTGGGCCTCTTGACAGATAAGCAAGTCTGAAGGCCCTTTAGGTATCCAGGGATACATTACCCAAATGAACTTTCATTCAAAACCTTGTATAAGCAGCAATGAATGGCTTCTGAAATGTTGGGTGAATACTCAGTCATATGATAATAAGGTATAGAGCTAGGAGGGGCCATAAAGAACATGTAGTCTACCCCATTCCCTATTTTAAAACAAAACACAAAAATAATCACCACAAAAAATACAAATAACAAACCAAATGAAGAACATTCTTACATAAAACCATTAGTATTATTACTCAACTACAAACTGGTTTTTAAAAATGTTTTTTGTTCTGTGGCCCTTTCCAGGGTCATCTGAAAATCCACTACTTCAAGTTTTCTTCTCTTTCTTTCCTTTAAAAAAAAGTAGAATTGCAGTCAGTGTGTATACAGTTCTCATTCTGATGAGATCACTTTGCACCATCTCATATATGTCTTTCTATATTTCCTTGTACTTTCCATATTGATCTTTTTTATGGTACCATAATATTCTGTTAAACTCACATACCATAATTTATTCAGCCATTCTCCAATTGTAGGATATATAGTTTCCATTTTTTGATATTAGAAATATAACAGCTACAAATATGTTTTTATAGATAGCTTCCTTTTCCCCTATTATAACATTTTAGAATAAAATCCTAGCAATGGAATCACTGGGTTAAGAAATGATCAGTTTTCTGACTCTTATTGTCAAACCTATTGCTTTCCAAAGTGTTTCCACCAGCCTACAGTTTCACTAACAATATACCAACCAACCAACAGGCATTTATTAAGTACTTACTATATTCCAGGCACTGTGCTAGGTGTTGAGAATACAGAGATGAAAATGAGACAGTCTCGACTCTCAAGAAGCATGTCTGGGGATAGCAACATGTATACTCCCGTTATTATATACAAAAGGAATTCAAGGTAATTTGAGAGGGCAGGAGGCTCCAGCAGCCAGAGAGTTCACAAAAGGGTTCCTATGGAAAGTGGTGTTTTGAGTTGAGTGCTGGTGGAAGCTGCTGATTCTAATAGGCAGAGGTGAGGAGGGATATTCCAGGTATAGATGGCATGAAGATGGGCGATGGAGGATGGTACAGAAGGTATAATAAGAAAACCAGTTTGGCTGGATTGGAGGAAGGGGGAATAATAGATAACAAGGCTACAAAGGTAGATCAGAGTCTTACTATAAAGGGCTTTCCATGTCCAACAGAGCAGGTTTACATTTGGTAAGATGATAATTATATGATATTATATAAATATTGATGATAAATATATGATATTATATAAATATTTATGTAATTATATATACCATATTAGTTGTAATAATCATGTATAGAATATAACGATATATGATGATAATAATGTTGGATAGTAAAATTGGTGGCTATTGAGTAGAGTAATGAGATGGTTAGACCTGGGCTTTAAGAATATCATTTTGGCAATTGTGCAGAGGATAGATTAGAGTGGGGAGAGCCTTGAGGCAGGGATGCCCATCAGGAAGCTACTGTGAGATGGTAAGGGCCAGGATGATGGCTGTATGAGAAGAAAAAAGAAAATAGATGGGAGAGATGTGGTGGGGGTAGAAACAGCAAAATTTGGCAACTGATTGGAGATGTGGAGTGAAAAGGATGATGCCAAGGCATGAATGGAAGTATGTTAGTACCTTTGAGGGGAATAGGGAAATTCAGAAGAGGAAGGGGGAGGATGAGTAAGGGGGAAAAGAAATAGCTTCTGTTCAGGGCATGTTGGGACTGAGATGCCCATAGGCCATCCATTTTGAAAGGTCCAGTATCCATGTGGTGATATAGGACTGCTGTTCACTTACGTATTATAGGGTAAGCTTCTCTACATACTGACACTGAATTTTTATTATTCTTTGCTTTTTTTAAACCAGTATAGTGATATACAAGATGATACACTGAGATTGTTTTGATTTCATTCATCTGAGTTTTAGGGATTGGCACATTATTTTTTCATGCCTGTTCCCTTTTTCATAGATTAGGAAGATTCAAGATGATCCTCTTGATCAAGAGATCCTTTGAATCCAAATCCAGTGTGGCTATGAAATTCACTCCTCCATTCATTCATCAACCATTTCTTAAGCACTTCCTATGTACAGACTATCGTGTTATATTAGAGAAGAAGTATAGATATGAACAAATCCTACTCTCATAGAACTTAAAATTTTTTTTTAACGCAATTGGGGTTAAGTAACTTGCTCAAAGATACACGGCCAGTTATTTTGTATGGGTGCCAAGTATCTGAGGCTGGAACCAATCCTGGGTCTCCTGATACCGGGGCTGGCGCTCTTACTCACTGTGCCGCCTGGCTGCCCCTAGAACTTATAATTTAGTAGGTGAATAACATTTTGAAAAATAGATGAGCATAATGTATGACATTACATTATAGAAGAAATGCAAAACAAAGCAATATGTGACGTCCAAGGGGGGAAGGTCATTACCATCCAGAATGACATTTGAATTAGTCTTTAAAGGATGAATAGGGATCCAACAAATGAATGGTGAGATATAGGCATAGGGAACCGAGTGCTGCAGAAGTGGGAGAATGAGGGGCATGTTCTGGACACAGAGGCAGATCAGCTCAGCCAGTCCTTTGTGGAGCTGCTTATCTTTGAGAGAGAGAGAAAAAGAAAAAGGGATGGCCACTGATTCCTCCAAATTGATTCCAAAACAGATGATTGTTACTGTTGACTGAAGCAAGTAAACTGAATCACACTGTGTCTTAGGGGATCAGACCTATTAGAAACACATATATTAATTTATCAAATAATTGTTAGGAAAATTATTGTTAGGAGGCAGCTACGTGGTTCAGTGGCTAGAGCACTGGGTGTGGAGCCAGGATGACTTGAGTTCAAGTATAGCATTAGACCCTGTCTAGCTGTGTGATCCTGGGCAAGTCACTCACCCTCTATTTGCCTCAGTTTCCTCATCTGTAAAATAGGGATAATAATAGCACCTACTTCCTAAGGTTGTTTCAAATAGATAATAATTGTAAAGTGATCAGTACAATGCCTGGCACGTAGTAACATAGTAAATATTATAGAAATGTTAGTTATTATCATTATGATTATTGACCAACATGGACCCCCTCCCCCTTACAAGCCATGGATGCTAACTGACAAAAATAGCCTAAAGATGTATATACCTTTCCCAGGACTTCTAGAACATTTTAGGCAGTTATCTATAAATGCACATCTTGAATTATAATAGCAACTTAAGGACAGAGTGTTTATTTAACAGAAAGAGAGAAAAAGTCCAAGATTAATTTGTGATATTAAATCATGTAACATTAAACTAAGACACAAGCTCAAGGCCTCCAGGATAAGATAAAGGTATTGCAAGTAAAGGAGATTCAAACAATTTCAAAATTGTTAGAATAGGATGCCTTTGTATCTCTACTATTATTACTAGAAATATTCTAATGTTGTCATTTGGCACATGGGTAATTAATCTTGATTCTACAACCAATGGCTTAAGTTATTTTATTGGCATTGTAGCCTTTTGGAGCAGTTTGGTGGTATAGTAGATAGAGTGCCAGAACTGGAGTTAGGGAGACTCATGAGTTCATGAGTTCAAATGTGGCTTCAGACACCTACCAGCTTGTGATCCTGGGCAAGTCACTTAACCCGGTTTTCCTCAGTTTCCTGATCTGTAAAATGGGCTGGAGAAATGGAAAACCACTTCCATGTTTCTACCAAGAAAACCCCAAATGGGGTCATGAAGGATTGGACATGACTGAAAAAAGGACCGAACGATAACAATGATGACAACAACAAATGACTTTTACTTCAATACTACCCATAATTTTGAGATTTTCACCTTCTGCTTCTTCACTATCTTTTCTTGGCCAAATATTATCCTCCCCAAGTCTGTTTCCTTTAAAAAAAAAAGGGGGGGGGTAGCAATAATGATACTTATTGTTGTTGTATTTGTCCTTCATTTTCAAGGAGGGAAATGATGACGTGACGTGCAGTTGACTCTGATTTGAGTGAGGGAGGGCTGTGCAAGGTCACCAGCCTCACTTTCTCCTCCAGAGCCATCTGGGTCCAGTGACCAGATATTCATGACTGGAGATGACTCAGGATGCATTGGGAGACCCTGGCTCTTGTAGGTGAAGGCCTTTTCAGGTATCCACTTGGAGTGAGGTAACACTCATTCAGTGAATAGGATTCTTTAAGAAGTGAGTCAAGGGATGACCCCTTTAATTAGAAAAAGAAAATAAGGAGTAACATCATCAGGCTTTAAGAAGACCAATTTGGTTGAAAAGGAAAGAGAAAGAAAGGGGGAAAAAAGCAAGTTGGAAGGGGAAGACCTTCAGGATTGCTGTTCCAAAGAGAAACAAGTTACCATCGATATTCACTCTAAGCTAGGAGGGCCCAAAAGAGAGCCATTAAGTAGAGCTTGGGTAGGGACCTATTGTGGTCCAGTCCATGAGCTTCAGAGTGAACTGGGTTTAAGGTTTTGTGAAAGGAACAAAGAAAGAAAGAAAGAAAGAAAGAAAGAAAGAAAGAAAGAAAGAAAGAAAGAAAGAAAGAAAGAAAG
>NW_027185856.1:0-353 GCF_028583685.1 Petaurus breviceps papuanus
ATCGAAGGGCTTGGAATATGATATTCCGGAGGTCAAAGGAGCTGGGAATAAAACCAAGAGTCACCTACCCAGCAAAACTGAGTATCATGTTTCAGGAGAAAATATTGTCATTCAGTGGAATAGAGGACTTTCAAGCATTCTTGCTGAAAAAAACAGAGTTGAATAGAAAATTTGACATTCAGATACAAGAAGCAAGAGAAGCATGAGAAGGTAAACGGAAAAGAAATCATAAGAAACTTATCAAAGTTGAACTATTAACATTCCTACGTGGAAAAACAATAATTGTAACTTATTAAACTTTTCTCAGTAGTTGAAGGGATTATAAATATATATATATATATATATATATATAT
>NW_027185856.1:453-10470 GCF_028583685.1 Petaurus breviceps papuanus
ATATATATATATGTATCTATATATGAGGGTCTATGGGCATATGAATATATATGTGAATGTGTGTATATATGTTTACTGGTATACATAGATAGAAGGCACAGGACCAATTGAATACGAAGGGATGATACTTAAAAGGTGAAATTAAGAGGTGAGAGGAATATAATTAGAGGAGATGGGGAGAGACAGATTGTGGTAAACTATCTCATACAGAAGAGGCAAGGGAAAATGGTTACAATGGAGGGGAAGAATAGGAAGGCAAAAGAGAATGGGTCAACTTTATTCCCTTTGAATTTGGCTTGAGGAGGGAATGAAATACACACTAAATAGGGTAAGATAACTACTGTTTAAGATAAACTGCTTCTTGCCCTTCATAGACATGAGTGCTGTCAAGACAGAGAGACCCACAATAAGCCAGGAAGGAGCCTGGGTTAATAGTTGCACTATTCATTATCATCTTGAGAGCTAGTTAGTTGTTCTGTCTTTTAATAAACAAACATCTTTGAATACATAAGCTATGTGTTGGACTGTGCTTTCACTTTTTAGTAGTGCAAAAATATAACTTATTGCATAGCTATCCATTTAGAGGGTATTTGCTGCTAAATGTTGGAGAAGATGCAGGAGGGACTTATCACCTTTCCAGTTTCTGAAATTATCCCTTCAAACCCAGGACAGACAATAAGACTAGATTCGCTCCTGATTATCCAGACTTCTTTCTCTATCATAACCCAGCAGATTTCTCACCCAGAAAGATCATTCTCCTCCACAGCCTCTTCTTCTGATTGGCCAGTTCCCCCCAAAACCTCCATTTTGAGGAAAGTACCCAGGCCAGGCATCTTCATCTCATTCCTCTGTGGGCTCTCTAGATTCCCAGATTTCCAGACTTCTTTCTCCATTGTCTCCTTGCAGATACTTTCTTCTCTCCCCTTTCCATTCAGCTTCCTCTTAGGTTTGGTCTTCACCCATTAAAATGTAAATTTCTTGAGGGCAAGGTCTGTCTTTTTGTTTGCATTTCTTTTTCTTTTTTTCTTTTGGAGGGGGGAAAGCAGGGTTAAGTGACTTGCCCAAGATCGCACAGCTAGTGTCAAGTGTCTGAGGCCACATTTGAACTCAGGTCCTCCTAATTCCTGGGTTGGTGCTCTATTCACTGCACCATCTAGCTGCCCCTTTGTTTGTATTTCTAATCTCAGCAATTAGTATGTATAACTTGAACTATCACCAGCTCCCCCACAGCAGGAACTGTGTCATACACCTTTTCAAAGGCTACTGACCCCTGTCATAGTAAGTACCCAATAAATACATGTTAATTAATAAGGGAATGTGTGAGAGTATATGTCCAGATTCAGGTGATTCCACCACTTAAGTAGAAGCATGATTTTGCCCAAGACACTTAAAACTCAGTTTTTTATCTGAAAAGAATTTTTTAAAAAAATAGCTGCCCTTCCCTGCCACGTTTTTAGTCTATTCTGAAAATCAAATGGATGCAAAAATGATGTGTGAACCTAAGATATAATTGTTATCATTATTATGAGAAAAAAATCATTTTCATCTTGTTCAGTGGAATTCAGGTAGAAATGGTCCTGGGACAAATCATTCTCCTATTATTCTTTTAATTTACTGTAGCAAGGTCGAGAAAATGATGGGTCTTTGTAGTTGAATAAAAGTATTTAGGTTATAAGCTTATCTTCAGTGGGTTCCATGAGGGGTCTTTGGCATTGGAGAGTGTTGTTGACCCCTTTTATAACCTCTGAACAATGTAAATGATTGGCATCTCATCTTGTTCCCACACAATTTTGATTATTTCTGCTAGGACTCAGTATTTTGAAAGTTTTTCTATCCATGCAGCTTAGCAATGGTGAGTGTATGGGCATGACAAAATCTATTTTAACAGTTGCTATGCATTTTTATGGATTTTATTGTATCAGGTTGATTGTAGACAATAGCTTTGTCTGGTATAATACTCTGGTTCTGGTAAAGCTTGGTCATATTTCTCAAGGAAATTCTGAGATCAGTATTTGTACTATGGAGATTTGTCATCTGTCACTCCACAAAAGATATCAAGTTTCTGATGCATAGTTCTAGAAACCAGGCCATTACTCACTATATATTTGGCAGGTGCTAAATTTTTACATTCTGAAGTACAGCTCAATCTCTACTATTTCTTTGAATAATCTACATTGATCACTACATCTAGGTTCCTCAAAAATAACCCTTCCTAGTCAAGGTCCCTTAAAGATAACTCTTCTGTGGTTCCTGGTAACAAGGACCTGCATCCTGAATTACCATCTGTTTTCAAAAAGAAATTTTTGTGGCATTTGTTCAATACTTTCTGTGTTGTTATTGACATATTGTTGGCTGAGTTCATGCAATTCCATTTTTAAATCTTAGTTATTTCATGGGCTCCACCTGTAAGTAAACAACTTTCAATCACATTTGATAAACCCAATGGTATATAGCTATTATTAGTCTTTACTACTAAGTAAAATAACTACTTGTCCCCATAAGATTTTTACTTGTTTACCACATGCTTTAAGAATTTCTATCAGTCTTCCTCTTTTTTTTTTCAAGGAAGTATTTTTTTTTATCTCTTTTCTAAATGTTCCACTCAAATTTGGGTGGTGATAAATTATTTGATTAGATTGTCCAAGGCTGGGGGTGGTTTGGAAGTAAATGATATAACCAAAGTCACACACTCCCTCAGCCCCTCATTTGAATAGGTCCACCTCTCATTATAATATTTATTCTTCTCATCACTTGTTAACCCATCAGAGTCAATTGCCACATTCAGGAACACCCACTCTTCCAAGGTCATATAAGCATTGAGTGGGTTCCACGAGGAGTCTTTGGTATAGGAGAGTGTTGTCGACCCCTTTTATTAATAATATGCTTGCATTATTAATAAAATTATTAATTACCCAGAAACTATTTCTCTTGAACTTTCTATACATCACAATGGATTGGATTGAGGACAGAGGTGAGAAAGAAAAACAAACCAATAAACTATTATAATAGTCCAGGCATGAGGTGACACAATATAGCAATGTCAGTGGTGAGAAAGGGGTGTGTATACAAGAGATTTTATGAAGGTAAAATCAATACGCTTTGGCAACATGTTTGTGAGAGGGAGTGAAGAACTGAGAATAACACCTACCTAGTTTGAGAGTCTGGGTGACTGAGAGGATGGTGGTACCAACAGGAATAGGAAAGTTTGGAAGGGGGGATTTTAGGGAAGGAAAGATAGTAAAATCAGTTTTTGACATACTGAGTTTAAAATGTCTATAGGATATACAGTTCAATTTATCTAATAGGCAGCTAGTAATGGAGATTAGCAGGAAGATTAGGGCTAGATAAATGGATTGGTGAATCATCAGCATAGATATGATAATTAGACCCATGAGAGTTAATGAGATCACCAAGTGAAATGATATAGAGGGAGAAGAGAAGAGGACCCCAGAGGGAACCCTGTGGGATACCCATGGTTAGTGGGAGCAAAGGAGACTGAGAAGGAGCAGTGAGTTAGGTAGAAGGGGAACCAGAAGAGATCAATCTCCAGAAAACCTATAAAGAAGAGAATATCAAAAAGAGGGTGATCACAAAAGGCTACAGAAAAACCAAAAAGAATGAGGATTGAGAAATTTATTATATTATATTAGATTTCAATTATGAGATTGTCATTAATTTTGGAGAGAACAGTTTTGGTTGAATGATGAGGTTGGAAGCCAAAGTAAGAAGGGATTGAGAGAATAGGAAGTGGAAGCACCCATTGTAGACTATCTTTGGTAGGTTGGTTCCCAAATATTTAATGCATTTTGTAGTTATTTTGAATAAGACTATCCCATCCTATGTATTTCACTATTATAACATAGAAATGATGCTGATTTTTTGTTGGTTTATTTTGTAGCCTGCAATTTTGCTAAGTCTATTAGTTGTCTCAATTAGTTTCTTTAGCAATTCCCTAGAATTTTCTAAGTAAACCACTATGTGATCAGCAAATAGCGATAATTTTATCTCCTTTTTGCCTACATTTATTCCTTCAATTTCTTTTTCTTGTCTTATTGTTATTGATAGAATTTCTAGAACTATAGCAATGGAGTGAGGGCTATCCCCTCCATGTGTAGCATAGGGGTATCATATGTGGCTTTAAGGGAGGCAGAAGAGACATCTCTCAGCTTTTCTCCTCCCACCCTTCTCCAAGTGAGACTTCATTTTCTGCCAAGAGGAAAAGCCAGGGGTTGGGACCAGAAGCTTGAGAACTCTGCTCTCCTCGAAGAGAGGGATGCCAGGCAGGAATTATAGCTATCTGCTCCCTTAAATATTATTAAGTTAGGGAATGTGATTTTCAGGCTCAAACTAAACTGATCCCTAGTCACTAATGGGGAAAGAAGAACTCCAAATTTTAAATGCAAGGCTTGACTCCCTTCTCTCCTAACACCAGTTCTACAATGAACACACATAGGAAGTAGACAAGAAACCCATTTATCCAAGTCAAGAGTAAAACAGAAATCAGAGAAAATACACATAGGAAACTATATACTAGAGACAATACAGAGTAAAGGAGCTCTCTCTCCCATTGAGAGTGAGGCAACTCAGCACAACCAAGAGAGTCCTAGATTTCATCCAAGAGGAAATTCCCCAAAGTCTCTTGTGCAGCAAGCTGGAAATATGAACATGATGGAGATTACCAATCTCTTCTCATATACGCTTCTTCCCAGAGTCTTATTCTCTCTTCAACAACCTGAAGTGGGGGCTTGGTTTCATCCATCTTCTCTCTCCTAGCTGGAAGCTAGAAGTATCTGAAGTGACTAGAGAGCCTGAAGAGATTCAAAGTTCTTGGAAGAGCCTGACAAGGCTGAAGCGACTAAAGAGACAGGAGCTCTCCACTCTCCCATCTCCCACTCTCACCCTCCCCTCATGAACTCATAGGCCACTGACATCCACCAGGCCTTCTTAGCTACTAATTTCAGTTTCAGGTCACTAAGTCTACAGGTGTATCACACTAGCTGAGATTCCTTTATTTTGCTATTCCCATCCTACCCCATGACATGAAGGTAGGGTTTTGAGAGAGTGGTTATTGTTTTTATTGTTGTTATTATTAGACATATAGATCAAGATAAAAATTATCTACTCTCTTCTCTGTCCCCAGCCCTGCCCCATTACATGAAAGACATTCCCCATTTTGTGTATGAAACTCCTCTTTCCAAATTTTTTCCTTTGTTCATAGAGTTCTTGAGTCTCCTGAATAGTGAATTTCCTTGCCTTAGAGGAAGTACATTTTTGGATATCTTGGTTCCCTGCTCAATTGGGACTTACACTGAAACCACTCTTTTGGTTTTGTTTTGCTTTGAATAGTTGCCCTTTAAAGAATGGTAAGTTTCTTTTAAACCTCATTTTTTAAAGTACTAAGTATGTTTTTAGGAATTTTTAATCTAAACATTGTATTCAGCTTCTAGCTCCTAGCTGAATAAGAATGTTTAACAAATTAAGATTGCCTAATTAAATTTTTAATATTGATTTGTAATTTAGATTAATACAAGGGGTTACCAGAGACTAAAAATGGCAGCCCCTAACTGACATTTCCTCAGCATTTTATGTGCATATCAAAGACTACTTACCTATTCTCTTGATTCAGTAAACTCTGAAATACAGTCTGAAGTTGTTACTCTGTAATCAGGCTCCATTAGTGACTCTTTAAATGTGTTGAGTCTTGTACCTCATGGAGTATATGTGGGAATAGATCTTTAAGGACTATCCCAGAGAATGTGAGTCAAAGCTCTCCCTGGAAATTTCACTAAACTTGAGTGTATGACTCGATGTTGAAATGATTTGGCACTTGGAGATGATGAAGCAAACCCTTCATTGGCCATTAAGCAGGAAGAGTCACTGACTCAGTGGACCTTTAAAAAGGTACAACCATGCTGTGTGGCTCTCTCTCTTCCTTGGATATTCTAGAGATCATCATATAAGTTTAGAACTTTCAGTGAGGGTTGGAGAGGGGTGGCTTTTTCTACCCCAACAGCATCATATCTGTTCAATTCAGCTAGGTAATCTTGAGCCCGGGCCTTACGCCTATTTTTTTGTTTCTTTTCCCAATTACAGATAAGTAAGCAACAATCCTGAGATGGCTGTATCTAGGCTTGGAACTAGGCTCATGGGTTAGAGAGTTTGGGAGATCCTGGGTCTTCAGCTGATACTGTAAAAAATTATTTCTGAGTCTTGGAGACTCAGAGCTTCCTACCCCATCCTTAGCCCCAGACCCCTTCTTCTAAAGTTTAATCTCTTCTTTAGAAGGGTGTTACTGATAATGAGATTGCATCAAATCTCTTTATCCTAGTCAAGACCCCAACCTAAGCCTGAATTGACTTTATCAAAAGTACAGAAGCTTCATTGTGTTCTGCTCAGGCTTGGGTAGAGACATTCTTCTGCCTAGATAGTCCAAGGCTGGGAATAGTCTGGTATGGTTTGGGGTGGTCTGATAGAAGAGAGATTTCTTCTAAAACAATGATGAGGTTGTTGAGGTTTAGGGTTTAGGGGTGCTTGAGACCCCAAAATACCAACATGCCAGGTCCTGCCAAAAGAATTCAATTCAAGTATTCTCTCAGTCAAAGTAACACAAAGTTTATTAAAGATTCACTATAATGGGTAGACTCTTAAGGGACCTGAGCATTTGTGATGCTTGTATTGACAAGCAGACCAGAACAATCTGACACAGTGAGTCTGAGATAGATTGAATCTGAGTGCCTTCATGTAGGCAAGATGGTTCTTATATACAGAAAGATTGTGGGAGGGATCTAGGGGTAGTCTGGCAGTCTGGATGGAGGGAGAGTCTTGAAGAGGAGTCTAAGGAGATCTTGATGGGACTGGGGTCAGACTCCATGAACCAAGAGAATGGGACTTTGATGGGATCAAGGGTGAGAAACAACAGGAGGCAATCCTGAGGTAACAAACTATGGAGGCTAGGCTAGTTTAAAGATAATAGATTTGGTCATAGATACTTTGATAGAATCAAGGGTGGGAGGTAGCCAAGGCTACTGACATAACAGACAATGGAGGACTAGGCTAGGTTAAGGGTAAGAGAGATTCAGTCATATTGATAATGGAAGGCTTTTGGCCTCTGGGGAAGGCCAGATCAAATGGGAAGATTCAAGGGGGTTCCCAGAGTCTGTACCTGATCAAGGTGATATTAGTCCCTGTTGAAAAGGTATATAAACTGGGTACCTCAATCCCCGAATTGAGTCCATTTCTAGACTGGCTCCCTTCGGGGGGCTTAGTGTTTGACTGGAGCTTTACATATATGCACGCCATCTTGAGAGAAATAAAAACATGGACTTGGACAACCTAATTTCATTTGTCTTTCTTAGATCAAACTGTGTTTTGGGGTTTACAGCTCCAACCCCCAAACTGAGCCAGTTCTGAACTGTAACTCCCATGCAATATATGTGTGTCACCAACTTGAGAGAAATTTTAAAAACGGACACAACCTAATTTCATTTGTCTCTTTTTGCTATGAATGGTGGACAGTACCAACTGTATTGGAGAAGGTGCCCTTTCTACATACGTTACAGCATTTATTAGAGAAGAAAACCATTACCTGAAAGATAAGGACAAACTTTAATTTGGCTTCACTGAAAAACATGGAATGGAAGGGGTAACAGAGCAAAAGTGAATTGCAAAATATCAGTTTAACTGCCCTGAAAACAGCTTTATGTTTTGATGGCTTTAAAGTTCAACCTCTCAGGAAAATATGACAGCTGATTATTTAAGATTTTCTGTCCATGCAAATTTATGAGTGTTTTATGATTAACATCTCTTTTATGTAAAGAAAAGAAATAGCTGTCCTATACCTAATCTACACTATATATTAAATACCTTTCTACTGGCTCCTTTTGAAGAGAGATTAGGTATGAATCGAAACCTAAGCTTTAAGTGATTTTCCCAGGAGTTCCAGGATAGGGATATAAGAAGTCAAAGAACTCAAGAAAAAGAGCCTGAACCTTATTCTTAACTGCTCTTTTTCTGGAGTTTGGGACTAAGCTAATTGGTATGAGTGAATTCAGAACCAAGAGAAGATCGTCAATAAGGGAGAGGGTAGAATACCCCAACAACTCCAGGCCATCGGTGGCTATTACGGTCACATAAAATGGCATTCACCTGGGATGTCTCATTTAGAACAGGAAGCAAATCATGGATACAGGACTCACAGCTTTCTTCCCTTTTTTTCAAAACTAGGAGGCCCTAGTTTAAACTAAGGACATCTTGAACTAAAGTGCTTTTAATATGAGTCTTGCTCCTGGCAGTTTCTATCAACTAACTGTGCTTCATTTTCTGTATTTGAAAAGCTCAGGCTTCAAAATGGAAGTTTGTTGTTTTTTTTAAGATATTGGGACTCTAGATTTACTCTTTAAAACTCACAATAACAGGCCAGGTTCCCAGAAGGCTATATCTACACCTCAAGATTCTAAATATGCCCCTGAAAGACTGGAGACATCTTTATCATACTATAACTTTGAGCCCCTACATTTCAGTGTTCATTCTCCCAAATTAAATTGTTAGTAATCACTACACCAATATCACTTAACCAATTAACATAAATTGTTTTCTTCAGAGATATTTATTGAAAAGATATAACAAATAACCAAATTACAAAAACACCCCCACCCAAAACTAGGGGAAGAGTCATCCCTCTATCACAGAGCTCATTTCACTGAAGAAAAGAATAAGAGATATTAGGATATAGCCTCAAACATCACTGAAAATTCAGTCTCATACATAAAGGAAAAAACATACATGATACAAACTTTCTGAGAAATTTGGTCTTATAATGACCATATAACTAGTATTACCTACATACTATTTTTTTATCTTCTTTGGCCTTGATAGCATGACTTGATTGTTCAAACATCTAAAAGCAGTGAAGGAAGAACAAATTAGAAAGCATTAGAAATGGTGAATTATATATTGTAAAGAATTTCTAGAGTACAAATCAAGTCAATAAACATTTATTTATTAAGTACCTATTCTGGACACTGTACTACCGGTAAGTGCTGTTAATACAACTATGAAAAATAAAAGTCTTGGGCGGAGTCAAGATGGAGGAGTAGAAAAATGACCTCTGAGCAGCTCCGGCTTCCACCTTCCCCAATCAATGTAAAAAGGGGACTCTGAACAAACTTTGGAGCTGCAGAACCCACAAAATGACACAGAGAAGCTAAACTCCCACTGAGGACAGCCCGGCAGGCCAGCAGGAATCGGCCAGTGCAGCACTCTGGGAGCCGAGCCCAGGCCCTCTTGAGCAGAGATTTTAGCCCCAGGGCAGGTCTGGCCAGCCACTAGCCAGATCAGCAACAGCTGTGGCCGTTTCCAGAATTATCAACACATAGAAGCGAAGGACAAAGTCAGTGCAGTCTGGACTTTGGGACCCAGTAAGTGGGAGTTCATGGCTTTTGCCCCTGAGGCAAGAAGTCCCTGAGACACCTGGCACAGCCAGCCAGCGCCGTGTGGCAGCTTCAGCTCCTGGCCTACAGAGTGTAGAGGGACCAAGCAACCAGTCTGAGGGGTAATCGCTCTTGCTTTAAGCTGCTTGGATCTGGATTGCAGTCTAGAGTGGAGATCCTGGGGCATGTGTCCAGCTTGCCAGAGCTTCTGGAGGCCTCAGAGAGGGCACCCACATAATACCTCCAGCAGCTGAGAAAACCCCAGCTTTTGGGACAAAAGCTCCCCTGTCTGGTGGCAGAGTCCTACTGTGGCAAAAAGCCCAGGGGTCAAATGACTGAGGGGCAACATGACCAGGCAAAGGAAACAAAGCAGACAGAAGA
This sequence comes from Petaurus breviceps papuanus, assembly GCF_028583685.1. Lineage (NCBI taxonomy): Eukaryota > Metazoa > Chordata > Mammalia > Diprotodontia > Petauridae > Petaurus > Petaurus breviceps. The sequence goes on from NW_027185856.1 coordinate 10,263, forward strand.
TTCCAACATTACACTCCTATTTTGGGGACAAGAAGGAGCAAAGCATGGAACAGGAGGAAGACAGTGAAGTTAGAACTCCTGCACCAAAAGCTTCAAAGGAAAATACAAGCTGGTTACAGGCCATGGAGGACCTTAAGAAGCAGATAAGAGAAGTTAAGGACAAATTGGGAAGAGAAATGAGAACAATGCAAGAAAATTATGAAATGAG
>NW_027185857.1:0-10179 GCF_028583685.1 Petaurus breviceps papuanus
CCTGCACCAAAAGCTTCAAAGGAAAATACAAGCTGGTTAGAGGCCATAGAGGACCTTAAGAAACAGATAAGAGAAGTGGAGGAAAAATTGGGAAGAGAAATGAGAACAATGCAAGAAAATTATGAAATGAGAGTCAACAGCCTGACTGAAGAAAATAATACCTTAAAAAACAGACTGACTCAAATGGCAAAGGAGGCTCAGAAAGGCAATGAGGAGAAGAATGTCTTAAAAAGTCGAATTTGCCAGATGGAAAAAGAATCTCAAAAGCTCACTGAGGAGAATCATTGCTTCAGAATTAGATTGGAGCAAATGGAAGCTAATGACTTTATGAGAAATGAAGATGCTGTTAAACAGATCCAAACAAATGAAAGAATAGAAGGCAATGTGAAATATCTCATGGGAAAAACCACTGACCTGGAAAATAGATCCAGGAGAGACAATTTAAAAATTATTGGACTGCCTGAGAGGCATGACCAAAGTAAGAGCCTGGAAAGCATCCTCCAGGAAGTTCTCAAAGAAAACTGCCCTGATGTTTTAGAACCAGAGGGCAAAATAGAGGTTGAAAGAATCCACCGATCACCTCCTAAAAAAGATCCCAAAAAGAAAACTCCTAGGAATATTATAGCCAGGTTCCAGAATTCCCAGATTAAGGAGAGAATATTACAAGCAGCCAGGAAGAAACAATTTGAATATTGTGGAAACACAATCAGGATAACCCAGGATCTGGCAGCTTCTACACTGAGGGATCAAAGGGCCTGGAATGTGATATTCTGGAGGTCAAGGGAGCAGGGATTGAAACCAAGAGTCACCTACCCAGCAAAACTGAGTATCATGTTTCAGGGGAAAATATGGTCATTCAGTGGAATACAGGACTTTCAAGCATTCTTGCTGAAAAAAACAGAGTTGAATAGAAAATTTGACATTCAGATACAAGAAGCAAGAGAAGCATGAGAAGGTAAACAGGGAAAAGAAATCATAAGGAACTTATCAAAGTTGAACTATTTTTTTTAAAGCAATCGGGGTTGAATGGCTTGCTCGGGGTTACACGGCCACTTGTTTCTGGGTGTGGTGCTGGGTGTCTGGGCCCGGATGTGATCCGGGTCATCCCGGCACTGGAGCCGGTGCTCTTGCTTGCTGAGCCACCTGGCCAAAGTTGAACTATTAACATTCCTACATGGAAAAACAATAATTGTAACTTTTGAAACGTTTCTCAGTAGTTGAAGGGATTAGAGATGTATATAAATATATGTCTTTATATGAGGGTATGCGGGCATATGAATACATATGTGAATGTGTGTATATACGTTTACAGGTATACATAGACAGAGGGCATAGGACCAATTTAACAGGAAGGGATTATACTTAAAAGGTGAAATTAAGAGGTGAGAGGAATATAATGAGAGGAGATGGGGAGAGACAGAGTGGGGCAACTATCTCATACAGAAGAGGAAGAGGAAAATGTTTACAATGGAGGGGAAGAATAGGAAGGCAAAAGGGAATGGGTCAACCTTATTCCTATTGAATCTGGCTTGAGGAGGGAGGGAAATACACACTAAATAGGGGATCTCACCCTCCAGGAGAATAGGGGGGGAAGGGGATGTGAGGGGGGGATGATGGAAGGGAGGGCAGGCTGGGGGGGAGGGAAGTTGGAAGCACCCACTTTTGAAAAGGGACAGGATCAAAGTAGAGAATAGAACAAGTGTGAGGTGGGATAGGAGGGAGGGAAATATAGTCAGTCTTTTACAATACATCTACTATGTTATTGTTTTGCATTAGCCACACATGTACAACCTATACTGAACTGCTTGTCCCCCCCAGTGGGGGTGGGTGGCAGGGGGGGGAAGGGAATGAATCTGGAATTGAAAGTTTTAAAATCAAATATTCAAATATATATATATATGTGTGTGTGTGTGTGTGTATACTATTATTAATATCATCTTACATGTAATTAAGAAAAAAGATATACAGGCACTGAGGCATAGAGATCCACTGGAAAAGTTGAAATGGGTATGGGAGAAAATATGGGAGAGAGCAGATTGGAGGTGGGGATATCCTGTGGGACTTCTGTTTTGGGGGGATGGGTGGGGAAAAACAGGGAGAAAATTTGTAACTCAAAATCTGGAGGAAACGAATGTTGTAAATCAGCAGTTAATAAAGCATTTAAATTTTAAAAAATAAAAAGAAAAAAATGAAAAAAAAGAAATGAAGGGTAAGAGGATATGAAAAGAGAGAAAGAGAAAAAAATTAATGGAAGTCATATCCCTTGCCCTCCAAGAGCATACAAGCTGAGGATGGGAAAGCCCAGCATGCACATATGAAAATCTCAAGTAATAATACTGTTTCTAGTCATCATCTTCAAGGTGATCCATGTTCCTTCTTGTTGATCTCTGTAAATCTCTTTCCATCCCCTGCTATGACACCAACCATCTCTAGACCACCAGATTAATCATCTAATTCCTACTAAAGGTAGCTTAATTCTCCTCTCTAGAGACATGTAAGCATGGATATAGAATGAAGAAAAAACTAGCTTAAAAATCCTTAAACACCAAACATTATGAACATAATGATCCAGATTTGCATTTACAGATACATACTCAATTGAGTTGAGTTTGTTTCACTATTTGAATTTTTTTTTTCAAAATTTTTACTTCATTTATAATGTCTTTCAAGTGTATTTACTACACGGTGGAAAATAATACATTTCAGTAAAATGTTTAATATTTTCCTAATGTAACTTTAAATGTCTATATTAAAATGCAGAATATATATTTGAAGAGATAGAAGAAAAAAGAAGACAATGTGGTGTTGTTAAAACAAATTATACTGGGAACTTTAAAAAGTCCAAAAAGAACTTGTATATGAATTCTGAGTTTTCCATTAACTAGCAGTATAATGATGGATGGAAGTTACTTAAGCTAGCAGGGCCTCTGGTTTCTTAATGAAAATTGAGGGGCTATGTTTGAACCAAATGGAATCTAAGGTCCCTTCCAGCAATAATTCTATGATACTGCCATCATAGGATTGCTCCAGCTTTAAAATTTAAATAGGATTGGGAGCAATGGAAGTTATAATAGAAATGGTTGGTAGTCATTTATATCTAGATACCAGACAATTTTTATAATTAAAAGCTGTTGGGTAGATTTTGTGCTCACTGAGCTACTCATTTTACCAAGTGCTTTAGTCTCATTAGGTTGCCACAATATTTTCCCTCTAATTGACATTGTTTAAAACTCAAAACTAGAGTTAGTTACAACAATAAACTAGAGGTGATGTGCTATTAGCATGTGCAATCTTTTGCAATAAATGCACATATCTTAGTTCCTTGGAAAATATGTAATCAAGTATATCTAGTGTCATCTAAATGCTATGGAATCTATGTTATATTCACCTGATATGACCATTACCATGGAAATGAAGATATAGTATTGATTTATGACACAAAGAAGCCTACACTAGAGTGGTCTACATCAATTCTTCCATAAGGCATACCCTAATATTTGTCGTGGAACAACAAAGGCCCCTGAGTTTGTGGTCAGAATGACACTGATTTTGGTTCAAAAACACCCCATGTAGATCCTGGTATGGGCTCCCTCCTTCATGGTTTAGCAGACCTTGTTCAAGCACAAGGAGACTTATGTGAGCTATATTCCTCAGCAAGGTTTTTTTGTTTGCTTTGCTTTGTTTTTTGCTCACACTCTTCCTTCTGCTGGTCTCCTCTTCATGTGCACTAGATTGGCATCATGTAATCATGGTAGTTTTGTCTTTGGATTTTTCTTTCTCTACTTCAAGATTCTTCTCAAAACTTACCTTCTGCAGGACACTTTTCCCATCATCCTCTAGTTCTCTCCCTTTAAGATTACTTATTTTTGAGATTACTACAGATAGATAGATAGTGAATGGGAGGTAGTATATGTGTGCATGTGTGTGAACAGAGAATACGTAGTTATTGTATATTATCTTCCCCATTCAAATTTAAGCTCTGAGCCAAGATTTTGTCTTTCTTTGTATTTTCTAACACTCAGCACAGTGCCTGGCACATAGAAATTGGCTAAAAATACTTTTTGTTAATGATGATAGATCATGGATAATGATAGCAATGATGATAAGTTATGAAGACTAATTAGCTTTGTTTTCCGTAACATAAGATTTGACTCAACATGACTTTTGTATGATTTGTTCATGTCTCCATGGATGTGGGATCTCATTTTCTACTACTCTACATAGCTATGCATGTGTGCTCCACAGATTCCCTTCTTTCTAAACATCCAAATTGGTTTGGAAGCATAGTTCAAACAGAAGCATTTCCATAGTTCAAGGTTTATGTTGTAATTAAATGAAGTACTCTTGAGTCATTGGGTATTTACCAAATGGGGCTTACTTTGTCTTAATAAAGCAAAGATATGCAACAAGGATATAGTCAAACATAGCTTCTCATCACAGATCTTTTCATTTCCATATAGAGACAAATCTGGACAGCAGGACAGGATATGGTAAAGACATGGTGTGTTCCCAGGCACCTGCCAAGTCAGAAAAATCTAGAATAGAAGTGTGTAGGACTTTTTCTACATTTTGATGACCAGGAATTTTGCATAAGGAATGCCAAATCAATCAAGTCTGAGCTACAGTTTGTCTTCTTTTGGGGAAAGATAATCCTTAATGATTAAGGAAGAGAAAGGAATTGGGTATTCCTTGAATTTTGGGAAAAGAAGCTATGTCAGGAAAATGATGATAAAAATTAGTCATATTACAAGTGAGTTTATCATCAGATTCAGTCTTTATATTAATCCCAAGGTCAGAGCAAAACTCCCTGGGAATGTGATTTATTCCTAAACCTGTGGGTATTTATTTCTAGTATCATTATCTCCTTGACAATGCCTATATTAAGTGAGGCTACGACTGATTCGAATCACCTTAGCTGTCATAATAAGCTATTGGTAGATTTGGAGACATCTTAATATCAGGATAATATTTAGGATAAAAGATGTCTACATCTAGGATGCATTCATTCACTGAGAAGCATTTATCAAGGGCCTGTTCTGTGACAGTCCCTATGACTGGTGTCAGGGATACAAATATAGAAAAGGGGAAAAAATCCTTGACATGAAAGAGATAAAGAGATTACATTATAGTGGGAGAAAACAATTTAAAGACAGATAAGCAAATATAAATATGTAAAGACAGAGTAATTTCGGGGGGGGGGCTGGAAACTGGGGACTTGATAAAAGACAGAAGAGGTTTGACTTGTTCTTTGAAGGAAACTAAGAATTATATGATATGGAGATGGGGTGGGAGTACATTCCAAGCATAGAGATGGGAGGGAGTTGGAAAATCATATGTCTAGTAAGTAGGCAGTTTGTCTGGACACAGACTGCAAGAAGCAGGATAATAGGGAGTAAGCCTGGGAAGATAGGTGGTTGCTAAATTATGAAAAAAAAAATACCAATATCATATACATTTGCCCTAGACACAATAAGGAACCACTGAACTTCTTGATCAAGGAAGTGTCAGGATTAATTCATACCTTAGGCCCTTTCATGCCCTCTCCCACCCAGCCAAACAGGCCTTCTTTCTGTTCCCTCACTGTCTCTAATCTACATCCAGTATCTGTACCTATGCACCTTTCCTCTGGCGTCCGTCCTCTTTCCCTGCCATGGAAGGCACTCCCTCTTGACCTCTCCTCTAGAATTATTACTTTTCTTTAAATATCAATTCAAGTATCAGTTTCTAAATGAAGCCTTTCCTGATTCACCCCTCCCCATCTTCTAGTGTCCTTTCCCCCTAAAATGACACTGTATCTATCACATACATACACATGTGAACATATGCATTGATTTCCCAGGCTGGACTGTAATCTGCTTGAGTGCATATATGATTTCATTTTTGCATTTGTTTCTACAGTACCTAGAACTTAGGGCATCCTTAATAAAATGCTTGTTGATTCATCATATCTTGAGTGATATCAATTGGATAGCTGTGTGGAGGATGAATTGTTGGAGGCTAGGGCATGGAGAGAGACTTGGAACAGGCAGACCAATGAGGATGCTATTGAAATTGTCTAGGTAAAATTATATTAAGGCCTGAACTAGGATGGAGTTTGTGTGAGTGGAGTAGAGGGGGTGTATTTGCAAGATTCTGTCAAATTAGAATCAATACAACTTAGTACGTGATTTAAAATGGAGGAAGAGGAAGAAAGAAGTATCAAGTTCTTCATTTCATATCTAGTGATTAAATGGATGGTATTACCCTCAATAGGAAAGTTAGGAAGCAGGGAGAATTTTTTTTGGGGGGAATAGTATTTCTATTTAGAATTTGTTGAATTGATAATGCATTGGGACATTTAACTGGGAATGTTCAATGGACTATTACTGTAAGTAATCTCTCCACTAATGCAGATTACAACACTTCTGCACCTGATCAGATTATAATTATCACTTGTTTAGGAGGAAAAATTATGACTTGGCATCTAAACTTTCAGAATTTAGATATGTTGAATCTAGATTTCTTTCTAATTAAGTAGGAACCTCAAGAACTTGTGCTCTCCTGAGACAGCTTTTCAGAGCCCAAGGTCATAAATCTATGACCCAAAATACATGGGAATACAATTTTATTGGAAGAAAAAAAAGGTGATTTGAGAAATGAACAGAAAATCTATAAATCATTTGAAATCTGTAAAATTTAAACAAACATGACGTGTCATTTCTTTTCCCCAACAACAATGGTTTCCAAAGAATTTTCATTATATTTGATTATTAAAAGACAAATCTGTAGGCAACTTGTAATGTTCAGTACAGTCAGGATAATCAAAGTGAAAGATATTACTTTTTTGGGTTCATAGTCTTCAAGGTTCACAGCATTTGATCAGATATAAAAGTTTGTAAACATCACTCTTGAAAGCAAAAGCTTGTAAGCTCACTTTTAAAACACAATAGGCTTCAGGGAGTTTTAAAATCAATAGAGGCTGTAATACTTTCGTAGGTAATCTTTAAGTAGCTCCTAACAAAATGGGAACAGAATTTGATCGATATTAATGAACAGCTGAATTCAACACCATGCTTTGCAGGCATTTTTTATGCATTTTCATATAAGTAATGTCAACAAGATTAATTGCTCATGAAAAATAATAGATCTATTCATTAAAAAAAAAAACTTTTCCTCTCTACAGAGGACAATGGAAAGTGCATGGGTAATATAAGCAGCTTTCAACATAACCAGCAAGTAACTTGAAAAAGAAAGGAGTAATGGATGCCATTCAAGAAATGTATGAAAGAAGATGGGCTGGTCATAAGGAGAGAGTGAGGAGCCACAGGTCAATGGGAAGAATGCTTCACTGGCATCCTTCCTATATTGATAGAAAGTGATCAAGATCTCCAGAACATTGAGTGTATCTTATATGACAAATATTTGGGAGGGACACAGATAAGGGATGCATGCACAGTATGGACAAGGAGGCACTCAGACATGAGCCTCATCATTGGAGGGAATTCCTGAGCCTATAAGCTCATAGACCCATTTTAGTAATTAAGATTACAGGAATCATTGTTGTTGTTTGTTCTTTATTCTTCAAGAGGACCAGTGACATCACCGGCGTGATGTCCTGACTTGCAAGTGAATTGGGTTTAAGTGAGGCACAGATGCCCAAAGATACCAAGCCTCACTCTCTCCTTCAGTCATTGCAATCTAGTGACAAAATAAGAACAGAGATGACATGACCCAGAATGCACTTGGATGACTTTGGTCTTTTAACATTAAGGTCTTTCGCCACTATAGAATTCGATGTATGCTACATATGTGCTACAAAGATAGACAATAGATTGCAGTGTTATATTCATAAGATTCTCTAGAATATTTATACAAGTTCTAATCCACTTAATAGGAAACCTCTCATAGTAACTCTTATATAAAATGGATTCTTGGGGCGGCCAGGTAGCACAGTGAGTAAGAGTACCGGCCGCAGTGTCAGGATGACCTGGGGGATCGAATCCAGGCTCAGACACTTAGCATCCAAGCAGAAACACCTGGCCGTGTAACCTTGAGCAAGTTACTTAACCCTAATTGCTTAAAAAAAATTTTAAAAAAAGAAAACAGATTCTTCAACTTCTCTCTGCAACAGTTCAAATCAAATCAAATATTTATTATTGTTTGAGCGACAAGTTCTCCACACATAAATGCGTGTGTGTGTGTTTGTTTATGCATGCATGGCCTAAACATGGCACATAGAAGATATTTGTAAATGTTCATTTAACTGCACTGAAATGAATTTAGGCATGGCAATTTTCCTTCTTTTAGATAATATGTCTAAAATCTGAAATTGTAGATATTAAGGAAGTAGAGAAACATGCAGGTGGGGACATGTGAATCAATTCAATTAATTCCTTGAGACATTCAAAAGGTCATGTAAAGTTATGTGTTTGAAAAGAAGGCTGGGATTTCATATTTCCAAACAGTAGTCTGTGGGATTAGCATTACTGAACACTTTGTATAAGTGAAACTAGTTTCTCAGTAGTTTTCTCATTAGAAATGAGAAAATTAATCAGATGAAGCCTTTACCAACCTTACTTCTTTTTTAAAAAGTCCAAATTAAAACTTTGTTTTCACAGTAATAACAATGACAGCTTACAATATGTATTGGTTTGCACTTTGTAAGTTGCTGCCATCCAAACAAGTTTTTAAGAGATGTTGTCTAAGTATTAGGAGCATGGGGTAGTTGGTTCCCTTCTTGCTTTGCTTTTATTGTCTCTGCAAAATGATTGAGCATGCTGGCAATTTCCCTTCTAACCTCTGCCATATTTCTGACCTGGCTAGAACAAAGTAGTATTCTGGGAAGCTTCTCTTGATTGATGCTTTTAAGTTTTCCAGGCTAATCTTTTTCTTTAAACTACATTTGTGCAGAAGTCAGCTATTTGGATTGATTTTTCTCTAAGTAAAAAACATATTCCTGTTAAATATAAATCATTAAAAAATTTTGAACAAAAGAAAACTCCACAAAATTTAATAATTATCTCATTGAAATAAAAATATTTGTGGATATTCTGAATAAAAGAAAATTGGTGTATATTCATTTAGATAAAATTTTATTATAAGCATGGATCTTGACTTTACTGGGAGATCTTATGTAAAGGCACAGTGAGCAAGCAGCTATTAATGTTGTGTGATTTGACAGTCCCTGAAAATCCAACTTGAACAACAACAAAAAAAAAAACAACCAATAATTTCCCCAGACTTCCAGTTCAACCTCTCTTCACAATGGTTTTATGGTTTCATATAGTACTATTCATCTGGGTTAAGACAAAATATAAAAGTGGTTGATGGGCTGAGCCAAGATGGCTGAGTAGAAGCACGACCCTCCGGCTCCAGCTTCCACCCTCCCCAATCCATGTAAAAAGGGGACTCTAAACAAACTTTGGAGCTGCAGAACCCACAAAATGACACAGAAAAGCTAACCTCCCGCTGAACACAGCCCTGCAGGCTGGCAGGAATCGGCCAGCGCAGCACTCTGGGAGCCTAGCCCAGCACCACTCTGAGGCTTTAGCCCCAGGGCGGGCCTGACCAGCCGCCAGCCAGAGGGACTCCAGATTAGCAGCAGCTGTGGCCGTTTCCAGATTTATCAATACATAGATGTGAAGGACAAGGTGAGAGGCCAGTGCAGTCTGTACTTTGGGACCCAGTAAGTCGGAGTGTGTGGCTTTTACCCCCAGGGCGAGAAACCTCTGAGACACCAGCACAGCCTGCCAGCGCCACATGGCAGCTTCAGCAACTGTCCTGCAGACTGTAGGGGGACCAAGCACCAGTCTGAGGGGTAATCACTCTTCCTTTAACCTGCTTGGATCTGGATTGCAGTCTAGGGTGGAGGTCCTGGGGTGTGTGTCCAGCTTGCCAGAGTATGTGGAGACCTCAGAGAGGGCACCCATCTAATACCTCCAGCAGCTGAGAAAACCCCAGCATTTGGGACAAAAACTCCCCTGTCTGGTGGCAGAGTCCTACTGTGGCAAAAAGCCCAAAAGTCAAATCATTGAGTGGCAAAATGAGCAGGCAAAAGAAACAAAGCAGACAGAAGATTCCAACAATACACTCCTATTTTGGGGACAAAAAGGAGCAAAGCATGGAACAGGAGGAAAACAGTGAAGTCACAACTCCTGCACCAAAAGCTTCAAAGGAAAATACAAGCTGGTTAGAGGCCAT
>NW_027185858.1:0-14217 GCF_028583685.1 Petaurus breviceps papuanus
ACCATTTATCAATTGGGGAATGACTTGTATTCTTATACATTTGACTCAATTCTCTGTATATTTTAGAAATGAGTCCTTTGTCAGAGACATAGGTTGTAAAGATTCTTTCCCAATTTCCCACCTCCCTCTTAATCTTGGTTACATTGGCTTTGTTTGTACAGAAACTTTTCAATTTCATGTAGTCAAAATTATCCATTTTACATTTTATAATGTTCTCTAATTTTTGTTTAGTCATAAAGTCTTTCCCTCTCCACAAGTCTGATAAGTAAATTATTCCTTGTTTTAGGAGACTGCTTACAGTCTCAACCTTTATACCTAGATCATGCACCCATTTAGACTTGATTTTGGTATATGGTGTTAGATAATGGTCTATGCCCAGTTTCTGCCATACTATATTCCATTTTCCCCAGCAGTTTTTGTCAAATAGTGAGTTCTTATCCCCAAAAACAGGATATGGGGGTTTATCAAACAATAGATTACTATAGTCATTGACTTTTGAATCTCGTGTGCCTAATCCATTCCATTGATCCACTCCTCTATTCCTCAGCCAGTACCAAGTAGTTTTGATGACTGCTGCTTTATAATACAGATTGAAATCTGGCATAGCTAGTCCACCTTCCCTAGCATTTCTTTTCATTAATTCCCTTGATATTCTGGACCGTTTATTCTTCCAAATGAATTTTGTTACTATTTTTTCTAGCTCTATAAAGTAGTTTTTTGGTAAATTAATTAGTATGGCACTAAATATATAATTTAATTTAGGTAAAATTGTCATTTTTATTATATTAACTCGACCCAGCCACGAGCAATTGATATTTTTCCAATGAGTTAGATATGACTTTATTTGTGTAAAAAGTGTTTTGTAGTTATGGTCATACAGGTCCTGGGTTTGTTTTGGCAGGTAGATTCCCAAATATTTTATAATGTCTACAGTAATTTTAAATGGGATTTCTCTTTCTATCTCTTGCTGTTGAATTTCATTGGAAATTTATAGGAATACCAAGGATTTATGTGGGTTTATTTTATATCCTGCAACTTTGCCAAATTTATTTATTGTCTCAAGTAGTTTTTTTACTGGATTCTCTAAGTATATCATAATATCATCTGCAAAGAGTGATAGCTTGGTCTCTTCTTTGCCTAATTTGATTCCTTTGATTTCTTTTTCTTCTCTAATTGCTACATTGAGAAAAAAAATTTCTCAGCTATGAAGTGGTAGCTCCAGGAGTGTTTGCTGTCCAGTACAGGGGCCCCTGTATTTGCTTCTTACCTTGCTCTTTCCAGTCCCAGTCCTTTGGTGATAGGCCTGGTAGTGGACCTTGTGGTTGGTGGGAAGACTTGCCCTCAGAGTTGATCAGGCCCCTTCCGGGCCTGCCTCTGCATCTGCTGGCCGCGCCGCGCCTTCCCGGCCTGCCTCTTAGTCTATTTTTTAAGGTGTTATTTTCTTCAGTGTATTTTTGGGTCTCCTTTAGCAGGCTGTTGACTGTCTTTTCATGATTTTCTTGCATCATTCTCATTTCTCTTCCCAATTTTTCCTCTACTTCTCTTATTTGGTTTTCACAGTCCTTCTTGAGCTCCTCCATGGCCTGTTACCAATTCTCATTTTTCTTGGAGGCTTTTGATGCAGGAGTTCTGATTTCATTGTCTTCCTCCCACTCCATGCCCTGATCCTTTTTGTCCCCCCAAAAGGATTCAATGCTCTGTTTGTGCTTTCTCTGCTTGCTTATCTTGCCACCCAATTACTTGACTTTTGAGCTCTTTGCCATGGTGGAACTCTGCTTCCAGAATGGAGAGAGCTTTGTCCCAAATTGCTGGGGTTTTCACAGCTGCCTGAGCTATTAGGAGGGTGCTCTCTTTACAATTCCCGCAAGCTATGGCACCTGGCCACACACCCTAGGACCACCACCCAAGCGATCCAGATCCAATCAGGTTAAAGAAAGAGCGATTACCCTCTGACTGGTCGCTTGGCCCCCCTACAATCTGCAGGCCAGGAGCTCCTCAGGCAGCCAAGGAGGGCAGCCTCCATGCTTCCACCAGGTGAGAACGCCCCAGGGGCAGGGGCCAGAACTTGCTCTTCCATTCCCCTCTGTTCCAACAGAGTTCCACACTGACCTTTTACTTTGTCTTTGGCATTTATGGGTTGAGAAGTCTGGAAACCACCACAGCTGCTGGTGATTCACTCTCCTGAAGTCTGTTCTGGCTGCCGCTGGTGGTCGGGTGGGGCTGCCCTGGGGCCAGGGACTGTGCTTGGCTCGTTGGCTCGCGCTGATAGACCCTTCCTCTCAGCCTGCCAGGCTGCCTTTAATGGGAGATTTGTTTTTCTCTGTCACTTTGTGGGTTCTGTAGTTCTAAAGTTTGTTTAGAATAATTTTTTTACATGTATTAGAGGAGGTGGAAGCAGAAGCCCACACCAATTTTGTGCCTCTACTCCACCATCTTGGCTCCTCTCCGCCCCGCCCCAGTACGTGCTATGATTATCCCTTTTATCCTATTATGATATTGTCCCTATATCCTATTATTATATCATTTTATTGTTGAGAAAACTGAGGCAACGGAGGTTAAGTAACTTGCCCAAAGTTTCCCAACTAGCAATTGTGTGTGGTGAAATTTGAACTCAGGTCTTTTTGACTCTGATACTGCACCATCTAGCTGCCTCTAAATACAGACATGATAATTATTTTGTGCTGTTTCTATGTACTATTGTAAAAAAATCAAAAGAGAAAATATTGACAAGTATTTTATTTCTCTTAATGGGGGAAGGGAGATCAACATGTACACACATGGACCCATGGAACCTGGGTGGGTGCTTCCCACAGTGGCACTGGGCAGGAGGTAGACCACATCTTTACTGCCTTGGTTCTCATCAGTCTTCCCCTCTCCTTTCCTATGGCTACAAATCTCGACCAGGCCCTTATGGCCTCTTACTTGGACTATTGTGTTAACCTCCTAACTGGCCTCCCAGCTTCTAGTTTCTCCACCTTCTCCAGTCTGTTTTCCACACAGCTGCCTAAAAGGTCTCCCTCCTAAAGCAGAACCTTCCCTGTATCACTCTCCTGCTTAAGGAACCACAAGGGCCCCCTATTGCCTCTAGGTTAGAGAGTACATAATCTGGCATTTAGAGACTCTTTCACAGTCTGGTTCTGACCCACCTTTCCAGAAATGATTTCAGGGTAAAGTAAGTGCCAAGGATTACTTTCCTAAGAGAGAACCCCTGGGATTCACTTTGGCAGGTGCCCCATTTTAGAGGTGAGGAAAACTGAGGCCTGGTGGTATTTGGAACCAGCTGATCAGAAGGTGGTAAGTCCAGAGCCCTGGATCTGAACTGAGCTCAGACCTCACAAAGTGCTTTGTTTTACAATTATCTAAAGCACTTGAATTGTAATGTATTTTTAATTACCTGTGTTTATATCTTAACCTCAAAAAAGCCGCATGAAGGTATAGACCATACCTCATGTGAACTCTGTATATCAAATGAAATCATGTTTACCATGATGTCTGGCACATACCGTGTTTCCCCGATAATAAGACCTACCCCGAAAATAAGCCCTCCCCTTACTGTGTAAGATTCCTCTAAAATAAGCCCTCCCCCGAAAATAAACCCTATTGAGATTGCTACTGTAGTGAAAGTGATCCCCTGCACTACATTACGGTACCCTCTGTATGCACTGTCCCCCCCGGGGTGAAACGCACGCCGCGCTCCGAGCTGCATCCAATCAGAGCTGCAGCAGTGAGCGCGTCATCCTGTTCTTCCCCAGTGATTTGCTTATTGAATAAAGGTACATTTTTTTGTTCACATTTACCTGTTTATTAAAATTGCTGTCAATTTCATTAAAATAAGCCCTCCCCTGAAAATAAGCCCTCTGGTGTTTTTCTGTCCAAAAAAAATAATAAGACAGTGTCTTATTATCGGGGAAACATGGTAGTAGGTCCCTAATAAATGCTCATTCCCTCCAAACCTCTATAACTCAGTGCCCTGCAAACAGTAAGCACTTAATAGGTGTTTGTTGTATTTTTACCCTGTTAGTCACTGCGTGGTTTCTTGCATGAATCACCTGGTTTCACTCTCTGTTGGGGCAGCTCCTTCTCCCCATTTTTTTCCTTGTTCCTGGGAAAGGGATTGACCTTCTCAGGACAAATGCCAGTCCCTGTATGAGTCATGAGACACATCTCTCCATTGTCTTGACTGGTCATTGGGCCATTGCCAGTAAAGTTCTATGGTTTAAATGACTGAGATGTCTGTTGCAAAGCAGGAATAGACATAGAGTAAAATTCTCAGGTAGACAGTGGTTACATAAGCCTGAAGTCCAGGAAAGGAGGGAAAGACCCAGTGAAAGGCCTATATCATTCTAGTCTCCACCTCCATCCTCTGGTGGGGCATCATTGTAACTGAGAGGTCACCCAGGGTTCTTGAAGGCAATGCCAGGTTAGCAAGTTCTGGCAGGGCCTGCTGGGCTAGAAATACCTCAGGTGCAGGCTTGGGGATGGCCATGCATGTCTGAAGAATAGTCTGCTTTGGTTCAGAGAGATTCTCTTCCAGGTTGGCCATAAAGGGAAGATTTTTCATCTGCTAGCAACTCATAAATCCAGCATGCTAAAGGTACAGGAGTAATCTTCTGTGTGGCAGACGAACCCAAAAAGGTACTCAGAACAGCGTGGGTGTGACATTTCATTAATTAATAATAAATCCTGGCTTTTGTTTTTTTTAGGCAACTTTATTTTTTAAACTCTGAACTTAAATAAGGAAGAAAATGAAAATATCCATATAGTTGGAAAACAGAAGGAAATGGTACAAGAAACCGCAAATCCCTCCTTTGTAGAGCTTGCTTTTCTTTTTAAGTATGTAATCCATTTCTCATGTAACTTTTGAAACAATCCTGCTTCTCTGTTATTCCTTCCTATCTTCCTTCTATCTTTTTTCACTTTTTGGAACCTTATCTTAGTCTCTCTCTGCCACCTCCTCCTCCCAATTGAAAAGAAAAGCAAAACATATGTATTTGTGCCTACATGATCAGCAAAACAAAATCCCACATCCAACATTTCTAAAAATAAATTCCTCTTTCTGCATCTTGAATCTATCACTGTTCTGTCAGGACATGAAAAGCATTCTTCCTCATCTGTCTTCTGGAACTGTGAATGTTCATTATATTGATGAGATATATTGTCTTGCAAAGTTATTTTTCTTTATGTTGTTGCAAATTAATAATATTAATAAATAATAATATAAATTATCATCCTGGTTCTGCTCACTTTACTCTGTATCAGTTCATAAAAGTCTTCTCAGGTTTCTCTGAAACCATCCCCTTCATCATTTCTTTTCTTTTTCTTTTTGGAGGGCAACTGGGGTTAAGTGACTTGCCCAATGTCACACAGCTAGTTTTTTTGTGTTAAGTGTCTGAGGCTGGATCCGAACCCAGGTCCTCCTGACTCCAGGGTTGGTGCTCTATTCACTGTGCCACATAGCTGCCCCCTTTCATAATTTCTTACAGCACAATAGAATTCCACTAAATTCATATTCCATAATTTCTCCAGCCATTACCCAGTGGATGGGCATCCCCTTAGTTTCCAGTTTGTAGCTACTCTGAAAGAAGCTGCTACAAACATTTTTGTACATATGGATTTTTCTTTTTAAAAAATCTCTTTGGGGTATAGACCTAGTAGTGGTATTGGTGGGTCAGGGACAGTTCAGTAGCCTTGTGGGCACAGCTCCAAATTGCTTTCCCAAATGGCTGACCCAGGTGACAACTTCACTAATAGTACATGAACATGTCTGTTTTCCCACAGCCCAACCAATGTTTTCATTTTCTATCATCTTTGCCAATCTGATGGGTATGAGGTAAGACTTCAGACTTACTTTAATTGGTATTTTTCTGTTAGTGCCTTGGAGCATTTTATTTTTCACATGACTATTGATAGTGTAGCAAGTGAAAGATGAAGTTTGTCTGCTCCTCATTTCTTATAGCACAACAATATTCCATTGCATTCATATACCACAACTTGTTTAGCCATTCCCCAGTTGATGGGCATCCCCTTAATTTTCAATTCTTTGCCACCACAAAAAGAGCTGCTATAAATATTTTTGTACATAAGGGGCCTCTTCCTACTTCTATGATCTCTTTGGGATACAACCGTAGAAGTGGTATTGCTGGGTCAAAGGGTATGCACTTATTTATAGCCCTTTGGCTATAGTTCCAGGTTGATCTCCAGAATGGTTGAATTAGTTCACAACTCTACCAACAATGAATTAGTGTTCCAATTTTTCCACATCCTCTCCAGCATTTATCATTTTCCTGTTTTGTCATCTTAGCCAATTTGACTGGTGATATGTGGTACCTCACAGTTGTTTTGATTTGCATTTCTCTAATCAGTAGTGATTTAGAGCATTTTTTTTCCATAGGCTCATAGATATCTTTAATTTCTTCCTCTGAAAATTGACTGTTCATATCCTTTGACTATTTATCAATTGGGGAATGACTTGTATTCTTATACATTTGACTCAATTCTCTGTATATTTTAGAAATGAAGCCTCTATCAGAGACACTGGTTGTAAAAATTCTTTCCCAATTTTCCATTTCCCTCTTAATCTTGGTTACACTGGCTTTGTTTGTACAGAAATTTTTCAATTTAATATAATCAAAATTATCCATTTTGCATTTTATAATGCTCTCTAACTCTTGTTTGGTCATAAAGTCTTCCCCTCTCCACAAATCTGACAGGTAAACTATTCCTTGCTTTCCCAGATTGCTTACAGTATCAGCCTTTATACCTAGATTATTCACCCATTTAGAATTGATTTAGGTTATAGGGTATTAGATATTGGCCCATGCCCAGTTTCTGCCATACTATGTTCCAGTTTTCCCAGCAGTTTTTTTCATATAGTGAGTTCTTATCCCCAAAACTGGGGTCCTTGTGTTTATCAAACAGTAGATTACTATAGTCATTGACTGCTGAGTCTCGTGTACCCAATCTATTCCATTGATCCATTACTCTGTTCCTCAGCCAGTACCAAGTAGTTCTGATGACTGCTGCATTATAATACAGATTCAAATATGGTATGGCTAGGCCCCCTTCCCCAGCATTTCTTTTGATTAATTCCCTTGATATTCTGGACCTTTTGTTCTTCCAAATTGAATTCTGTTACTATTTTTTCTAGCTCCATAAAGTAATTTTTTGGTAGATTGATTGGTATGGCACTAAATATGTAATTTAATTTAGGTAAAATTGTCATTTTTTATTATTTTAGCTCGACCCAGCGATGAGCAACTGATGTTTTTCCAATTAGTTAGATCTGACTTCATTTGTGGTGAAAAGTGTTTTGTAGTTGTGGTCATATAGGTCCTGGGTTTGTTTTGGCAGGTAGATTCCCAAGTATTTTATAATGTCTACAGTAACTTTAAATGGTTCTTTTGACTGTTGTTGAGAGCTGCTCCTTCAAAGCAGTACCATTGGGACTTATGCTGATGATGTTCCAAATATATCTCAACTCTAATTCAAGAATAGCTTCCAGAACCAATTTGCAAGCTACACAAGAAAACTTGTATAGTTATTTTACATTAACATCAATTTAGATCTTAGATAATCAGGGAAAACATGGAAACCTAAGCTCTGGAACAGGGTTCTTAATCTCTTTTTGTGACATGGATGCCCTGGGCAATCTGGGGAAGCCTGTGGAGCCGTCTCATAATTATGATTTTAAATGCAAAAAATAAAACAGAGAAATTCAAAGGAAACCAAGAATATTAAAATACAGTTTTAAATTTTATTTTAAAAAACATCTTCATAGACTCCAGGTAGAGAACCTCTACCCTGTGGGTAGTTGACCTCTTTACTGCTTATCCCATCTTCTCCCATCCCCATCCCCACCTCTACTTTTTTTTCCCCCACTCTCTCCATTAGATTCTTAGAATTGTCTACTAGGCCTCAGTTTGCTTATATGTCAAAGGTATATGAAACTGAAGACTTGAAGGTCAAAGAAAAATAGGTTTTCCAAATAATATCTGAAATACCTTTGTTTCCTCCCTTATATAGATATTTCTTAATTCATTACATTTCAAAAATAACTCATAAACTTTGAAAAACTCAAAAAGTTGCCTGTTGAGATTTTTTTTTCAGACTGGAGATGGGATTCGTCAGGGTGGGGCACTTCTCTACCAACAAAAGTCAGCAGCACCTTTTCAGAAACTTCCAGGCAGCTATGTTGTGCTATAGAGAGACCTCTAGACTGAGAATTAGGAAGACCTTAGCTGAGCTCAAATCCGGCCTCTGACAATCACTAGTTGGGTGACCCTGGGCAAGTCACAACCTCTGTCTGCTTCAATTTCTTCAAGCCTAAGGTAGAGGTAAGTAATACCACTCACCTCACAGGGTTGTGAAGACCAAATGAGATAAAATTTGTAAAGCACTTAGCATAGTATCTGGTGCATAGTAAGCACTATATAAATGCTAGCTATAATTACATCTTAGCTTCCTGGGCACTGGGAGATTTGTCCTGGGTCACATAACCAGAATGTGTCAGAGATAGGATTTGAACCCAGGTATTCCTGGCTTGAACTCTGTCTCTGTATTAACTAAATATGCTGCTTGTTAAAAAATAGCTGTATAGTTTTCAAAGGAAGAAATTCAAGCTATCAATAGTCATATAAATTGTTCTAAATCACTAAAAATTAGAAAAATATAAATTTAAAATGAAGCTTCGCCTCATGCCCTTCATATTAGAAGACTGGGCCTGGAGTCAGGAAAACCTGAAGTTCAAATTTGGCCTCAGACACTTACTAGCTGTGTGATCCTAGGCAGATCTCTTAACCAGTGGTTGTCTCAGTTCCCCCATCTGTAAAATGGGGGTAATAATGGGTTGTTGTGAGTATCACAGTAAATAAGTGCCAGGCACAGAGTAAATACCATATAAATATTAGCTATTATTATTAGTTAAATTGGCAAAGTTGACAAAAAGGAAAATGACAAATACTGGCAGGACTGAGGTAACAAAGTGCTTATTAATGCACTGTCATTGGATCTGTGAACAAGTCTAGTCAGTCTAAAAAAGCAGATTGAACCTATGGCCACAAAACTACTAAAAACTGTGTATCCCCTTTGACCCATCAATATTACTACTAGTCTGTAGATCAGAGATCAAAGACAGAGGAAAAGGACCTGTATATACAAAAAAGTTTATAGCAGCTCTGTGGTAGTAAAGAATTGGAAACAGATAGATTATTGCGTAGGAATTTGATGGAATTTATATATGTATGAAATTAGAATAATGTATCTTAATTATATAATATTTCTATGTAATAAGTTTATATATTTATACATAAATAAATTAATGTATAAATTAATTATATATAAGAAATTATAAAAGAGATGGTTTTAGAGAAACCTGAGAAAACTTAGGAACTGATGCACAGTGAAGTGAGCAGATCTAGGCAAACAGTTTATACAATAACAACATTGTTGCAAAGACAAACAACTTTGAAAGATGTAGGAACTCTGATCATCCCAATAGCCAGTGATATTTCTAGAAGACTCACAATGAAACAGGATAGGATGCTAGATAGCTGATAAGACTCAAGAGTAGAGATGGAGATAAAATATTTTTGGGCTTGTCCAAGACAGGAATTTATTTTGCTTGATTATACATGTTTGTAACAGGGGGGTTGTTTCTCTCGTTTTCTCAATTAGAAAAGTGAGGAGGTGAGAGGGAGAAAAGGTGAACCTTCCCTTGGAAGAAAATTATAAAAAAAAATAGCTCACAGAAATGTAGGACATGCATATATAATAACTTTTGACCGATTTCCCAATAGTCTAGCAACAGACTGTAGCATTTAAAAACTTTTTTTTTCATGGCTATTACAGGAATCTAGTGAGGTAATATATTTAGATCTTCTAAAGATTTCTGAGCTGCCACTGATATTGCATTACTAATCTCAACCCAATTACTGCAAATTTAAAGTGAAAGCATTTAATAAAATTGACTAATGGGAGATATTTGGGAATGAAATCTGGTGTCAGACTTTCCTGGCCCCTATTCCCAGTGACTATCATGTGGCCTCCTGCCTTTTAGTCTCTGGGGGAACACTAGTCTCACTCCCAACCGTCCCCTTGTTCTCCCCAACCCAGTGAAAGGGGGGGTGGGTCATACCAGCTCCTCATTCTGCTCACTCAATTGTTTGCTTCTCAGCTTGGGGCCTGACCTTTTTTGCTCACTCAGCCCCCAGACATTGGCTGCTCCTTACCCAGCCTCTCTCTTGGCTTCTTTCCTTTGTCTCCCTCCCTCCTCTCCCCTTCCCACCCCTCATCCACCAGAGAGAATTCAATTGTCCTTTTCAAACTAGCATCAGTGAAAGATACTGACATGCGTAACTGCTTCTGGGAGATGTAGGAAGGCCATCAGCTGGGCCTGCCTATTGATACCTAAATATATCATTGTTTTCTAGCCATACCTGGTACACACAATTCTTGATTTATGTAAGCAGACTTCTGCATAAAGCAATTTTTACCTAATGAGAATTTGCAAAGGACTTGGGGAAGGGAGGGATGGAGGGAGAGAAGGAAAGAAGGAGGAAGGGGTTCACACACAGCTCAAGGGCACATGGGGACCCCTGACAAAGAAGCCAGACTAGGGAGGGCCAGCCACGTGGTGGCCTGGCCAAATAGAGAGGAAGGGAGTAGGGTAGACACATGGGGGGCCTGATGAGGACACTGACAGGAGAGGGCAGGGGTTGGGGACAGACGTCATACCAAGTGTATACTGGGCTCAGACACAAGGGTAGATGGATGGAATTGGCAAAGGTCTCCTCTCTCTGAATAGGATGTCCCAAGCCAGCTCTTTCCACCATCTGTACCAACTTTCTCTATGCACGTCCAGCTCCCCTACTTTCAGTAGGAGGACTTTTTTCTAGGGTTTTGTTTTTGGAGATGGTGGGGGGCGGAGGCCATGTTGCCCCTAGCTGAGGGGCAGTAGCAGGGAGAGAGAAAGAGCAGGGTACTATAAAATAAAGTGAACATAGGTGTTCTTTTGGAATGCACATTTCTTTCTCTTTACTACAAAGTCAAATTTTCATAATGTGAATTTATGTAAAACAAGAATTGTCTGAGAAATATTAGAAGAAAAGGAAGAAGTGGGGCAATTTGTGGATATTTGACCTGGAAACTTTACTAACAGATACTAGATCTTCCACATCCTCAACAGCCACAGCTACTGGAGACCCAATAAAGAGAGTTGGGGGAGTGGGTGGACTGATGTGACAGAGTGATGTTTCAAGGTTGGTCACACTGAGTCATGGTGGCAAAATCCAGAGAGAATGAGAATTATAGCCAGGAGGGTAATGAATCATACCTGGCTATCCCCAAAATAGAGGGCCCAGAAGGAACTCACCAATGAGAAGGAGCCAGCATGGCAGAAAGATGTTTCTAGGGTGAGAAGGCAGGTGAATCATGGTCTAGAGAAAGTCAGAAGCATAGCCAGGAGGAGAAGGATCCAGAGTTTCTTTGTCCATTTGTGACAGAGATGATGTTCTTGGTCCCTTCCATGAAGGTGATCCCCTTCACGATGGGTGCAAGGTCCTGGAATCTTTCCATTTCAGTTTTTGGGAAGGTAGTAGTAGAAATGCTCAAGTTATTCTCTCTTGCAGGTTCAATTAAGCAAGCCAGTTTACCTTACTTGAAAATAACTTGAGGGATAATAGATGCCAACCCACTTGGCTCCATAAAAACCACAAGAGTAACATCATCTCACACTTATGAAGTGATTCAAGGTTTTCAAAGCACTTTGCTCCCAACTCAGTAAAGTAGGTAATAAACTATTGCACCTAAAATCCTACCTTTTCTGTTTTCTGTCTTTGCTAATTCACCTTAATGCTAGCACATTCTTTCTATAGAATGTCTCTAGTTTATTCTGTCTATAGCTCATTTGTACAAGAGTTGTTAGCATATTGTTTCCCCCAACTAAACTGTAAGGTCCTTGAGGCCAGGAGCCTTCTTTTTATCCCTAGAGCCTAGCACAATGCCTGGCAAATAGTTGGTGCTTAATAAATGATTGCCTATTGACTGACTGACTTATCTTTAATAATCAAATGTAATTTCTCTGGATCATAGAGCCATAGCTGGAAGGGACAATAGAAATCACTTAATTCGCCCCTTTGATTTTTCAGACAAGGAAACTGAGGCCCAGAGAGTTAAGTGAACTTTTTCAAGGTTCCACAAAACTAAATTTGGAACACAGATCTCGTTCCAGACCCAATGGTGAGCCTGTCAGTATCCACCATTAAGCTTTTCTTGTGTGACACAAAGAACAGTAACATGGGGAAATGTGCTCACTGGCAGACGAGATCCAGAATGAGTATCAATGGAACTGTGTCAAAAGCAGAGGCAAAACAAAGGTTTTTCTGCAGAGGCTGGGTCTGCTCAGTGTTCTTTACCATTTTCATTAGATATAGAAGAAAGACCTCTGAAGAAAGGGGAAAGACACTGGAAGGGTTTGGCCTGGAGAGGAGAAGGTTGAGGGACAATTTAGTAGTTACCTTTGAGTCAATGAAGAGCTCTTATGCAGAGAGTGGAAATCATTCTTTTCCAAGAAGAAAGCAAAAAGGTGTATATTGTGTGTGGGACTGAAGTTAGATATAAGAAAAACTCTCCTGTGTATTAGACCGATGGAGTATAGAAAGCTTTTGGAATCTCTTTCTCTGGGAGTCTTTAAAAATAAGACAAAGATTCCTCTATCTGGGAAATATTAAGTCTGGACTTTTCTGAAGGGAAGGGTATGATGTGACAGCTTCTAATTTAAATTTCCTTCCTGGGGGGGCAGAACCAAGATGGCAGCATAGAAGCAGGAAAACTCCCTGCACTCTCCCCGCCCCCCAACGACCTCAAATACCTATAAAAAATAACTCTAAACAAACTTTAGAGCTACAGAACCCACAAAGTGACAGAGAGAAATAAGCCTCCCACTGAAGGCAACCTGGCAGGTGGACAGGAAGGGTTCATTGCAGTGGGCTGGGAGCAGAGCCCAGCCCTGTGTGAGACCATGGTTTTAGCTTCAGGGCAGCCCCGACCCTGGAGCCAACTTCTGGGAGAGTGGATCACCAGCAGCTGTGGAGGTTTCCAGATTTATCAACCCATAAACGCCAAAGACAAAGTGAGAGGTCAGTGGACTTTGGGAACAGGGGGTCCAGGAGTACGGTCTGACCTTTGCCCCTGGAGGGAGAAGTGACCGAGGAGTGGCAGCTTCAGCTCCTGGCCTGCAGAGTGTAGGGGGACCAAGCGACCAGTCTGAGGGGTAATTGCTCTTGCTTTAACCTGCTTGGATCTGGATCACTCTCTAGGATGGAGGTCCTGGGATGTGTAACCAGGTGCCAGAGCTGGTGGAGGCTTCAGAGAGGGCAGCCAACTAATAGCTCCAGCAGCTGTGAAAACCCCAGCAATTTGGGACAAAGCTATCTCCATTCTGGAAGCAGAGTTCCACCATGGTAAAGAGCTCAAAAGTCAAGTAATTGACTGGCAATTGAGCAAGCAAAGAAGCAAAGTGGGCACAGCAGTCAAACCTTAGATTCCTTTTTTTGAGGACAAAAAGGATCAAAGCATGGAACAGGAGGAAGACAATAAAGTCAGAACTCATGCACCAAAAGCTTCCAAGAAAAATGTGAGCTGCTTACAGGCCATAGAGGAGCTTAAGAAGAATTTTGAAAACCAAATAAGAGAAATGGAGGAAAAATTGGGAAAAGAAATGAGAATGATGCAAGAAAATCATAAAAAGAGAGTCGACAACCTGACTGAAGAAAATAACACCTTAAAAATAGACTAACTCAAATGGCAAAAGAGGCTCAAAAAGCCAATGAGGAGAAGAATGCCTTAAAAAGCTGAATTTGCCAGATGGAAAAAGAATCTCAAAAGCTCACTGAAGAGAATCATTCCTTCAGAATTAGATTGGAGCAAATGGAAGATAGTGACTTTATGAGAAACCAAGATACAATTAAACAGATCCAAACCAATGAAAAAATAGAAGGCAATGTGAAATATCTCATTGGAAAAACCGCTGACCTGGAAAATAGATTGAGGCGAGATCATTCAAAAATTATTGGACTACCTGAAAGCCATTATCCAAAAAAGAACCTAGAAATCATCCTTCAAGAAATTCTCAAGGAAAATTGCCCTGATGTTTTAGAACCAGAGTGCAAAATGGAATCCACCAATCACTTCTTTTTTTTTTAAACTTTAATTTATTAATTT
>NW_027185858.1:14317-14863 GCF_028583685.1 Petaurus breviceps papuanus
TGGATGTTTGTTTCCTTTTAGTTTACAGGATTCAATTCCACAATTCCTTGAATTTCACATTTTGTCCCCCTCCCTCCCTTCTTCCCCCCCATGGCGGCTTATTATCAAGTATAGGATCTGTAAATACTTTCACATTATACAATGGTCAGGTTATAAGGATGGATTGTACCAGCTGGAATGAAAAATGGTAAAGAGGACATAAAATCAAATAAGAGAATGAAAAAGATCAGGTATTTTGCTTCCACCTGGATATAAATTTAGTTCTTTCTAGTTCTTTCTCTGGATGCACGTTTTTCTCTCCATCATGCGTCTTTTGGGATTGACTTATATCCCTGTATTGTTGAGAGGAGTCCAGTCTATCAAAGTTGGTCATCACACATACGTTGTGTCTGTAATTGTGTACAAATTCCTCCTGGTTCTACTCTTCTCACTCAGCATCAGTTCTTTTAAGCCTCTCCAGGTAAATATGAAGACTGCCTGCTCCCTGTTTCTTATGGCGCAATAGTATTCCATAACATGCATATACCACAACTTGTTCAGCCATTC
>NW_027185859.1:0-7101 GCF_028583685.1 Petaurus breviceps papuanus
ACAGGTTTTTTGTTGTGTTTTGTTTTTGTTCCTGACATGGGAATATAGTTTAAGAGAAGTTCCTAATGTATAGAGGACTGGCCTTTTAGTCTGGAAGATCTGCTGAGCCCCTGACGCATATTAGCTTCATGACTATATTCAGTTTACTTAACTTCTTAGTGCCCTCAGGCAATTTTCTAAAACTTTGAGTGAGTCTTAAATTTCTGGTCTGGATCATTGTGGGGAGTTATCACACAGTGAATTTCATATGCCAATAAAAATAATCACAAGTCTAGACCAGATTTGTAAAAAATGAAAACATCTGTTAAACCAATATATTTTTTAAATTGTTTGTAAAGGATTTGTATTAATAGCAAATACCTTATAAAGTAATTCTAATTTTAAACATTAATTATTGGCTAATTAATGACTTTGCTTTAAATGTTTGCATATGTTGATATGGAAAGCTACTTTTACATATTTGTCCCAATGATATGTGTGATTTTGCATGTACATAACATTCAGTAAATGTAGTTTAATTTGGAAGAGTAAAGCTATAAGAACTTTTTCTGATTTAGTGTAAAGTCTACAGTGGTGTTGATAATAATAATAAACCTTTGAAATTATTCTCATTTAAAACTTGTCTTCCAGTTACAGCATTTAAAGCATTTTATCCTTTTTATATTGTTTTTAGCATAAAGCAATCTAGGGGAAAAAATGTTTTTTCCTAGTCTTTCCAGGTGTTTTACTAGCTTAAAATATTAAGAGGAATAGAATTCCTAACTCAGCATAAATTAGTGCCCACTCTAAGCACATGGGCAAATAGTTATTTATTTGTAAGCCATTTTGTATATGAAGCTGTGCATCAGTTATAGTAAGCTGAATTACTTGAATGACAAGCAACTAATGATGATTGCATACACAAATGACATTAATGAGAATCAAAGGAATTTGTAAAATTACTAGAAAGAAGCAATAGGCACTAACAAAGGTGAGGAGAGTAAAGAGAAAAAGATAGCTAAAGTTTTTTAGTATTTACATATATATGAAAGATTCTTATTAGAGGCCATTTCTTTTAAAGTTATGTAATTATTGTATTAATTTTTAAATGAGCATTGTTTTCTGATGGAATTATGACAATTGTTGCTGGCAGTAAGTTTTGTATTTAACTTCATTGAGAAAACATTTTTTTGGTCAGTTTTGACTGTCTTTAGTCTTTTATGAAGCATGTGTATTCTTAGTGTAATATTAAATACTTGTTTCCAACCTCTTAAAAAGTAATTTTGTTGTCCTAGTTTCAAGTACAAAAAAAGCCTTGCATGAAGCAAATTGCGTTTTCTTTGAAATGCACCTATTGTAATTTCTCTATAGGTGCCTGGAACACAGAGTAGGTACTATTTTTTTGATTGTGCAAAGAAAGGGCTAAGATGTGCCTTACTCAAGAATAGTTAAATTTGTATAATATTCTTGGCAGTTTAATGAGGTCCACTTAACAGCCACAATTCGTGTAACTACAAGATTTCTAAGACTTTGGTATGCTTTTAGAATGTATTAGTGATGCATTGTTTCTTTACATGTGCTATCATTTGTTGTTTTTTCTAGACTAGAACTTATTAGTCTAAAATATGAGTTACCCAGAAGTAATCTTGGGAATATTCTCAGTTGTGTAATAGAAGTTATTCAATATTTGTTGGGTTTTTTTTTTTTTTTAAGAGAAAACACTCTGTTAGCCTAGGATGATAAACAGTGAGATGTTTCATGGTCTGATGGCATAAGCCCAATTGTCTTGCTTTCATGGAACTTAATGGTTTAGTAAGGATGTAACAGCTAACCAGATTATGTTATTAGAATACCAGTCCTGGAATCAAGAAGACAAAGTTCAAATACAGCTTCAGTGACCCTGGGCAAGTCAACTTAGCCTCTGTTTGCCTCAGTTTCCTCATCTGTAAGATGAGGGATAATAAGAACAGCTACCTCCCAGAGTTTCTGTGAGGATGGAATGAGATAACTGTAAAGTGCTTAGCATAGTGTCTGACATGTAGTAAGTACTTTTATTGTTGTTTAGTCATTTTCAGTCATGTCTGTCTCTGTGACTTCTATTTAGGAGGTTTTCATGGTAAAGATGCTGAAGTTGTTTGCTGTTGCCTTCTAAATCATTTTACATTTAAGCTCATTTAAAGCTAGTAAGTGTTTGAGGTCAGATTTGAATTCGGGTCTTCCTGACTCCAGGCCCAGCACTCTATCCACTGTGCTACCTCGCTGACCCATAGTAAGTACTGTATGTTAGCTATTATTATTATTAGCTATTTTGCAAATTATAACCCATCCAAACTTTAATAAATCGTTGAATTACTGTGGCCAAAGAAATGTATCTCCCAATAGCCACCCACATGATAATGAGTTTCTTTAAATTTAACTGGACTGATTCTTTGATGGCAGACATACAGTCTATCATTGGGCCTTTATTCAAAGGGTATATTCCAGGGTAGAGCCTGCTAGAATTTGCAACACACTAGAATAGAATAGCCTTAAAGAACTTAATGTTTCTTCCATGCCATAATAAGACATTGGCATAGAACTATATATAGGTACACAAATAACTAGGATAGGAAATAATATAGGAATAGTTAAGAAATGTTTAAGTGGAATTCTTGGAAAGGTCTTGGTAAATCTGAGAAGTCTTTGTGGGGGGTGACATTTCAGTTAGGACTTTGACAGAAAGGCAGGAATTAAAGTATAGAAAAGTAGGCAGGGTTGACCCATCCTAAGCATGGTCAACAGACTGACCAAAGGAACACAGAAAAAAAGAGCAAGATATATTTAAGAACAAGAGTGCCACATGGCTGAAGTATAAACTATGAAAGGAATAGTTTGATGTGGTAAAGGTGCTAGATTGTGGGGGTCCTTGAATGGGCTGGAAGAAAAGGAGCCTTGAAGGATTTTGAGCAGAGAATAATGACCTTAGCTCTTAATAAAGAACATGAATTTGGCAGCAGCGTGAAGGATAGGGAGAAAGCCAAGGGAAGACCTACAAGGGACAATTATAACAGTTCAGGAAAGTATAAATGAAGGTCTGTATTGGGATGGTTATTGTGAGAGTAGATGAAAGGGGGAGAGGATAGATGATAGAGAGGTTACAGGGGAAAAAACATTAGTAGCACTTGGAGACTGGTTAACTATGAGAAGGAATAATCAAGGATAACACCAAGGTTCAAAAAATGAGGGACTGGGTGATTAGTGGTGTTATTGAAAGAAATGGTAAAAATCAGAAGAATGAGGAGGTTTTAGTATAAAGACCATATACTGGGTGGAGCCAAGATGGCACCAAAAGGTAGAAATGCAGCTCCCATCCACCATTCCCTCCAGATAGGTAAAATGCACCAGACTGAATCCTAATGGAGAAACCCATAAAAAGTCACAGTGAATCTTTTGTCCAGCCCAGGTTGACACAGGGAGACAGATAAAGAGGTCTGCAGACACTTGGAACAGCGTTAGAGCATGAGCACAGCATATGCAGCACTGTGGCACTCAGGTGGAGGCTGCACACCAGCACAAAAAGAAGTTCCAGACCTACCCTGGAACCCACGGCACTGCAATGGGAACAGCCACCTGGTAGGACTGTCACGCACTACCTGACCCAGCTTACAGATCCAGAGCAGCGTGAGGAGACCCAGGAGCAGTAGTGTGGCCCAGACCTGAAGGGCAGTGACAGGTCTCACTTCCTGCATTTAGCTCAGCCTGCAAAGGAATAACTAGGGCAGGAAATTCAGGCCTATGGTTCTGCTACTCTGAGCCAGCAGGACTTTCCAGCTGACTGATAGGTGCCGAGTCCATTAGCAGTGCATTCTTGCTTGGATCCAAACCCAGATCAGAAACTTGCAGCACTCAGATGGGGGAGAGGGAAAGAGGACTGAGGAGTGGTGGTGGTAATTAGACTGCCCTGGATCAGACTATTCTGGGAGCATTGAAAGCTTGCAAGTCTCCAGCCTGTGCCTGTAATATTTCACTACAATAACACAACACTCAGTTCTCTAACAAAGCAGCTAAAGGACCGGCCCAGACTCTCTCTCCCTCCAGAAATGCCTCAGGAACCAGCCCTAACATCAAGGCCGAAATCAGAAGGAAGGCCAGAAGAATTAACAAGTAAAGAAACTACACTCTAATGAGTTATGGTGGCATGGATACAAATACATAAGAGAATGACTCTAAAATATCTAAAAAGAATACCTTAGAGAAAAACACTGCTTGGGCACAAACTCATCCAAAATTCCTGGAAAAGATGAAGCAAGAGTTCGAAAGTATTTTTTTTTTAATGAAATGAGAGTGCTTGAGGAAAAAATTAGAAAAGAAATGAGAGCTATGAAAGAAAATTTGAAAGCAAATTAACAGCTTGGCACAGGAAATACAAAACCTTGCCCAAGCTATAAACTTTCTGGAAACTTGAATGGATCAAATACAAGTCATTTACTTCATGAGAAGTAAAGAGCTATTAAAATCAAAAAGCTGAGAAAATGGAAAAACAAAGTATCTCAAAGTAAAACCAACTAACCTGGAAAACAGATCAAAGAGAAAACAATGAAAAATTATTGAACTGTCTGAATACCAGGACCCAAAAAAGACATCATGTCTCAAGAAATCTTAAAAGAAAACTGCCCAGATGTCTTAGAACCAGAGGGCAATGTGGAAATAGAAGAATCTACTGATCACCTCCTAAAAGAAATACCAAAATGAAAACTCACAGGAACATTGCAACCTAAAAACACTTCTTCTAGGTCAAAAATAAAATAAAATACAGCAGGTAGACAGAAAGAAGGAATTAAAGAATGGATTAGCCATAATCAGGATCACACATGATTTAGCAGATACCATTCCGTAAGGTGAAGAACCTGGGCTTCTACTATAGTCAAGCATAACTTATCCAGCAAAACTGAGTGTAATGTGGAAGGGGACCTTCAGGAGGACTTGTGAGCATGGCTGATGAAAAGACCAGTGCTATGGAGAAGCTTTGAAGTTCGGACTCAGGAGTGAAGAGAAACAGAAAAAGGTACATGTGAGTGAGCGATGATGAAGGACTGGACACAGTAAACTGCTCATGTTCTGCTTTATTTAGCCTGTTATGGTTCGACTTAAAGTAAATAGCTAGGTTCAGAATGTCTATAAAATTGGTACCCAGGAGATGACACAGCAAAGCATACACACACTCTATGGCATTATATAGACAGATGTTTGTCTCCCCATATGCAAGAAATTTAGCAGGTAAAGGTTGAGGGAGATGTGTTGGGGAGGAAACATGCTGAAAGTTAGGGTTTAGGTGACAAGATTGTGTACCTTAATAATGTACTTGGCTTAAAGCAGGTAATTGGTGCCAGATGTAGGAGGGGGGCCTTCTTAATAAAACTTAGATGTGGTAGAAAAGTTTTGGGGGTCTCTTATCAGTACTGGGCTTGGGTGAAGCTTGGGTAGGGGTTATTAGGACCACAAACTGGTGAGAGGGTCTAACATTAAGGCAGCAACAAGAAAGAAGCCCCTGCAGTAGGTACAGAGTTCATCTGGTCAAAAAGCTGCAAGTCTTATCTACCTGGCCCAGAGTTTACAGTGGAAAGGTCTAAATGTCTGTATTGCCTACATGCTTCCGGTCTTAGAACCGCTTAGCCCAAGAGACTCCATATTGGATTCCTCTCTTTATAATATCACATTAAACAATAACTATAACATCAGAAATTTAAAGTTTAAAATGATGACACATTCAAATATGGGGAGATGATAAATATATCTCCTCTAAACCCTATCATAATCAAGGTCTATGGACAGGTCTAATCAGACAAGGCCTGGGTGCAGTTCTTTTATGTTTTGAATATCTTAAGAATGGAAAGAGAGGGTAATAAGAATAACCTAGGGGTGGGGAAAAGGAAGGGGAAAGGAAAGGAAGACTAGGGAAAAATATCTCAGAATATCAGGATGCACAAGAAATGTCTATACAAATGGGGGGAGAGGGAAACATCTGGCATCTGAACCTCACTCTCATCTGAACTGCTCAAAGAGAGGAAAAAAGCACAGACTTAAACACATAGTTGAGCATAAAAAATCCATTTCACTCAAGTTGAAAAAAAAGAACCAAAGGGGAGGAGCAGGGAAGGAGAATTAGAAGGAAGGAAAATTAAGGGAAGGATTGATTAATCCTAGGCAAAACAAATTCTAAGAATATATGAAAATATAATTCTTTTTGAGGTGGCAGAAAATCTGAGGGATGCTCAAAAATTGGGGAAGGAACAAATTATTGTGTATCAATTTGATAGGATACTATTGTGCTGAACTCTTATCAGTGTAACAACCAACCAGGATTCCACAGATTTATATTAAAACACACTGCCTGCTTCCTCTTAGAGAAATGAAGGACTTAGAATTCAGAATGAAACAAATATTTTTTGGACCTAGTGTGGAAATTTGTTTTGATTGACTAAAAGCAAAAGTCCCTAACATTCATCTAGCATTTACTATGTACTAGTCACTGCTTTACAATAATGATTTTATTTGAACTTCACAGCAACTCTGGGAGGTCGGTGCTGTTGTTTCCATTTTCTAGATGAGGAGCCTAATGTAAACAGAGGATAAGTGATTTACCCAGGGTCACATAACTACTAAGTGTCTACAGTTGGATTTGAACCAAGGATCTTCTTAACTACAGGCCCAGTGCTCTTTCACTGAGCCTATACATAAACAAACATAATGGTTTTTGTTCTTCTTATATTCTTGGGTGGGGGAGTTGGAGTGGGTGGGTGAGAATGCCAATCTTGGCTGATGAAAGCTAATAAAACAGGGGGCGGAGTCAATATGGCAGAGTAGAAGCAGAACCTCCCCTCCTGCATCCACCCTCCCCAATTCATGTAAAAAGGGGACTCTGAACAAACTGTGGAGCTGCAGAACCCAAAAAATGACAGAGAAGCTAACCTCCCACTGAGGACAGCCTGGCAGGCCGTCAGGAATCGGCCAGCACAGCGCTCTGGTTGCTGAGCCCAGGCCCATGTGAACCAGAGGTTTCAGCCCCAGGGCAGGCCTGACCAGCCTCTGGCTGGAGGGACTCCAGATCACCAGCAGCTGTGGCCATTTCCAGATTTATCAACA
>NW_027185859.1:7201-8122 GCF_028583685.1 Petaurus breviceps papuanus
GGACTCCAGATCACCAGCAGCTGTGGCCATTTCCAGATTTATCAACAACAGATGCAAAGGACAAAGTGAGAGGTCAGTGCATTGTGGACTTTGAAACCAGAAGTTGGGAGTGCGGAGGCTTTGGCCCCCAGGGCGAGAAGACGCTGAGACACCTTGGCTCTGCCGGTGCCACATTGCAGCTTCAGCTCCTGGTCTGTGGAGTGTAGGGGGACCAAGCGGCCAGTCTGAGGGGTAATCACTCTTGCTTGGATCTGGATTGCAGTCTAGGATGGAGGTCCTGGGGTGTGTGACCAGCTTGGCAGAGCATGTGGAGCCTTCAGAGAGGGCACCCAGCTAATACCTCTGGCAGCTGAGAAAATCCCAGCGTGTGGAACAAAGCTCCCCTGTCTTATGGCAGAGTTCTACTGTGACAAAAAGCCCAGGGGTCAAGTGACTGAGGGGCGAAATGACCAGGCAAAGGAAACAAAGCAAACAGAAGAATCCAACATTAGACTCCTATTTTGGGGACAAAAAGGAACAAAGAATGGAACAGGAGGAAGACAGTGAAGTCAGAACTCTTGCACCAAAAGCTTCAAAGGAAAATATGAGCTGGTTACAGGCCATAGAGGACCTTAAGAAGCAGATAAGAGAAGTGGAGGGAAAACTGGGAAGAGAAATGAGAACGATGCAAGAAAATTACAAAATGAGAGTCAACAGCCAGACTGAAAAAAATCACACCTTAAAAAACAGACTGACTCAAATGGCAAAGGAGGCTCAAAAAGGCAATGAGGAGAGGAATGCCTTGAAAAGCCGAATTTGCCAGATGAAAAAAGAAGCTGAAAAGCTCAATGAGGAGAACCATTCCCTCAGATTGAGAATGGAGCAAAGGGAAGCTGGTGACTTTATGAGAAATCAAGATGCTGTTAAACAGATCCAAACAAA
>NW_027185859.1:8222-9604 GCF_028583685.1 Petaurus breviceps papuanus
ACTGACCTGGAAAATAGATCCAGGAGAGATAATTTAAAAATTATTGGTCTACCTGAAAGCTATGATCAGGGAAAGAACCTAAAGATCATCCTCCAAGAAATCCTCAAGGAAATCTGCCCTGATGTATTAGAACCAGAAGGCAAAATAGAGGTTGAAAGAATCCACCAATCACCTCCTGAAAAAGATCCCCAAAAGAAAACTCCTAGGAATATTATAGCCAGGTTCCGGAATTCCCAGATTAAGGAGAGAATATTACAAGCAGCCAGGAAGAAACAATTTGAATATTGTGGAAACACAATCAGGATAACCCAGGATCTGGCAGCTTCTACACTGAGGGATCGAGGGGCCTGGAATATGATATTCCGGAGGGCAGAGCAGCTGGGATTAAAACCAAGAACCACCTACCCAGCAAAACTGAGTATCATGTTTCAGAGGAAAATATGGTCATTCAGTGGAATTGAGGACTTTCAATCATTCTTAATGAAAAAACCAGAGTTGAATGGAAAATTTGACATTCAGATACAAGAAGCAAGAGAAGCTTGAGAAGGTAAACAGGGAAAAGAAATCATAAGGAACTTATCAAAGTTGAACTAATAAAATTCCTACAATAGAAAAAACGATAATTGTAACTGATGAAACTTTTCTCAGTATGAAAATAGTTGAAGGGAATAGAAATATATATATATATATATACACACACACATATACATATATATGTCTATATCAGAGGGTTTATGGGAGTATGAATACATATGTGAATGTGTGTATATATGCTTACAGGTATACATAGATAGAGGGCACAGGACCAAGTTAATAGGAAGGTATGATACTTAAAAGGTGAAATTAAGAGGCAAGAGTAATATAATGAGAAGAGATGGAGAGAGACAGAATGGGGTAAACTATCTCATATAGAAGAGGCAAGGGAAAATGGTTACAATGGAGGGGAAGAATAGGAAGGCAAAAGGGAATGGGTCAGCCTTATTCTCATTGAATTTGGCTCAGGGAGGGAATGACATACACACTAAATAGGGTATCTCACCCTACAGGAGAACAGGAGGGAAGGGAGTGAGAGGGGGAATGATGGAAGGGAGGGCATGCTGGGGGGGGAGGGAACTTGGAAGCACTCACTTTTGAAAAGGGATGGGATCAAAGTAGAGAATAGAACAAGTGGGAGGTGGGATAGGAGAGAGGGAAATATAGTCAGTCTTTTACAATATATCTACTATGTTAATGTTTTGCTTTAGCTACACATATACAACCTATACTGAACTGCTTATCTTCCCAGTCAGGGTGGGTGACAAGGGAGGAAGGGAATGAATCTGGAATTCAAAGTTTTAAAATCAAATGTTTAAATATATATATATATATATATATATATATTA
>NW_027185859.1:9704-12660 GCF_028583685.1 Petaurus breviceps papuanus
ATATATATATATATATATATATATATATTATACATACATACATAAATACTATTATTAATACTATTTTACATGTAATTGGGAAAGAAGTTATTACAGGCACTGAGGCATAGAGATCCACCATGCCCTACTGGAAAAGTCAAAGGGGGTGTGGGAGAAGATATGGGAGAGAACAGAATGGAGGAGGGGATATCCTGTGGGATTGTTATTTTGGGGTGGTGGGTAGAGGAAAAACAGGTAGAAAATTTATAACTCAAAATCTGGCGGAAATTAATGATGTAAATCAGAAGTTAATAAAGCATTTGAAAAATGAAAAAAATAAAACTAATAAAAAATTTTTTGTGTATAAATTTTTTATTTATTTTAAACTTAAATACAAAATGAGAAAAGAAAAAAAACTTTTCCATGGATGCACAGAACATGAGAGGATTCAATATAAAGCAATAAATTTCCATTAAAAAAAAAACTTATGTAATAAATACTACATGTTATTTTCAAAGCTACCTGGCTTTGCTTTCTTCTAGCTTTCCTTTTATTTAGTACATTTTTTACTTTACTTTTTTTTTTTTCTCCATTCCCTCCACCTTCCACTCCCCCAGAGATGGCTACAATTAAACACAGATGTGCACTTACCCAACTACAGATATGTAAGACTCTACTGTGTGTATTTCTAGTTGTCATTTCTTTCTCCAGAAGTGGAAACAACTTCCTTCATAGGTCCAAGTCTTTCCATGTTTTTCTAAATCCACCAGCTCATCATTTCTTATTTCACAGGAGCATGCCATCACAATCTTGTACACTCCTCAGAGATTGTCTATGAAAGTTTCATTTCCAAGTTTTCTGCTTTCCTTCTAATCTTGGCCACGTTGGTTTTATTTATACATGATTTTTTTTTTTTTTTGCTTTTGGAGGGGGGAAGGCAGGGCATTTGGGGTTAAGTGACTTGCCCAAGGTCACACGACCAGTAAGTGTTAAATGTCTGAGCCTGGATTTGAACTCAGGTTCTCCTGACCTGACTGCAGGGCCAGTGCTCTATTCACTGCGCCACCTAGCTGCCCCTATACACGAAATTTTTAATTTAAAATAATCTAAGTTACCATTTTACACTTCAACAATCTCTTACCTTAAAATATGTTTTAAGGTCAAATACTGCTGAATCTTCCTTTACATTTTTCCCCTTTAGTTTCTTTGAAGTTTTTGACCTTTTTTTCTTCAAAATGAATTTTGTTACTCTTTTTTCTAACTCAGTAAAATAATTTTTAGTAATTTAATTGGGATTAGTAAATAACTTAAACTTGTCTTTTTTTATTATATTGGCTTTACTGACCCATGACAATAAAGATTATACCTCTTATTTAAATCTGACCTTATTTGCATGAAAAGTATTTTATGTTTATGTTCATGTAGTTCCTGTGTCTGATTTGGCAGGTATTCTCTCAGATATTTTATACTGTCTAGTTATTTTAAAAAGTCTAAACCAATTAGTATATTCAATATTGAATAATATTGGTAACACATAGTATAGTTTCCCTATTTTTCTCTTTAACTAAATTTATTTTTAGCTTTAATTTTGTCTGAGATCAAAATTACTATCACTGTTTTTTTTTTTACATTATACATTCTACTCCAGCCCTTCATTTTATCTTTCTATGTTTCTCTCATTTTTATTGTGTTTTCTGAAAGCAACATATTGTTGAATTCAGATTTTTAATCTGCTATCCGTTTCTGTTTTATGGGTTAATTCATCCCATTTATATTTTAAACTGCAATTACGTGTGTGTTTCCCTCCTTCCTATTTTCTTAAATATCCTCTCCCTATTTGCCCTGTCTCTCCTCACTCCTCTAATTTATTTCTCCCTGCTCCCTTGCCCTCCTATTACGTAATCTACCTACCTCTCTAAGAGTCTGTCTCTTATCCTTCCTCCCCCTACACCTTAATCTACCCATCTTCTAAGTACACACCTTTCTAAAAATTCATCCCTTATTGTATCCCCTAGCCCTTTTAATTCTTTCTAACTTTAGAAGACTTTTATACCCTTCTAAATGTATATGTTGTTACCTCTTTAACCTATTTCAGATGAGATAAAATATATTAAAAAAAAATTACAAAATGGGTGTTAGACAAATTGAATTTAAAGTGGTAGTGATACTGAGAAGGCCTTTTTGGAGGCAACTGGGAATGAAGAATATTGTGTGAGGTCAAGGTTAGAAATAGAGATTTGGGAGTTAACTGTATTGGAGTGATGATTAGGGGTAAATGAGATTCACAAGCAAGAGACCAAAGGACAGGCTTTGGACAAGATACATTTTAAGAGAGAGAGAAGAGGGTGAAGAGCCAGTAAAGGAAATAAGAAAGGAGAAGATTGAAAGTTAGGAAAGAGAACCAGGAGATTAGATAGTCTCAGGAGTCCTAGGAGAGAGTATGGTCCAGAGTGTTAAATCCTTCAGAGAATTAAGGAAGAATTAGTCCATGTGTAATTAGAAGGTCATATGAGAAAGGGGATGATATTTGAGCACATTTCTTAGTGTTGGAATCAAGGGGACAGATGGATGCCTTTCTCAGGAATACCTTGAGCTGAGACAAGAGGAGAGTAGGAGAGAATGGGTGGTGGTAATGAAAAATTTGGGGGAAATTATAGTCTCAGTTTTTTTAGTGAGATAAAATGCTAATTCATTTGCTAGAATTGTGGAGAGAATTGAGGAGAAAGGAGAATGTTTTTAGATTGATTGTAGAATAACAGAAGAACTAGTTGAGGTTATTATGCCATCTTAATGAAATTTAATTAAGAACCTTTTGATTGGAAAATGTACAAAAAAAGTATTATAGAAGGTGGGATGGGAAAGCTTGTCCATTATCCTCCCTGATCTGACTTGATGACTGCCATGCTGACAGATGTAAACTGTGTAGAATGCTAGATATACTGAGATACTACTGAATACTTCATTGCATGTTATAATA
>NW_027185860.1:0-34816 GCF_028583685.1 Petaurus breviceps papuanus
AATGGTATCAAAACTTGCAGAGAAGACAAGGAAGTAAACTGAGAAAAGGCCATTTGGGTTTAGTAGTTAAAGCAATGTAACCTTAACAGAACAGTTCACTGGAAAGTAAGACTGGAAGCAAAACAGCAAGGGGTTAAGAAATGAGTGCTGATAAGGACATATAGTGAAAGTAGACAATTTTAATTTTTTTTTATTTTGACAGTTATTTAGCAACATAAATAAAATATTTGTCGAATTGAAACCATTTTGTTGAATTATTTTCCACATATGTGAACACTTTGGAAGTCCATGTATCGTTTAATGTGTTTTGGTTTTTTTTAATTATTTTTATTTTAACACAACAGATATAAACAAACTACCAACAAAGTATGTTCTTGGAAATAATTAGGTCAAAGAGCATAGGAGAATGCTTGTGACTGATCTTTGCATGTAATCTTTATAATTTAATTTTGTTTCGCAGTGAAAAGAGAAATGAAATTTTAAGAATGGGATAGACAGTGCATTGGAAGCACAAAAAGAGACAACAGACATGAAGGGGCTGAAGATGAAGAAAACAAAGGGGTAGAACAAAGGAAAAAACTCCTGGAAGAGACGAGAAGGGATAGCCTGAGTGGAGAAAGCAGGTTCCAAAGAAATATATTCACAGTCACTACACTGATGTAAATGAAAAGAATGTTAATTGGTTCCAAAAAGAAAACAATAAAAAATCATCCCAAACCTAGCTCTGTTACAATGTACAGCTTTGGTACAATGTTTGCAAATGTCCTTTGTTTTAAGAAAAAGTAAATTAAAATATGAATTATAAAGCTTTCATGTAAACAATTTAGACAAAACATTAAATTATAAAAGTTGCACACAAGATCAATCACAAGCATTCTTCTATTCTCTTTGACCTAATTATTTCAAAGAATATACTTTGTTGGTAGTGTGTTTATATCTGCTGTGTTAAAATAAAAATAATTAAAAAAAAACAAAATACATTAAACAATGCATGGATTTCTACTAAAGTGTTTTCATATGTGGAAAATAATTCAACAAAATGGATTCAGTTCGACAAATATTTTATTTATGTTGCTATATGTAAGTAACTGTAATGTAAGATATAAAAATATTATAATAAACCCTTCTATTGGTACCAACATTTTTCAGTATATAAAATACTCTCAAATGCATGATATAGTGTAAAATGGTGGAGAGAATAGGTCTCAGAATAAGGAAAACCTGGGTTCAAGTCTTCTATCTGACATATACTTGCTCTGTGACTCAATTCTGAGTGCTCCCAAACAGCTCAGATCTGTAAATTTTGCCATTTCTTGATGAATTCAGGTACGCTTACTTCACTTACAATCCATTAAGTCTAAAAAGCTAAGCAAGGATATAAATGGAGATAATTCACCCAGTAGAAAATGGGCTAAGAAATAGATTTATCAAAATTTACCTTAATGAGGCAGCACAGCCTTAGATTCAGGTTGACCTGGACTCAACTCTGGGTCATATACTGGCTGTGTGACCCTGGCCAAATCACTTAACTGGGACCTAGTCCAATAATATCCAAACTTATTTGCATAGACACCGAAAGAAAAAAATATTTTGAGCACTCAGTCCCAAAGTGTGTAATTTATTCATTTACAAATGACATGTATCTACTGTTATACTAATAATTGTGTACATTATAAAGTTTAAATAACAAAAAAATTTTTTGAAAGGAAGAGATGAAGATAAAATAATATTTAATCTTAGAATCAATAAAAGCTGTCGGAATCTGTTGAATAAAGAAGTGGCACCGTCAGGCTTGTCCTTGAGGATGCTTGTCCTTGGCAGCTGTTTGCAGGATGAGTTGGATGGAGGAGAGACTTGAGGCAGGGAGATCAATTAGGAGACTAAGGTAACAACCCAGCAGAGATCAGAGGTACTAAGAGGCGTGAAGTGAAGTAAGGTGATAACTTTGTGAGTGCAGAGACTGGGAAAGACTTGAGAGATCTGAAGGTAAAAATGACAAGGTGTAACAACTGACTGGATAGGTGGGGAGAAAGGAAGTAAAAACAAGGACTTTGAAACCTCGTGAAATCAACAATAATGAGGAAGTTTGGAAGAGGGGTAGCGTTTTGGTTTTTGGTGCAGGGTTTGTTAGGGTTTTTGCAGTGAGATCTATAATGAAGTTGCAATCCATCCATGCTATAGAACCATGGCTATCAACCCACTTTCTTACCCTCAAATGACTAAGGGTCAGACCACAACATCTAGGATTCTTTGTTTCTTCCACCCAAATTTGGAGTGAACTTAACCTAGGTAACTCTCTATCAAGTTTGACTATTAAAATTTCAAAATAGAGATGAAATTATCAGTTCAGCCTACTCCCAACTGCCTCCTGGATTCCCCCTCCAAAAGACTTTATTAATACTTTTTTAATGTCATTAGATTATGATTACTAGATATTTCCTTTCTTTTAAAATTACTAACATATAATATACTTTCAAAACTGAAAATAGTATTGCTAACATAATTAATTAAAATTAGGTGATTAAAATTTGACCTTATTTTTTGACATTCAGACATTTCAAAACTAGTTTACTGTATTTAATCAAAGGCAAAATACACTATTTCAAATGACAAATTGTGTTTTCTATCATTTACTTCAAAGATGACATTTGAAAGCTGTTCTGCACTTAATTCTAGAACACTTAGGGGCATCTTACTGTGATTATCTTCAAGGCACTTCTACACAATCTTACTACATAATTTAATAAACCTATTTTTTAAAATTGTGTGGAGCTTATTAAATTTCCAGATATTTAAGCCATGCTTTAATTTAGTATCAGTGGATAGGAAATGAAACATTATTTCTGGGACGAGCCCATTTTTAATAGCTTTAGTCAATTCCTGAAGTCATTTAAGTATTTCATGTAGGATTATGGGATATTTATCACTACACTAAGCAATTAAATGTTTTAAGCTGATGTGGGAAAATTATTTGTAGAACTAATGGTTTAATTCTCTGAATCATACATGACTCCAATTAAACTTGTCTTTATTATTAAAACCAATTTCTTTCCTTGTCTTTCAAGGGTTATCCCAATTTTTCAGAGCCTATTTCTTAAGTAAATTTCCTGCAAATAATGTTAAATTAAAAAATTAAATCAAAACTAAAAGAGTATAAAACATTTAGAAGGAACACTGGCAAACTGACAGAATCACATGACTTCAAGAAAGACACCAAATGTAGCAGCATTGTACTCACCAATATAAATTTTCATTATAATCAAATAGAGAATTGGCTCTTTCAGCAATGTGTTATCAAACAGTTACAACTTAACCTATCTAAAAGTGTTGTGCCCATACCTAATGTTCAACAAAGAAACGTGGAAAAAAGATAAAATGCAAGAACAGAGTTATAGTTTCTGATCCTGGCATGGGAAGTTCAGATCAAGGCCACAACTAACAAAAAGATAGGTAGAGATATTGCCCCTTTGGACATAATTAGGTCCCATCAGGTTATTTAGCTTAACACAGACACAGACACAGACACAGATACACACACACACACACACACACACACACACACACACACACCCCTAGGCTACAATTTATTTCCATGATGGCAGAAAAAAACAATCATAGCAATTTAAGGACTCAGTAGCATCTTTTTGTCCCAGCATTTCCAGAGCAGTTGACACATCAAGTATCTCGTATCTGATCACAATCCATTGTCATTCTGAGAACTCCCTCTGCTTTAAGAACCCAAACCCTATTTTTCATCCACCCAGTGACCACCAGGACCTCCAGTCCCTAGATGCCTCGATTCACTCCCCTGTTCTATACACTCTTCTCCATCCTAACCCTGTGGTGGACCAATTCAACACTATACTTTCCTCTTCTCCTGTCCTTTGCCTCCTTTACCTGCCTTGCCAAACACCAGTCTCTTATCACTCCCAGCATGTACTGCACAGTCTTCACTCCAATGCCCATGCTACTCAATGAAGATTAAAAATAATAACAATAATAATGAAACTGTGTTGACTGGATCCATTACAAATTTATGTTACATAGCCTCAAATGGGACCTTGCCGCTAAGAAGAAATCCCTTCATACCTAGCTAATTAAATCACTATCCAGCTCTTCCAAATCTTTTCATCCTTTATCAAACCTCCCATGGCGATCCCTGTCCCCACCATCTCAGCTGAGAAACTTAAACTCATATTTAAGTGAAAAAAATCGAGGCCAAATGCCAAGAGCTCACTCTTTTCTCTTCTCTCTATCTCACATCACCCAGGTGGTTTCTGTCGATACTTCCTACTTCACCCCTATCTCATGTAATGAAGTGGTCTTTCTCCCTGTCTAAGAAAACCCCTTTACGTGTACAAATGGTCCCATTCCATCCCATCTTCTCCAGCAGAATTTCTCTTCTATTACCCCCACTCTATAATTTGTCTTTAATCTCTCTGTCTACTGGTGCGTTCCCTATTATGTACACATGTCCATCTCTCCCATCCTAAAACAAAACAACAACAACAACAAAAAAACCCTTACTTTCCATCCCTGTCAGCTATCATTGCATATTTCTCCTCTGCTTTGTGGCTAAAGTCCCTGAGAAGGCTGTCTATAATAGGTGCCTCCCCTCCTTTCCCTTTCCCACTTCCTTATTTATTCTCCACAATCTGGCTTTTAACCTCATTATTCAATAAAAATTACTCTCTCCAAAGTTATTGATGATCTCTTTATTGACAAATCTCATGGCCTTTTCTAAATTCTCAGCCTTCTTGACCTCTCTGCAAGTTTTCACCCTATTGATCACCCTCTTTTCCTTGATATTTTCCTAAGTTTTTGTGATGCTACTCTCTTCTGCGTCCTAACCACCCATTTACCTTTCTGTTCCTTCTCCACCTTCTATGCAAAATCTCCACGCAAGTTACAGCTGATAACCCTGTATGTTCCACAGGGGATTTTGTCCTGAGCCCTCTCTTCTTTTCCCACTATACTATTTCGCTTGGTGATCTCATCAGCTTCCATAGATTCAAATGTCAACTCCAACCGAGTGTCTTCATGAACTCAACATGTCCAAAACTGAACTCATTTTTCCCTCCTCAATCCCACCCAGCTAAAATCCCACCTTCTACAGGAAGCCTTGATTTTAGTGACTTCTCTCTTTTGATTATTTCAAATTTGTTCTGTATATAGCTTGTTAGCACATACTTGTTTCTATGTTGTCTCTCCCACTAAAGTCTAATGATTAGACTGAGTTACTTGAGAGCAGCAACTGTCTTTTACCTTCTTTATATTGTCATCTCTTAGCCCAGTGCCCATCATATCAGAGGTATTTTAATAAATATTTATTGACTAACTGGTATACTCAGGCTGTTGAGACTTCTGTGTTGAATCATCAGAAATGATAAAGTGTGGTCCAATATATTCATTGTCGGACCGATAAGGTCCCTTTCCAGCTCTAAGTCTATGATCCTCCAAAGTTCCTTTGCCCGTTCTCACTGGTTTACTGGGTTATGATGCAAAAGCAGTCCAAAAATATTAGTATAACAACCAACTGGTGATTTTTTATATGTTAACAGTTTAACCAGTATTAATAGTATATTCCATAAATATGTTTAGGATTCCATTTCTACCAAAGTTCTGTCTGCAGTCTTGTTTTACAGGTTTTCTTCCAGACTTCTTCAGTATTATATTAGTAAACTTGGTACCCCAAGCATTGGCTCAACTCATTTGGAGATCCCACAATTAAATAAACTGTTCCAAAATCCCGATTAGATTGCTAATTATTCATTCCAAAATTTTTAAATTAATTTCCTTCTCTGTAACTTGAACATACTACATATTGTTGGTTCACTTAGAAAACAAGATGAACACACTACTATCATTTTCAAAACAAGTTTTTATACTTTTGTATATTACAGTCATGTATTTTATTGTCTAGAGGCAATTTCTATGATTCAAGGTTATCTCCAAAAGAAATAAAGTTATTCTTTGAAATGATGAAAAAAAAGCCTTTCTTATTACTAAACTGTAAATTCGTTGAAAATATGGATTATATTTTACTTATGTTTGTGGCTGGCACAATGTTTTGCATAAAGTCCACGGATGTTTGTTCATTTTAATTTTGCTAGACCAAAGGGTAACAGAAAAA
The DNA here is from genome assembly GCF_028583685.1 of Petaurus breviceps papuanus. NCBI lineage: Eukaryota > Metazoa > Chordata > Mammalia > Diprotodontia > Petauridae > Petaurus > Petaurus breviceps. The sequence continues at coordinate 6,134 of NW_027185860.1, forward strand.
GGGCTAAAAAATAGAAGCTTGTTAAAAGGTTTTCTTCTTTAAATTTAACAGACTCTACAACTCCTGGGAAATCATGCCCTTCTGCACAGTTTGTGGTGGAGTGGTCAGGGTAAGAGAGGTGATGCCAGGGAGAAAGGTTATTTTCTCTTTCAGAAGAAAGGAGGGGAAAGGACACATGACTAGCAAAGCTGTGGAGCAGGGGTTCTTAGAGAAGCAGATCTCATTACCTTGAAGCTAGAAATGCACCAGATACATAAGAGTACATGTTGCAACTATAGGAGCTAGACAAGACAGCTTCCTGAAAGAACAGCCAAGGTTTCTTCAGGTAAAAGATTTGTTTTCTCTAGCAGCCTATGAAGAACACAATTCTAATCTACCCCAGCACTTCCCATACAGAGCCAAACAACCTGAACTGGTCTATATTTTGAGCTCATACTGTGTTGTCCAGGGGACAGGGAAGCAGGAACCCTTTCTCCCCCAGCTAAGGAGGGAAGGTAACGATTACTAAAGTAGGGAAGGTGTTACTTCACAGGTAACAGATTTTATTTCAACATATATTCCAAATAACCCAAAGGAATGGCTGATATTCTCCTATTCTTTTGTGCAAGACAATAATGGAAATATATTGCTTTATATTTAGAATGCACTGTAAAAATAAAACCTCAAGGGGCAGCTAGGTGGTACAGTGGATAGAGCACTGGCCCTTGGGAGTCAGGAGGACCCAGGTTCAAATCTGAGCTCAGACACTGAGTAGCAGTGGGACCTTGGGCAAGTCATTTAACTACAACTGCCTTAAAAAAAAACAACCAACAAATCTCAAAATCTTGCTAATTTTGAAAGAAGTTCTTTATCCCATGGTAAATACTATTTATGATATTATTAAATATGAAGGAAAAGGAAAAGAAAAAGCATATAAACAACATGTCACTCAAAGACTATGCTCTCAAACCAAACCTGAATAACATTCCTTATTTCAAAAATCTCATCTTGGGAGATAAAATATTCATAAATTTCAAGGGCATTTGAATTTTCAAAGTACTTCAAACATGTTAAGGACATTTACTTAATTCTCCCAAATATGTATCGTTTAACCAATGATTTCAAGAACCTCAGCAATTTCTTGTGTTCTATATCTACTTATATGCATTGAATCTTATATTCTTTTTTATTTAATTAATATCTTTAAGAAAAAAATATTAAAAGCCCAGTCTCCTTTTTTGGTATATATCCGTTTGCGTATGATATTCTGTATTTTGAAAATTGTTTTCTTTTAAAACAAGAAAATATTTATCTAAAAAAACCAAGTTATTATTATCAAAAATAGTCTATTCTTTGAAAAGAAGACATAACTCATATTAACAGCAAACAAAATAAATTTTATAGTAAAGATAATGTTTTAATTTTTAAAAAAAGCATTTAAAAATAGGTTCAATATTTTCTATAATCGTCCAATTTACCATGTTGTTTATCACAGTCTTCCATCCCCTTATAAGTCATAAAATTTAAAGCTGGAGGGAGAGATAATCTACTTTACGATCTCTCTTTATTACAGATGAGGAAGATGAGGCTACAAGAACTGTCTAGTTTTACACAGCTAGTCAGGGATAAGAGCTGGGGTTAGGAAACAGGACCTGGGTTTTTACTCCCAAACACACCCTAGAAAATTCTTGTTTAAAAAAATCCCTTTAATAATCAGCATAGCAAGGCTTTCCTCAACTCAATGTTTCCTCTACCTGGCCTTCACTTACCTTCTATTTTCCCCTACTTTTTCCCACCCATCTTCATTATCACCTCTTCTCAGACCTGTCCCCTTCCTCTACATAAAATTGCATTTTATCAATGTTTGGCTCACAGAAGCTCGCTCCTTAATGGTTATAATAGGAGACAATGGAAAGAATAAAATCAAGGTAATATCCCATAAGATAAAATATAGCATCAGAAATTTATTAAATTTACTAAAATTTATTTAAAATCCCCACACACTATATATGCATGCATGTATCTCTCCCAAAGTGTTAATATATATCCAATAATATAATAAGCCTCAGCAATCTATGTTATAGTCTCTATATTTTTATCTCTTCTGTGCTCTCCAACATTAGCAGGAATCAGATACCTGTTTAATTCAACAAGTCAGAAACTCTTCATTAAATATAACTCTTTAACCAGTCAACCGACCACAGTACTTTCCTAAGTATTGTTGTAAGTTGGTTTGAACATAAAGTCTTACCAGTTAGTATTTTCTGGTTTTCTCCCCAAGCAATTTGTTCCAAACAAGGCCTGGGGGGACTGCTACTTTACATTTTCAATGAGGTGTGAAGTTTTTTAATTAAAAATTACATTTCTTAATGTGAGGCCCTTCCTCTAAATTTGTCACTTACCAGCATATAATCATAAAATAATCCATTATTCTCTGTACTTCATCTTACTTAGCTGCCAAATGGAAATACAGTCGTTACAATAATGAAGGGAGGGCACCAAAACAATGAACAGCATCAGAAATTACCGGGTCCTTAGTCCTAATCTGTAGCAAAAGATATTAAAATAGGTCAATAAAATCCTTTTCCAGTTTGGCTTCATTTTGGTCAATGGTAACCCTGGGTTCATAGGTGTATATATATACATGTATATGCATATAGATACATATATATATATGTATATACACACACACACATATATGATTGTAAATATGTGATTGTAAAGAAGGATTTGGGGAAAAGATGTCAGATTAGATCAACCCCATCATTTTATATATGGCGGTATAAAGACCTAAGAGAAGCTGAGTGGCTTGCCCATGGTGACATGGGGAATAAATGTTAGCTGTTATTTGAACTCAGACCATCTAACTCAAAATCAAAACATTCCAAGATACAAAATAATGTCTCCATGTTGGTCTCAAAGGCAGTGAAAGCTTCAGAAGTTCCTACACAAAACTGGAAATGGCTAAAAACTATTCTCTGATAAGTGATAAAATGATATAAACTTCCGAAAATAAGAACAGCCAAGTATTAGCCATGTGAAATAATATTCCAAATCACTAATAATAAGAAAAATTAAAATCAAAATAACCCTGAGGTTTTACATCACACCTAGCAAGCCAGAAAAGATTACAAAATATGATAACAATAGGCAATGTTGGATAGGTTATGGGAAGATAAGCATACTAGAGAAATGATGTATTGTAAGGTACAGAATGAGATTTACATTTTCAGATATGACTAATTTTTTTTTGCTTGATTTGGGAAAAATGAGAGACTGTAAAAGTAATGGCATAAAAGCATATGTAAAGAAAAGAGTGTCCATGAAATGTTTTTAAAAATACACAGAAAAAAAATAAAAATACATAAAAGAAGGAAGTTCAGAAGGGGATCCAGAAAAGCAAGGCCTCGGAATCTTGTCATGAGCCTCTGGAATATTAAGAATCAGGTTGCTGTTTTGTTCCTCTAAGAGGGTTTAATGTTTGTATTACTGAATGGCCAATAAAGTTTGATTTCATTCACTGAAGAGTATAAGTTATGTTAGTGTACCTCAGCCCTAATAAACATGCAGAAATAGGTTTGACACATGTACCATGTGTTGTGATGGAGGGGGATTTACAGGAGAGACTCACTGAGGCAGCAGATTCTCCTGAAATAGTGCTACAAGCTAAAATTTACCCATTTATTTTCTTCATTTTCTTTGAAGCTTAAACTTCATTTTTAGTTTCAATCTACCATATTCTTTTAGTTAAATTTCATCTGTTTTGGGGTAGAGACTGGGGTGATATGCCAAAATATACCATACATATAAGCTCCCATTGCATTTTTAAATCTGCAGTGAAAATGTTTTTTTCATTTATTAGGAATCATATTTATAGAATGGGATGATTTACTAATGAATTGAAATTAAAAATATTTTATCATAAATTAACTATAAATACTAATTTTAAGTAAATGATCTCAAATTGAATGGGACAAAGGAAATTCTTTATAAATCATTTAGTATTAGAATAAAGGAGGTATGAAGGAATTTATTTCCCAGAACAAGGTGTAGAGGAGTGTAGAGTAGGCCAGAGGAAAATAACGAATTATGTGAATAAAAGAGCTAAAATCTCCATACCACTTAACCAGGTATTTCACTTCTAGGTATACAGTCCAAGGAGATCATCAATAAAAAGAAGGGCTCTGTGTGTATGAAAATAATGTATAACAACATGTTTTGTGGCAGTAAAGAAATGAAAATTAAGTGGAAGTGAAAAGAATGAGGAGTAGCTAAAGAAATTATGGTACATTAATGTAATAAAATATCCCTGTGATGTAAGAAACAATAAATACAATGAATTATGAGAAGCATGAGAAGATTTACAGGAATTGATACAAAGTGAAGTAACCAAAGTCCAAAAAATATACGCAATGACTACAATAATGTAAAAGGGAAGAACTGAACATCACATGTAACATCATATATATGTAAACATATATACTGATGAGTTTTTATTTTTTATTTTGTTTCTTTCTAAAAAATATTTATTATAAAGAATGGCTTTCTGTGATGGACAAGTAGGTGTAGGAAACATACAATATTAAAACAGGATATCAACACAATTTATTCTTTTAATTTTCAAATTTTATGTGCATATTCCTTCCATTAAATTATTATATATTCATGCCTTCTTTTCCTATGTGATCCTTTTTCATATATTTTTGTTCTTACAAGCCTTCCATAGGCAATCTAAACAATATATCGGGAGTTTCCTCCACTCTTTAAACATTTATTAGGTAATAATACAGTATTCTATCAGTCCATCTGTTATTCTCTGGTCTGCGTTCAAGACCACCCTGTCTCTTTTTCTAATCATAAAACTGAGATCTAGGAAAGGCCTTCGCTTAAAAAGGCCAAGGTCTCCCACTGCATCCAGAGCCACCTCCAGTCGTCCTGACCTATATCTTGTCACTGGACCTAGATGACTCTGGAGGAGAAAGCGAGACTGGGGACTATGCACATTCCTGCATTACTTCAATTCAATTCACCTGCAACTCTTGGCATCCCTTTCCTGATGACATCATCCTCTTTGAGAACCACTGACCAACAGCAACATGTCCCTGATGATGGCATTCGTGTCAGTATGTTTCAGCCTAGTCATCATGTTTGTCTCCTTTGCTTTTTAGTCATCTTCATTTTCATTCTCCAGAGATCATGGCATTCTATAATTCCCAGACATAGAGAATCACCTGGAGAATCCTGAACTTTAAAGACCTTGTGTCAGAAGCAGCTCGAGATAACGGGATATTCTGTACATTTCAAAATAACTGTTTAAAGTACTAATGCTTGAGACCTACCTACATGCATAATCATATTGTTTTCTAGTTAGTGAAAATAAGCACTTCTCAATTTACATAATTCATAAAATGTGAATGCTTGGGAAGACTTTTACTCATGACTTTACTTAAGATTTGAATGTGGAATCATATCTTTCTCCAGGTTTCTTTTACCTACTTACTCTATTTCCTATCTGGGTGAGAAAGATGGAATAGGAGTTTTAAAGAAAGAAGAAATAAAATATAGTCTTTAAAAATCACACAGAGAAAGGCCTCTAATGGTATCAAACTGTGCCACCAGATGTATAATGCATCAACTTACAGACAGAAGGAATTTTTTAGTTGAAAGAGCCCTTGGAGCTTCAGTTAACCATTACTTTGAATGGTATATGGATATGTATCTTGCTTAGATTTTTAAAAAATCCAGATCCCACAGTTTAAAGACTTCAGGATATTTTACTATATTTTACAGTAGGGCATTTTAAAAATATAATAGTATATTTTTATATTAGGATATTTTAGTATATTTTTGAAAGTCGGTACCTCTTAAAATAAAAACAATATGTGCTCATCTTAATTTTATAATTCTGACTAATGGTACCCCTTCCACAGTCCTAGTAATCAATTACTTCCCCTTCTCATATCTTATACATAGTGTTATGGACAATAACTCTGTAAACATCCCTTTTTTCATTTCATTGTTCTATACATTTACTTTTCTCAGAAGGATGAATAATTTCTTTTCTTCATTTATATCATTAACTTGGAAGAATTTGTAGTCTGTGATAGCATCTCCTTCCTCATTCCCAGGGGAGAATCTAAATGCTAGCAGTACAAGGAGACAGGAAATTGAAAGTTTGTCACCTGCAGAGGACAGAGCAAAGTGTTTGATTTTTTTTTACCCTTATGTTTTAAGAAAGGATCTGTTGTAAGTGTAAGAAAATTACCTTGCCTTTAGTGAGGCACATCTGGAAATATTCTTAACTATATAGTTTTGAGGGATGATGGAGAAAGCTGATACTAATGTTTTGGTGATTTATTACCAAAAAATGTAGCCAAGGATTTAAGACATTTTTTTTCTTAACTACTTGCCTGAGAATCATGATGCAACTGATATGTAGAAATAGAAACTTTTCTTCACTCAATGATCAGACAGGCCACTAAACCAAATGAATTCCTTGGCTCACTAGATTCTGTACAGATTTCCAGCCTTCTAGACTACTTGATGAGCTAACTCTTACTAAATTGGAAAGAACAAAAGGAAAACCATGTCTTTTTTATTCATAAGATCTTCACCATAAGATTTTCTGCCATCTCCTAAAGTCCCATGCTGGGTAGGTAAGAGAGTATGACTACAGCAGAGTCACCCAATTTGCCTTGGAATTGTGACTAATAGTAGAAGCTGTCTATCTATTCTTGTCTTAAAGGCTCATTATTGTCTCCATGGGGAAGAAAGTTTCCCTGCTGATAGAGTTGTAGCATATCAAAAATCAACTGAGGGCACAAAAGAAGATGATTTGTTAAATGAAACATTCCTTACTCTTATACAGAAAATAGCATTGCTTGTTAATTGCCTATTTACTATTAATATAAAGTATGCAGAGAGAATTAAGAATATAGAAGTAAGTAGAAGATGGCAAAATAGGAAGGTAATCTCTCTTAGCAACATCTTTCTCTTTTGGCAATGATCCACCGTGACAAGAAGAATTGAAATAAAAACTGTACTATTCTTAGTTCTAAAATATTGTTATGCAATCTCCATAAGAGAAAAGTTGCCAAATTGGAAGATTTTAAATAAGAAATACTATCCTCATTTTACACTTTAAAATCCATGGCTCTGAAATAATAATTATCATAAATATGAATATTTTACTATAATATTTAAGTGGAAAATAGAAAATTTTTTAAAAATATGATCTACTATCTTTATTTGTACACTCTTTAAGAAGTTAGGACATCTATCAATTCACAGAAACATAGACCTTTATGCTACATACTCAGAAAATGCATTTATGATCAATTGTCCAAAAGCTGGTAATTCCTTTACACAGTAACATATGAAAGGCACAAAAACGTTACCAAAAGGTAACAACACACCTATAATTAGTTTTAAATGAAAAATATTTACGTTAAAATATCAGGTTGAAATAAATACAGCAAATTTAAGCCTTATATAATACTTGAGAGAAATAAATTATGTACTTAAGAAAAAATTAAAGGACAAAAATAGACTCGGTACTTCACAGCTGTCTTCTATTACATATAATCATAGATTGTTAGACTGAGCTAAGGAACAAAAGCTCAGGAAGAACGATGGATCTGTGGGTCAAATACAATATTCTTGAGCCATATATGACCGTTTCTTAAAACAGGAGACAGTTAAGTCCAACCTTTCTCTCATTCATAGCTATGCTTTGTATTTGGCAAATTAGAATTAAAATAGTGCTAAGAATACATACTTTAATAAGCATACTTTAGCAATTTCCCATAAGCCTTAAAAATATTTTGTTAGAAAACCAAAATGACTATGGTTTTCTTTTTAAATTTTTAAGACTTGTCAATCACCAAATTATTCATATTTAAAGGAGATAGATTCTGCTCCTTCTATGAAGAGTTCATTCAATTATCCAATTAAATGCAATTTTCCAAAAAGTAAACACCTGCTATGTGCAAGCCACTATATGTATATTATTTATTCCTTTATCTTAGTCATAATCACTGCCCAAATAAAAGACTAATCTTTAAATTTAGCATTTATCTAATATTACTAAGCATTCAGCTATATTTTCTGAGATTTGCCTTTATTTTTAAAACAATTACTTTATTAGAAATCTTAGATGTTACATAATTTTCATGTTTGATGAAGGCTAAGCTTCAAAATAATGTTAGTAACATAGCTCATCTGCTGGGATTTTTTTGGTGTGTGAAAAGGCACCCCTTTTCTAATAATACTTATTAACAGCCTTCTACAAGCAACACACTGTGCTAAGATAAGGGGTAAGATGGGAATAAGAAAAAAGAAAAAGTTCCTGCTCTCAAGGACCTTATATTCCATAGGGGAAATGGGGATACTATTTACTTATGGATAAGTAAGCAGAAGATAATTTGAGAATGAAGAGAACATAATTAATAATAGTGCCCATTTCTCATTAAACTTGTTACCCAGTCAAAAGGTGTGGACAGAAATTCTTATTCACAGATGCAAACTCAATAACCCAGATATAATTTTCATTCTGCCATGCAAAAGTATTGGAAGTTCTCTTATTTTGTATGAAAGCATGGGATACTATAAGAAATAAGAACCATGCTTACATATTTTTTATTTCTTTTTCCTTCCAAGACACATGGAAATCGGAAAAATTAACAGAAGCCTTAAAAATCAGAGACCAAAACTAGATTCATTCAATTTACTGCCAACTTGACCAAAAGTGATATTAATCTTTCACCAGATTATAATGTTCTTTATATTCTCAGATATTAAAGTCAAAATGGCAGGGAAAGAAAACCATCTTCCTTTGTTTAAATTCACAGGCCATCAGTTTAGTAAACAATAGCCTCATGTGTGTTGCCAACTCTGTAAGTCATTAACTTAATATTCAATCCTTCTAGCACAATTCCTCCCCCCCTCCCCGCCATATATTTATATCAGGTGTGAAGCGACCTCTAACAAAGCCCTTGGTTTTGAGTTATAACTATATACATCTTAACCCGGGGTTTTTTTCTTACTTCCAACAAATATTCTTGTATTTCTGTTCTCACCTAACCGATGTTAGGTAAGGCAAAGCACTTCTTTGGAAACAGACTGCCTTCCTGCTAACTGCCAATGTTCCTTGATAAGGAAGTGACTTCAAGCTAGAGTTGGGGGTGGAGGTGGAGGTAAAATGTCTAGTTTGATAAATCTTGTCTGGACTTTCAAACTCTGCTCTCATTTCAACTTCCTCTGCTGCAACCTGAGTCCAACCTGGAATCTTAGAGGGTTGAAAAGTGACAAAAGGAACTTTTCTTATTGTTTTAAGGTTTAGTAGCCTTTCTTTTGATGTTTAACAGGTGAGAGGTTTCATTTTTTATATTTTAGAATTTCAGGTGCTACTTAAAAGGTTCCAATACTAAATACACAAATTATTTAAATTGTTTGCTAATTAACTATTATTGTTTAGTCTATTTTTTTTGCTGAGTACTTGGTTCCATCTTAAAAAATTAGATATTTGTTAGGTACAGGGAAAAAATGGAGTAAATGACAAATTAAGAATTTTTCTTTTGAAAAAAGTCATCATTTAATTTCATGACCCACAGTCTAAAACTGCTGTGAAAATTTTGTCAATATCATTGAAACCTCAATTCCTTTTCAACAAACTAATGACTCATAGCATCATATTTCCTTAAAAGTAATGTAATTTTAATAAGTTAGAGTAAAGGCTTTGGTTTTCTCTAGGAGAAGAACATTTCAAATTTGTCTATAATTCTCCATTATTTGAAAATGCGATTCTGTTTTATGTGAAGGGAATATAAAAATCATTTCTTTCTTGCCAGTACAGGAATATAATACTATGCTTAGAAGAGAATTACTTGCTTCATGAGGTCTCCTTTCCTTTCTTTCTTTGTGCAGTCCACATTATTTATTGATTTGATTTGTGCATACATGTCTTTCCCCCTCAAATGACTTCCAATGTGAAATCTGAAATATCTCCACCCAACAGGGAGCCACTATTTGCTAATAAAGTGTGTTTATACTTATGTATGATTTCTCCCTAACTTTCCAAAGAACTCCTGTTAGTTGTGTCAGTCGAAAGGGGATTTATTGTGCCACTGTGCTTAGCTCTCCCTCTGGAGATATCCAATTTTGCCCTATCTCTTCCTCTGAAAGGGAAATTGATGAGCTGGCTAAACTGTTAGATCTTATTTCTAGATTCTCCAAAGATTTCCGTGGATGAACTGAAACTCTAGCTGAAGCATCATCAAAGACCAGGTCTCCTCTTCCCTTGCTACCCCCCAAGGTCCAAATGGGTATTTAATACTTCTTTTAAAAGTTTTTTGCTATTGCTTAGCTATGAGCCCTTTAAAAAAAGGAAGGGAAAAGATATAAATATCAAAAATATTCCTGAATATCTCTAAATTCACATTTGGCTATAAACACTTAGCAGCAAAAGCAATGGAGATTTACTCAGAAGTCTTGGCTAGAGATTTTGAAAGTGTAGGAAAGAACCTTTAAAGTTATAGCTTAATACAAAAAAGGTATATTGTTAACAGAGAAAGAATGATACTATAAAAATAGGGCTTGGGATCTGAAAATCTGAATTCACATTGTCTTTGCTTCTCCCATTTATGAACTGCATGAACTTTAAACAACTCTTCCAATTCATAATACTTGTATACTTTATAATACTTCCTAGAGATGTTCACATAAGTATAGAACTTTACAAATCAAGTGAAATTCCTACTACATAGCAGTTATGATTTTATTTTTTCTTTGACAACCTAATACTAGAATTCTTCACCCTAGTCATTTTCCACCCTCCAAACTATCTTGTCTGTCTAAAATGTTTAATTAAAAATGCAACAAAAAAGGTTTATGTGAAAATTCATTGTATCCACTCAGAATATAGCATTTAAAATACAGACACACGTTTTAAAGATTATTAAGCAGATATAAATTATGAATATACTAACCACAACAAAACTAGCTTTCAAAGAGCAGTCACGTATATACCAAAATGACCATAGCAGCATTTTATGGAAACAAAAAATGGAAATAAAGTGGATGTTCCTGGATTGGAGAATGCCTGGATAAACCATGGCATGTGAAGATAATTAAGTAATAATCTAACATTTATATAGCAATTTGTTTTCAAAGGACTTTTCATTTAACTGTTGCAACAGTTCTGGGATAATATAAGCATTATTATCCCCATTTTACAGATGAGGAAATGGTTTTAGGGAGGTTAAGTGACATTCTCAGGATTATATGTCATGGAAGTGTTAGAAACAGTATTTGAGACTTCCTGACTCCCTATGAAGCACTATATCATGCTGCAGCACACTAACTCTCAGTTCCTAAAGCCTATTAAATTACAAATAAGAGGAATTCAGGGAAATAGGAGAAGCCTGTAAAAAGCGATACAGAGCAAAATAATAAGTAGAACAATAACATGTATAACAGCTATAATAAGGTATATAAATTGAAAAACAAAGGAAGACTCTGCTTAACTATGAATGAACAATGTTGGTCCCTGAAAAGAAATGATGAAACTCCTTTTGTAGTATGGAAAAGTAGACAAAAAAACACTGGCTCAGCAATCAGAGGATTGGAATTAAAATCCTGCCTCCGATACCTCTGTGACCTCTAGCAATGTGTCAATAAATCAAGCAAGCATTTACTAAACCTCTACTATGTTCCAGGTGCTGAGGATACAAGTAAAAATGAAAGAGTCCCTACTCAAAAGGAGATCGCATTCTAAATCTTTTAACATCTTGGATGTCATATTCCTCATCTATACAGTGAGGGATTTAGACTAGACGGCCTCTAAATTCACGTCCACCTTTTAGATCTGTGATCCTGTTAGCAAAATGATAGCCTAAGTCATCTAAGTAATTGCCTATTATGTCAGTTTTGTTCATTGTTAAAATCTGGTGAGTATAAGGAAGCATCTCAGGGTCAATTCTGTGGGCATTTTTCTATTTATTATAGGTTGGGACCATGGGGGGGGGGGCGGTATTGATAACCTGGATTTCCACCTTTAAAAATTAGCTGTTCATATTCTCTGAGTATTTATCAACTGGAGGTATGACTTAATCTTGTAACGGTTACAATCCAGGGGTTTTGTTTCATTTTTGTCCCTTTTTTTTCCTCCTAAGCAATGGCGGAATAGTGGAATAGAAAGGAAATAAATGCTTGTTAAGTGAAAAAAATAATCCAAATCCTCCAGAAGATCTATGAGTTCAACAATTTAGATGTACTCTCTAACAATGCACATTATGACCCAGGACTGGTCATCCTACAGAACAATTATGACTTTCCACAAGTGCACCACAGGGAGTCTACCTAAAGTGCTAGAAGCCTTCTATTTTTTCCCCTGACATCTCAAAGATTTCAGTCTAACACTGAGGATATCCACTTGTCATCTATCACTTGCTTTTACCACATGATCAGTCCATCTTCTCTTCCTCTCAGATTTCCCTAATCATGCCTTCTACTCCTGCCATTCATCAACATGTCACATGTGTTCTATGTCGCAGCCTGCTAAATACCACCATATGCCCTCTCCATTGCCCTCTTTGTCATATTCAATTCTTGGGAACCTGCTGTATTCCCTGTATTGTAGCCATGCAGCACCAATAGAATGACATCTGCATTTTTAAAGAGCCTTTTGTTGCAAGGAGATGTTTGTGGTCATTAAAGGGTTACTGCAATTTCCTAAACAAAATCCAGATAAACACTCTTCTTTTGTTAAATTCTGGGTCCAAGTTACTTCTACTGTCTGTATGACATACATACAGTGATGGACAATTTCTCTAGGCTGTCCATTGATTTGCACACCATAATGAGGGCAATCTATATTCTTCATCTACTTGGGCACTTTTGTGTAGATGATCACGCCAGATTCTTCAAGAGGCTGGGCAGGTCTTAAAGAACTAATTAAATAATTAACCAATTAATTAGTTAAAAACAAAGTTTTTTAGTGCCTTTTCCACGCCAAATACTGGGCTACGGTAGCTACTGGTGATAATATAAAGAAGAAAGTCTAATGCCAGTAATATAGAAACTGATATTTTCATTTCATAAGATAATATGTTTAAGGAAGAGTGAGAAATCTAAAATATGAGCCAAACCACAGAGAGATCAATTCACATATTATTTCTCAGAAGCAATAATATCCATTGTTAATCTGATCACAGTTCTTGAAGGGGTTGAAGGCAGGGTGGACAATAACCTGGAATATGTACAGAAGCAGTCCTAGAGAAGTTGGAACCGAGCAGCTTAGGTCTTCTTTGGGGATGGTCTCTGGATGTCCAGCACGGAGGGTTCAGTTGCAAAACTAGCAATCAGTATGATATTATCTATAAAGAAAAGCATCTAGAGGACTCACCATCCTTCTCTTCAACTAGGACTCTACACTAGCCCCCCTATTACAAACATATTTGCCAATTATACATCTCGCAGTTTTATGCTTTACCTAATGTTTGTGATCAGAGAGTTGTTAAATAAGGTTATCTACTGTGATCTCATTAAAACTTCCTTTGATGTATAGATGAGAAATACTTTCTGAAAGCAAGCAATTAAGCCACTACTTTTTTCTACTGAAATAAACGCTTTTTCATAATCAACAAATAAACATAGTTGAGTCTTGCAGTCTTCATGTCTTTCAATCCATTATATCATGGTAATTATGTGGTACAATCTGAAATATATGGCAAAATACATATTGCAGAAGTTCCCCTGTTATCTATTGATACCCTCATGGAAAGCGTGAAGCCCAGTGTATTATTGTTCATAGAGCACCTTACAGTTTGTACTTGATTTTTAAAAATGCTCTATTATTCAATATATGATGATGTTTTTCAAGAAATTTAGTTTGGTCTAATTCCAATTCTCCTAAAACTTCTTGTATGACAATGCATTATGATTCAGTTCATAGTTTCAAGACGTTTTTCTATCTTCATGTCTAAGATCTCTTCATACCCACACATTTATTTTGCTGATTTACTGGCTGATTCATTTACTGACACTTACTTTGACTAAGAGTCTAAATTGTTGTTATATTCAATTATTTTACCTACTGCAAAAAGGAAGCAGAGTAGGAATTTTGGCCTGCATACAAAATGCATTGTTCCTTTGGATATTGCATTTCAACAGGACCAAAATTTCAGCTTAGAGTTACTTGGCTTCCTTTTCTCCTTAAGTTATGCTGACAAAGAAATGTGGGCGTGGATTATTAGGAACAGCTTCAGAAGCCAAGCCTCACCTGTATTCCTCTTAGTTCCGCTATACTTCTAGAGAACATGAAACTCCAGAACAAATATGTGCTAAAATGTCAGTGACAATTGTTTCATATTTATTTTGCCAAAACTATGATCTGAAACTTGCTAAATTAAAATGCTATAAATCATCACACAGAAATGAAAGATGGAAAAAAAGATGGATATGCATAAGCATCTAAACATATTTCAGACAACTAAAAGTTATTTTACTTTATTGTTGCCATGACTACAGGACAGCAACCTTATGCCACAAAAGACATATTCTAACATAAAAATCTCTTTTTAAAAGAACGTATTTGCATCAATCAAATTCCTTTTATGGGCAGATATGGTCTTAATATTCACACAAGAAGTGTCAAAGCAGAGAAAGAACAATAGACCAATCTCATCAATGAATTCTGATTTAAATATTTAAAATAAAACCCTCACAAGAAGAACACAGAAATATAGGCAGAAATAATGCCCCACATTTGATTCAAACCAGAAATACTATGAAGGTTTATTATTAGGATAATAACCAACATAAAATTAATCATACACAACAAAATAAAGGTAACAAAAGTCCCATAATTCAAAAGATACAGGAACATATTTAGGCAAAATAAACATGCTAGAAATAAAACCTCTAAAAATAACCATGAAAGAGGCTGTCTTTAATATAATCAAAAGCATATATTTCAAGCCAAAGCTATCATTGTTTGCAAAGGAGAAACACTAGATGTTTTCCCAGTACAAATAGGGGTAAAGCCACTATACTTTCTCCCTCCACTGCTATTTCCCGTAGAAATAGACCTGTAAATATGAACAATAAAGGTACAAAAACTTTCAAAGAGAAGATAAAATGATGCCTTTTTATAGATGACATGACAGTATAAGTAGAATATCTCAGAGAATTACTGAAGAAATTAATTGAGACAATGAATAAGGCAGCAGGATATAAAAGAAATCTACAGAAATCATTAAGACTTTATACTGTACTTTCAAAAGTCAGAAAGAAATAACAAGAAGAAAAATGTCATTAAAATGCATGAAATACCTGGAAATTAACCAAGCTGTTCTCTTTCTGTCTCTCTTTCTCCCCTCCCCCCATATATATGTGTGTGTTTAAACACATATATACACACATATACAAATGCCACTACCACTACAAAAAGAAGGTATTGTGGACTACTCGAATTGATTTGATGTTCAAATTAAACACTAGCCTTGAAACTTTGATTTTATTACACAGAACAATAAGTACAAACAATGGGACAAAACCTCACTATATGTGTGGCAAAATGATAAACTACAGGAAAAGTCAAACCAATATAAAATTAATAAGCCAAGGAAAAACCTAGGGAAGTTAAGTAAATACAAAAAGAACCAAGTAAGCAAATTAACAATAGTTACTATGATTAATTCCTTTACAATAAGTGACATTTATGAAGATGATCAGGCTGAAATAAATAGCACATGCAAGCCAAAATTAATTTCATATGTGAAAACATGAAAGCCAAAATAAGAAAAATAAAATGAGTGCAGTAGAAAGAGCACTTTGTTAACAATCAAATGGAACCTTCTGCCAAGTCCTGAGAATCCAAATAGAAAAGCCAGACATTCCCCGCATTCAAAGAGTTCACATTCTAATTGGAGTAGACAACTTATATAGAAGAATTTGGTTGCAGTTTGGGTGCAAGGCACTAGATAGAATCAGATGACCTAGGTTCTCGTGCCAACTCGGCAACAGTGATCACTGGAGAGTGGTTAGCATCCACACTCTACAAAATTGGAGTGCTTTAGAAAAAAAAGTTAAGAAATACAATCTCTAAGGTCCCATCTAGCTTTCAATTCTATGTAGAGAAATGCTTTCAGAAGAGCCAAAAGAAACACTCTTGGAACTTCCAACAGCCCAAAATAGCCTGAATAAAGGGTGTGCCACCAAGGAAAGAAAGGAGGGAAAAAAAGTCCAGTAGTTCAGTATTATTGACAATGTTATGAAAGTTCCCCCAAATGTCCAAATATTGGGGTATAATTACAATTAATAATATTTTTTGAAAACCTTATATGAAGGCAGAATGATAGAAATGTTTCCTCCTTTACTATCTAGAAAGGAAATTATAGGAAAAATCAAACTGGAAAGCCCCAACCACTGACTTGTGGCAAAAAATTTTCATATGGGAAATTCATAACACATGGGACTATTGTAAGATGTTTCTCATGTATACTCTGGGAGCCAGATGAAGTGACTATTTTTGCAACAACTGGAGACTTTTAAAAAATTTATCAAAAGGAAACAATGCTTTTAAACTTTTACAAGAGTAAACTAGTAGCATTTTCAACTGATCAGCCACAAACTGGCATTAATTTGGAAGACTTACTTATTTTATCTTTATAACAGATGTGAAAATGCCAGAGTATGAACCAATGGCAGGTAATCATGGGATCAAAAAACCTACAACATATCCTGAGTACGAATTATATTGTAGTTTGATTTTGATTTAATTAAATTTAACAAGTATTTATGAATTGCCTAATGGGGCAGAGGGGAAAACATGAATATCGAATGCAAATTTTAAAGTATCCAAAGTAATTGGGGAAGAGCAGTGTAGAACTCTAACCGGAGGGGATCAGGTTAAATCCCCATGAAAGAAATGCCATTAAGTTCCCAAAGGAAGCTAATATTTAAAAGAGGGAGAAGAGAGGAGTTGACAATTCAATGTCTTTGTATTATGGAACTAAGAAATCACTTCTTTAGCAAATTAGGTCATAATTTATAGCAATAACTGAGTTGTTCACACAGTATTTTGCACATGCTCTGTAAGATGAGTATTATCAGCTCCATTGTATAGGTGAAGAAATTCAGTCTCTGAGTTTTAAGTAATTTGCCTATAAGTATAACTAGTCTCATTTCGTGGCCAAGAAACGTCAGCAAATCTTCTGTTTTCTCTAGGACAAAAGGCAAACTCCACAGTTCAGAATCAGATTCCAGTCTGTATTTCAAGGCTGATTACACATCACTCCTCTCCATGAACTCTACAGTTCAGCCAGATTGGGTCATTTGATGCTATCCAAATGAAATACTGCATCTCCTCCTTCCATTCCTTTGCACAGTCTGGCTTGTGCCTTGTGCCTTAGAAGGATCCTTGCCTCATATTCTTAGAACCATTACATCCTTATGAGGTTTTTCCTGATTTTCCCACCTATTCGTGTTTTCCTTCTTCCCATTCCCATCACTTTGTTTTTGTTTTGTATTACTTGCATTACTTTATTAGTGAATATGTTATATATTCCAGAACATGAGATCTTCATAACGTATAGAACATAAGTTCCTTTTAAAAAGAAACTGCTTCACTTTCATATTTGTGGGCCCAGCTCCTCGCACAGTATGTGGTACATGGAGGTACTTAGTAACAAATGTTTTTTGATTGACTAACTACACTTGAATCCAAGACCAGAACTGCAAACAATTCAAATTATAAATAATACAACAAATAATACAAATGATAAATTTGTTGATAATAATAATAAACAATGGAAGAGATTATAAGTTATAATGATAAATAGTATAAATTACTGATCAAGGTTGTAAACCTTATAAAACAAACCTTGCAAAACCTTGTAAACAAGGTTCCAAAGGACCTACACAGAATCATTTATAAGATTCAGAGAAAGATTCATAAGTTGTCCCATCAGACTAAAAGACTGGTCTTGATGATTTGTTACATTTTTAAAAATTTGTTTTATTTATTTTTCTTTTCCCTCAATGTGGTAGAAAATAAGAGTGAGAGGAAATAGATTTATGTTCATTTTTTTTTAATTGAGAGGAGAGAGGAGTTGGTAATACAATGGGAAATGTTACATCAGATGAGGTCTCTGTATAATCAGCTTTACTTGTTTTATTCTTTTAGGAGAGGATTCTCACAAAGCGAGAGTAATCTGTAAATATTTGTAACATTGACTCATCTTTTAATAAATTAAGCTTTCAAAAGGCTTGAGAATAATTTTCTGGTTAATTGTAATAAGTATTTGGACCTATTCTCCTTTATTTTAAAGAATTTAAAGTACTATTGGAAATAGCTACCTTCCATATTAGGCAATTAAATACTTTTAATGAAGTCATGATAAAAATGGGAGGAAGGATCATAAGAAGAATTGAATGTTAAGCATTCCAGAATAAACTCCAATTAACATAACAACTAATCCAAATGGTGTCCTTAATAAATTGTGGCATCAATGTCATATTTCACAAATAAATTTTTAAAAACCCACTTTCTTTGAAGGTCAACAAAAAGGGGGAATATGCTCTCTTAAAAACTAAATAGCAATATTAGTAAATGGTGATTTTTCAGAATTTAGAAGATATTTTATATATTCAAATAATCATGTTTAAATAATACTCATCCAGTTTGATTTTGTTACCAATGTTAAATGCTTATAGGAAAAATACTGTTTTCCATTATTTGTCAAAACCCAGGGCTATAGTATGAATTAGATCTTTGTGGGGTTTTTCTTTTAGAAAATAAACACCTGCCAATGAAATGATAACACAAATTTCATTCTCTCTTTACAGCAAATTTTATATGTTGGTTTTATTTCCCACAGTGGTCTCTTGCATACACAAGGTTAGCAAAATGCAAAGAAAACCCAAGGAGCATATTTTATCTTATAAAAATTCATGAATATCGTTACCACATGCTTTCTTCCCTTAAAAAAAAGTCTAAATACCATCTGTGCGAGATAGTCTAATTAGGAGATTAAGACCACAGAAGCTCTGTTGGCTCACATGTTCAAGCAATGCCCCCTTGACCATTTAAGAAAAAATTAAAATAAACAATAAAAAAAAGTGGACAGCAGAATCCCCTTTGGATTTAGCAACTGACTACCAAATAAGCCTACAAAATTTGGCTTTTAGCAATCCCTTTGAGAGTCTGTTCCTCTATTTTTCTTGATATATATGCCCATCACAGTACAAGCCCTAGAATAATCTTGGCACCACATGAATCCAATTTTAATAAATTCAAAAATATTCTAAAGAAGCCCAGAATTACAAAGCATATGATAGGGAGCAATTTTTCAAGATTTTGCAACATTAGAAAAATCAAATGACACAAGTATAAAAAGAGTTTGTACAAATAAGTGAATGATAAACATCAATAAAAATTAACTTCAGTTTTACAAAGGGATATGTAACACCCATTAAAACCCATTTGATTTTTTAATCCAATTAATTTAATCAACTAAAATGAATTGATAAATCATACGGAAAAATTGTTAGCAATAATCTGTAAACAGTTAGCCCTGAATTTGGGTATCATCTTTTATGTCTCTGGGTTCAAGTCGAAATTACGTGTAAATGAAAATAGCATGTTTTAAACTATTGTAACTATTTTAACATTGAGTATGTATCTAACTCAATCCAATGTTTGCTTTAAAATAATCACTTCTACATTTACAGCAACACCCAGTATCTGTGATTCTCTAGGTATGTGTCCTCCCTCGACCAGCACAGATTACAAGCCTTTTACAATTTAGTAAATATGGCCAAAAAAAATTCAAGATCCTATAGACGACCTATGAATATGCCTCTGCACATTCATTTAAAATATCAATAATTTAAGTAAGAACAGGCTATTCACATCTGTTACTATAGTAGAAACAGCACTGGTCTTAAGAGTCAGAAAACCAAGGGTTCAAGTTCCAGCTCTGACAATATCTGACTGTGGAAAATTACTTAACCTCTCTAGGAATCGGTTTCTACTTCTATTAAATTATGATAATAATTAATGTAATTATTAAATGACTTCAAAATAATGTTGCAAGGATGGCAATATATAAATCTTAAAATAATACATATAAGTTGTTTAAAATTATTACA
Source organism: Petaurus breviceps papuanus (assembly GCF_028583685.1). Taxonomy (NCBI): domain Eukaryota; kingdom Metazoa; phylum Chordata; class Mammalia; order Diprotodontia; family Petauridae; genus Petaurus; species Petaurus breviceps. Next base: position 26,264 of record NW_027185860.1, read on the forward strand.
AGTTCAGCAACAAATGAAGTATAGATTAAAAGGGGATCATTAGAAAAGGTCAGTTTTGCATCTGCAAATTCTTCACCACTTATGGAAAAAAAAATTTAAAGCACAATCTGTTAGTACTATTGATAGGAGATTGACAGTCAGTAGCAGCATTCTTATATAAGGACTAGGCTTCACCATAAATATTAAAAATGCAATTTCAACTCCACAAACTAAAGGAAAAGATGACATTTTTTTTAAAAACACATTTTCTAAATATGAGTAAACTGTGCCAGCTCATTTATCACACACATAAAGGAATTTGTAAATGTCTTTTCATTTTAGGAAAAAAAAAAGAGGTGAGGTTCCAATGAAAAAGAAAATTAAATGACAGCACTGTTAATCAGCTGCTATTCCCACAAAAAGAATCATAACACCAAAGAATCATAATCTTTAACTATAAAGCCCACTGCAATTCTTGTCATGTGCTCTATCTACATACCAGAACTCATCAATCTGTCAATTGGTATCTTGTTATGTGATAAACCAATAAGTTACACAAATGTTCAACTGAAAATTAAATCAAAGACAACTAAAACCATTATATTTTTGGTCTTATCGAAAGTCATTTTTTATGGTAGGCCTCAACAAGTAAACTAAAGCACAAAAATAAATACATTCTTAATCACAGAGAATCAAATTTAATTGTCTAAAATCTAAAAATCGAATTTAAATGTCTAAAATTCAGAACTAGAAAAGACTAATTTCAGTGATCAGACAATACTCGTTATTGACTCATGTTCTTTCTTTAGATACTGGAGGCCATTTCTCTTCAATATTGGCTCCTGTAACAATTTCATATTGTCAACAGATGCTAGGATGCTGCTTATTCAGCTTATGAGATGTTGCCAGTGGAAGTTTGCTCCTTCAGGCTGTAGTAAATTAATCCCAACAGAGCTGAGTTTTATTTGTTTCTCTTAATAGCAGAGAGAAATATTGATGAGAGAAGTCTAAGCAGTACTATGGACAACAGACCACCAGTGATCTTAAAAACACATCTTAGAAATCATGTTAGTGGGAATGAATGTTAGTAATGCTATTTTAAGACTATAATACCTTTAGGATATTCCCCCTACTGTTTCTAACATCAACTTCTTTGTTTTTTTGCTGTTTATGATGGAAAATGTTGCTCTTATGAAGAATATGTTTAAACGTAGCATATACATATATAAAGCCATATAAAAATAATTAAAATAAAACTAATATACATTTTTTAAAAACTACTTTGTCTCTAACAAAGTGAAGACAATTGTTATTTTTGGCTATTCAATATCTCTATGATTAGTTGATTTGTATCAAGTTTTACCTTTAATGAGGTAACTTTGAGTCATATTTATTACATTACTTTTAAGTAAAATTTCCTTCTAACCAGAATTAAAAGCCAGCAAGTTTTTACTAAAAAGGGAAACAGTTCCATGGTCCCGGTGTGCCATATATTCATAAAAGAAAAGAAGAAAGTAATAGAAATACTTTCCAGCTGTTTGACTGGAAATTCCTTTTTAAATTAGTTTGCAACCATCCAGGAAAAGTGTAGTCATTTCATCTAGTACTATGAAATTAGTGTTATCTATTCAGAAGTATAATTTTAATGGGAGGAACTTTAATATGCTAAATAGAAAAAAGCACAGGCACTCACACACATGCAGATTATATAAAATAGCAACTCTGCCATTTTATGAACAAAAAATAAATAGCATATGAATTTTCAGGAATTTCTAAATTGTAGAATTATAAATTAAATCTATATTCATTTTATAATAACTTAGAAATCTGCTTCTTCATTCTAGACATGTATGCTGTTTTCAAGTAACACCATATATTCTCAAGTTAAAAAACTAAAAAATGGTTCTTTCCAAACAACTTCTTTAAAACCCTGAATGCTTTTATATAAATCTAAAGAAATAATATTTCTGATTTTAAAATTAGAAATTTTACCATTCTTTAAAGCATAATACTTCATTAGGTATTGTACATTTTAGCCCCTCCCTAATTACTGAGCACATATTTGTGTCTAGATGCTTAATTAAAATTCTACTACTATATAACAACAATAGTTACCATTTATAAAGTGCTTTGACATTTTCAAACTTGGGTCTTCCTGACTCCAAATCCAGTGCAAGATTAATCAATTCTCCAAAGCTGGCTCTCAAAACTTTGATTTCTAATTTCTTACTTATTTTCTTTCTTTTTTTTTTTTAAGCAATTGGGGTTAAGTAACTTGCTCAAGGTTACACGGCCAGTTAAATTTTGTGTGGTTGCCAAGTATCTGAGGCTGGAACCAATCCCAGGTCTCCCGACACCTCGGCCAGTGCTCTTTACTCACTGCACCACCTGGCTGCCCCTAAACAAAACAGCCTCTGCTCTCAAGGAGGTTACATTTTTTTTTCTTTGCTTTTTGGAGGGCAATTGGGGTTAAGTGACTTGCCCAAGGTCGCATGGCTAGTTTTTGTGATAAGTGTCTGAGGCCGGATTTGAACTCAGATCCTCCTGACTCCAGGGCCGGTACTCCATTCACTGCACCACCTAGCCACCTGCTTCTTACTTATTTTCAACAATTTCTCTGCTGGTTGTCAATAGTGTGAATTTCTTTTTTTTTTTTAACTACATGCATCCTTTGGAGAGTTGTCTATTAGGACATGGCTCTTAAAGTTACAGATTGGTATCATTTTGTTATAACATTTGTATCATTATGTCAGACTTCAATCAGATGTGCTTAATGTGAAGACTTTATTCCCCCTCTGCCATCCATATCTTTTCTTCTGACTTCACTAAAGGTTTCCACAAACACTTTTTGAAATTTTATGTCATCAAAAATCTTCCCTAGGATAAACTCTTCTATTTCCTTCTAACTTTTTTTTAATTAATCAATTGTTTAATTGATTTGGTTTATTTATCTTATATTCAAAATGTTTTTTTTTCCTGTTTGGAATTAATTGAAGCATATCGTATATGATGCTATTCTTAATCTATTTCCTACCAAACTGTTTGCTAGTTGTCCCAGCAGGCCTTGGCTCATAAAGGCCTCCTTCCAGTAGTTTTCTAGTTTGGGGTTTTTTCAATACTAGACATGTTTGTATCTGGGTATTGCTTATCTAATCTATTCCCCTAATTTCCTTCTGCATTTTTTTCTTCCATTTAGGAGCAGGGGACTTTTTTATTATTAATATGTTATATTAATTGGAGACTTCACAACATGAAACCTTAAAGACTATTTCCCCATAATTTTCCTTGTAATTCATGATATATTCTCCTTCTATGTAAATTTGACATTAATTTGACTAATATTGTTAAGTATCCCCTTGCTAATGTGATAGGTATAGCATTAAATCTATAGATTGATTTTGATAGTATCTTTTTTTGAGCTCTGTTGGTATAACCTAGGGACAGACATTTCTAGTATTAATTCAAACAAAATCAAAGCTAGTGAGCATCCTAATTTTATCCCAATCAGTGAAATGCCCACTAGCTTTGATTTTGTTAAATAACCGAAGACAAAAAGTGGAGACTCCATCAAGGTACAACCACTAGACACCAAAGAAATCATTCTGACTCTGAAATGCATTGTTACATGACTTTCTTGTGATTTGGTAGATAGCGAAAATAAGACTAACTGGAGTATGTTTCTTTTTGGATATACAGAACTATAGAGATGCATGTCCAGACAAACATTCTGATCAATCCATGTTGGAAATCTATGCGCTATTGCTTATCTCAGAATCAGGACAAAACCCTGAGATGCTATATCACACAAGGCTAAGTCCCTATTATATCCTTTATTTTCCGGTCATTCTTAGATGTATTTCCCCAGTAGGAACTTTGCCTACTCTCTGTCACTATAAACAAAGTATTTCTCTACAATTTTATGGATGAGGAAATTGAGACTCAGAGAAGGGAAGTGATTTGATTAATTTTATGTAGCTATCATTTGTCTTAGGACTTTAAAAAAAAAAAACAAGTTTTCTGACTGTAAGTCAGGGCTCACTCTTCAGGGTACAGCACTATCTCTTTCTTTGGGGTTATCAATGATTCAAATTAAGTAAATACTTGAGCATAAAAATGTACTTTGCTAGCAAACGTAAAACCAGAGAATTTTATCTAGTTAAAAACAGTAATCCTTTACATTTCATAAGGCTCTCTGTGACACTTTCCTGCCTTGACTTCAAAGGAGTCTCTATGTTCAGATCAGCTCCACTGGGGCCTGTAGCAAGATGAAAAACTAGCCCTGAGTCTATTTTAGCTCATAATGAGTCAACCTCTAAAAATGTTAACAGTATGATTTTATTGAATTTTTTTTTAATTCAACTTGCTGTTCCCATATTGGCTATTGCATCACACCTACATGAAGACTGTGCTTCCTCAAAAAATAACCATTCACACTTTGATATTGTGTTTCTTATATAAGCTAATAATACAGTAGGGCCTTTTTGAAAAATACAATGTTTTAATCGTTTTAGGAGATAAGCTATGACACTTTCCTGAAAGCAATCCTCTTTATCCTCCAAGATTACTTTGCATAAAAAGCATAATTAAATTCATAGAGATAAATATGACCTTAAGTAATTTCTGAACATAAAAACTTAAGCGATTATTAAATTTAGTGAAATTGATAAAATAACAATTTCTATATTTCATTTCTTAAAAGTTAGAGAAACTAGAAAAGTTATATTTAGGTATATCACTATTCTTCATTCAAATTTAGCATATTTTGGAAAAAGAATAGAATGTTTTATTTCAGAAATTTTGAAACATTGAAAATGTGCCAAGGTAACACTTTTTCTCTATGCACTGAGAGAGAGAGAGACTTTCTTAGAGGACAATCTCTATGAAGAAAAGACACACTACACATACACACACACACACACACGCTCGCACACACGGACACAGTCAAAGGATTTTTAATTCAGGTGTATATAGTTATTCATTTCCCATAAGACAGTGATTGATGTTTAAATGATGTTTCTTCCTAACGAGGCAAAATATTGGAAGTCTGCAACTTGACTGAGACAGAGGCCATCATACATACTGACAATTGGGCAGCTTAATATGGGTACCCTGATTACTGCTTTGGAACTTTCTTATTCCTAACAGCAGAAGTCACATGTATTAAAGGAACACAAAAAAAAACTGGAAAAGAAGGATCAGGAAAGTCAGTTACTACAAAAGGATTCTGCTGGAAAAAACATCAACCATAAATTAGCACTGGTCAACAGGGACTAAAAAAAAATCTTGGTATAAAAAAATGAAAAATAAAAATACAAAACATTGGTATTGTACTCCAGATGAATGATTTTCTGACATTAGCCTCACTGTGAAATTTGTTAATTAGGGGGTGAAATTGTGAACTGATTTTTGTTGTTCAAACCAATACTGATGAAGACATAGGAGACTATGATCACATCCTATATTCCATGAACTCAATTTAAGACTGCATCAAAATCTGTATTTTAAGTATATAATTTTGAATTTGAAAAAATTCTTCAGGTTTATGAATAAAATTCCTTCCAATAAAAGATTAATAATTAGATTCTCATAATATGAATATAATATTAAGAATAAGAATCTAAGAGACCACCAACAGATCTAGATCTGGAATGTCCCTCAGCAGGCATTCCAACATCTGAGTCTCAGGGTCCTTTATCTGTACAAGAAGGGATCTAGAAGTGACTATGCATGCCTATTTTACAATCAATGACATAAAAATAATTTTTAAAAAAATTCAGAAGGCCAACCATCTAAATATATTTATTACAGACAGAGAGACTGGGACTTGAGCTGTGATTTCATTAGTATAGGTAGCTTCCAGGTAAGGAAACTCCAACTACTACTGAAGGTTGATTAGTACCTTCTCCACAACTTGTAGTCCTAGAGAACTGTCTAGATCACTACGAGATTAAGTTACTTGTCCAGGATCACTCAGTATAGGTCAGAAGAAGGACTTAAATCCTAATGTTACTGGCTTCCCAGTCAAATCTGCACCACACTAACTATAATAATGATAAATTATAGTAATCCAAAATAAGAATTTATAGCCCCACCAGGATTAATTATCTAGATAGGGGAAGAGGTGGAGAAAGGGATGGACAAGGAAGAAGACAACCAACTTAAGTATTATATAACACATTTTCAAACTATCTTTTTCATTTTGGTCTCAATGAGTCAGGCTAAATCTACAACCTAGTATGGTTTCTCTGAAATGTACTCTTCGTTGTCAGTGTAATTAAAGAAAACAAAAGAGAATCATCATCTTTCAGCTGTCTTCTGTGTAATGTAAGTATTCAAAGAAGTTAACATCAATCTTTTGGGCAAGTTCCATTTAATCTGATAAAGAGAGATAAAAGAAAACTTCATGACTTCAGGTAGTATTTAAACTGACATATATATACATACACATACAACTGACAAACACACACACACACACAGAGTTTTTTGTCCTTCTTTCCCAAAGAGGACCACAACATCAGGAAGGTGATGCCATGACTTGCAAGTGAATTGAATTTAAATGAGGGAGGGCTGTACAAAATCACCAGCCTCACTCTCTCCTCTGAAGCCATCTGGGTCCAGTGGCAGGATACAGATCAGGATCTCTCCTCCCCCACACATACCAATTAGATTTTGCTTAATTCATGTAGGCTTTAGTTCTAGATTAAAAGGAGGAGAAAAAAATCAGAGTATCTGCATAAGCCTGTAAAACAGCATGTTTCCAGGCATTTTTTAGTGCTTACTAGAGCCATTCTCAATCTGTTCAACGGTGTGAAGCTAATTATGAATAGCATGAGACTGAAGTATAGAAATCAGAATTTTAGGGAAAAAAAATGTCCCAAAAAATGTCAGTGTCTACTTTTTTTTCTTTGTCATGGAAAATATTTATTCAGGCATTAATTATATTATTAAATCTACACAATCCTTCCAAGAACGCAACCTGTCAAATGAATAGAACTAATTATAGCATTTTTCTTAAGCAATTCAACATACGACTCAGTAATTTTTTTTTAATCTTATTTTGTAAGTAATCTCGAGAGATCATTTGGTTTCCTAACAGATCTATGTGAAGTTTTTTTCAGGTTGAAAAATGGCTATTCATGACAAAGAAAAAGTTTCAGTAACAACAAAGATGAAAAGAAAGCATTCATGTTTTCCCCAAATTAAACTCTCTATTGTCATTATATGTTTATTTTGGTGTTCTTTCAATATAGAGAAAATCTCAAAATGATCATGAGAATTGAGCTAAGGTTGAATAAGAGTTTAAAGGAAGAATGAAAAGGAAAGCTGCTAAACCCCAATCAGGTAAAGACTGTTCCTGCAGAGATGAGAAGACATGTTCAACAAGAGTAAATGGAAAAAACGTGTCCATAAAGGAGATAGAGGTCTTTTGATGCAAAGTGCTATTATCTGTAGTGGGTTGTATTGACTTAGTATGCCTCAAGGAACATGTAAAACGATAATGGCTAAATGTAAAACATTAAAGTATCCAACAACCCGGTTTCCAATGGTGGACTGAAAAGTTTGAATGAAGTGAATTGTGCACTCAAAAGAAACACATCCAATTGTGTTAAACTTTTTTTTAAGAGAGATAAATTTCAGAGACACTGAGCCTTCATGAAAAAGTTCATTGTTCTGAACCACTGAATCAAAAAATCAACTATGATCCTGAAGTTCTTCTATCTAGAGATTTTGTTACATAATAGTGTATAAGATATATGCATTATAACAGAGATCCAAACCATGTACAGTGGCTTTATATGAAATACTTTGTATTCAAGGTAAACTATGAAACAGGTTTGATTAGACTACATTCTTAAGCAGGCTTACAGTATTTGAGAGATTGATACAACTACTTAAGAACAGTAACAGTGCTGAGGAATTGCAGGTAAATATGGTGACATTAAAAGTTATAAGGAGTGGAGATCTCCCACATCCACTCCAGAGAAGATCTAAACAAGTACTAAGTAGAAAAATAATCAAGAACATAAAAAAAAAAAAAGACAAGGAGAACACCCACTTAGTTTAGGACTACACGGTTGGATGTCCAGAAGCCTGATCACAAAAGGAGAAAAGTCACTCCAGGACTTCAATAAAAGTTCTAAAGCCTGCCAATGAGGTAAAGAGTGAAGGCAAGATAATAATACATGCCTCAGAATACTTGGAACAATAGCCAGAAACAAAGTTAACTCAACAACCAGACCTACATACCAAGGGATGACTTTAAGGAAATCTGAGACCAACAAATTCCTATGGTCTGAGTAGGCCCTGTCAGAACCACAGAAGGGGAAGGAACCATTTCCCAGTTGGATTTTCGGCAAAGATAAGAGACACACTAGCTAAGATCGATTCCCATAATAGGTTACTCAGAGAAGCAGCAAAAGCCAGGAATTGTAGCACAGCAAGAAGGGACTTGAAACCATGCAGAACTTCCAAGGTTACAACATCTAGATTATAAAGGAAATAGGACCAAACGTAGCTTGTCCACTCCAAAGGGGACTCTAGCAAAGAGGCTAGAGATATGAGCAAAAACTAGAA
>NW_027185860.1:34826-85070 GCF_028583685.1 Petaurus breviceps papuanus
ATCAAAAGAGCTTTGCAAACCCTGAGTTTTTAATGGTCTTATTATTTGTGGTCGTTCTTGTTGTGATCATTATTGTCATTACTAGTGACAATTCCCTGGGAGTGGCTTTTTAGGCACAGAAATTACTTTCTGGTGTTTAACTAGTGTTTAACTAGCCCCCAAACCGGAGGCAGTCTCTCAAGGTACTAAGATTTTATATCCTTACTCCCAGTGGGGTTCCCAAGGAGGGGAAGGTCCTGATTGGAGAACCAAGGAATATTAATTGGGTAGTAAGTAGTACAGGGCAATCCTCCCTAACCTATGATGAGAATCAGGAACCATAAAGTATCATTTTTGCTGTAGCCTCGATTTTCCTGTTACAGCTCCTGCTTATGGTCACCTTTCTACACTGAAATAGGCACTTATGAAATGCAAAGATTTAGCATCACCTGCTAGATGCACTTCATCGTTTAGACCCAGGACTCAAGTTGTCCCTCCACCTCTCCCAGATATACTCACCTCTTCAGGTGGCTATTACAGTGCTGCTTTTTTGTTTTTGTTTTGCTATGTTTCTATATTTTAATTTTCTTTTTTTCTCCTTTAGTCCTGACTATATGAAACTTCTTGAATATCAGAGAATGGAGTTTAGGAATAGCTGCCCTAAATTCACGAAGTGGAGCAAATTCTTCTAGAAATTTTAATGACCTTGCCACCAAATGCCCTGATGAAAGTCAGATGAGCTTTTCCTTTAAAATTATTGAGACCATCCTCAAGACTTACTTGGCTGAAGCTGGTGATGTCATTTCCTAGTCACCTGAGTGAAAACCAGCAACACAAAGCTACAGATCTGCTCCTCAATGCTTGGCTAGTTGATAATGATACTGCCAGTGCCTATCCTTGTTGAATGTCCTTCCCCTGTTATAGCTAAGGAAATATCCTTTTGTTAACAGTTGAATGAATAAGGGTTTCATTTCGTTCTAGTATCAAATCTAATTCTACTAGGTTAGGCCTATGTCGGGCCCATCCCAGAAAAGTAGACCCTTCTGAAAAAATGAATGACGCCAAGAGAACTGAATGACTCCATGAGATAACAAGAAATGGTTAAAACAACAACAAAATCCTTCAAATCAACTGTCTAGTTAATTTGAACAGTTGAGGGAAAAATAATTTAAGAATCTTTGGACTTCTGGAAAATCATGATGGAAGGAAAAAACACTTTGAGACGATATCATCTCCATGTATCATGTATATATCTTGTTTGTACCCTGTTGTTTGAATACTGTCTCCCTCCATTAGACTATGGTCTTTTTTAGAACAGGCATGCTTTGTTTATCTGTTTTTGTTTTCTTTGTAACCCTAGCACACAGCACACAGTAGGCACTTCATAAATTGTTGACTGTGAAATTCATAACCAAAAAGGAAAACCTTGGAAAAGAAATCATATATACAAAAATAATTAAAGCAACATTTCTTGTGGTAATGAAGAATTAGAAATAAAGTGGGTGTTCATCAGTTCAGAACTGACTGTGGTAATATATCTAATAAGATAGAATTGAGTCATAAGACAAGATCAAAAAGATGACTTAGAGAAGAAACTTTCCCCTTCCTCCATCCAGTCTTCTCAAATTTTACTCTCTCCCATTCCAGTCTTTCCCCCTCCCCACCCCACCACTAACTCTTTAACATTCATTCCTATCTCCCAACTTTGAGCACTTTTCACTGGCCCGTCTTCCACACCTGGAATTCTCTGCCTCCTCATTCCTCATTTCTACCTCCTGATTTCCCCGGCTTCCTTCAAGTCCCCGCTAGAATGCCACCTTCTACAATATTCCATTCCTGATTGCTCATACTGCTAGCTTGGACGCTATATCACCACATTCAGAAACTTTTTTTTTCCACAAGAAAAAATGCAGTCCTCCAAGTTCCAAACATGCAATTAAACATTTCTGGCCAGAACTTGTTAGTAGATTACAAGGGACCTAAATGATTTCTACTTCTAAGAAACAAGACTCTCTAATAGAGTTTAATACTTAGCTTTTTTGAAGGTTTCATAAATTGTCTAGATTTCCTTTTCTGGTCAGAATTCTTTTTAACATAGAGCTTTTTCCAGAGACACTGTAACACACTGATTAAGAAAGACAGAAAACTGGATTTTTGCTACAAAAAGTATGGCTCACAATGGTAAAAACTTGGACTCAAATTTTTTTTTAACCTTAGCATCATCCATAAAATGATCAATGTGCCCACCTCATATTGACATATTTCAGAAGTCTGAGTTTCTGAAAACACTTTGAGATAAGACGGTTACTGTGCCAGTAGTATTTTTGTGACCTTCTCTTTCCTTCTATTCTGTCAACATCCATCTGGGGAAAATAAAACTCACCTTCAAAAGAATGTTCTCAAAATGCCTCCTTCCCTGGGTTTTTATTTCTTTTAAAATAGTAATATCTAATGAAAGTGCTTTCCCTAATTTCCCTAATAAATGATTTAAATAGCATTTTTAGGTTTTAATACTAAGTCAGTTTTATAATCACATATGGATTTTCAGAAAACTCTTTATAATGAAAAGATAGGGAATAGTGCAATAGATTTAATTGAACAGAAACAACACTTTCTTGAATTTATTTAGTGTTTGTCCCATAAGCCTGATGAACTATACATATTTATTCATAACATTAATGGTTAATGTTAATTAAAGGTTAGCTGAGCTGGTTTCAGAATACAGAGAGAGAACTAAGAGGTGTATCAACCCACAGACTAAAACAATTCCTAGTTGAAAAGTAAGAAACTATTGTAAGGAAAAATGTTTTCTTCTTCATTTATCTTAAAGTGGGGGAAAAGAGTAAGGAAGATGGGGAAACATAAGGGGGAAGAGCTTATGTTTTAATCTTTTGAATTCCTGGCATGGACAGAATAGCATCCAGTTGGTTAGGGAAAAAAATACAACAAAACTGAAGCATCTCTGAAACACTAAAACAATTTCCAACAAATAGAAGCCTTGCTGTTATGGCCATTGTCACTAACATATGTGTCTGCTGGAATCTCCAAAGGCAAGAATAGGGTCTTTCAAAGACTCTCATTACATCCCTGTTTTAGGCCAACTACAGTGTAAAGGTTTCATTAATCAATTAGCTGTGGTCCATGCTAAGCCCTGAAAGGAAACACTAGGGGGTGGGGTGTCGGAAGAAGAGGATGGAACAAAGCTGTCTATTGCAATGGAAGGGCTTTTCTTGTGCATATGCACATGGTCCATTGTTCTATTACTGAAGAACTACATTAATCAATGTTCAGAGGCTGCACATCTGAACTAAAGAAATGGCTGTTCACCAGTGATTTATTATAGAACCCAACATTCATCTGACATGAAACAAGTCGGTACTCTGAAATGTGCCACCAAGAGTCACACAGGCTTTAGGTTAGAGTGAGAAGGGTACTCATGTAGACCCAAAGCAGCTTCATTCAATATTCGATAGAGAAAAGAACCCTTTGCTTGGCTATCACTATTCTAAATATCACAAGTCTCTAGGAAATCTAATATCTTATTTTGATTAGCAGAATTATGAGTGACCAGGAAGGTTCACGTTTACTCGTTAATATATTATAGAAGACCTATATGTACAGGTACAATTTTATAGAAAACTGAAAAGCTATTACTGTAGCCCTAAAATATAAGAAAAATTGTAATCTTCCCTCCCTTCACTCTCATCCCTACCTCTTAATATGGTTATTTGCTAATCATCAAAATAAAGACAGAGAAATAAAGTTAAACTCTTGAAAAAAACTGGAAAAATTTTTCAAAGCTATTCAAATAATGTATCTTTTGCAGACAATTAATAATGATTAAAAGTGTATCAGAACTGATGAAACTAAGCATTTTCATTAAAAAATCATTGGCTAACAATAACATATTAGCAAATATCCCATGGGAGTATAGTAAGTATTAAAGCATTTAACAGGATAGGGAATAGACCTGTGGTTTCCTCAGTGTGGGGAGCTCTCAGTGAGCAACGTATTGTACCAATGAAGGTCAGCATCTTCTCTGAAATTTACAGTCTTACAGAGTTCCCTAGACAAAGTAGACCTACACTAATTGGACTGCCTCTTTGTATAATTGTAACCAAAAGTAAATAATCAACTGAAAATGGCCCTTTTCCTACAAAGTAATAATATACATGCTAATGAAGAGTTTATTAGTATATTCTCAAGAAGTGAGAATTTTGAATTTGAATAAATAACTCGCTGTATAATTTCAAAATGAACAGTGTGATTTTTGGAAAAGTCACGGCTTCTCTGAGGTAGTCTCTCAAGTACACAATGAGAAAGTTAGAGTTGTTCAGCCTTTGTTTTCTAAGAGAACCAATGACATCATGGAGTGATATGTTGACTTGCATGTGAGGAGGATTTAAGTGTGGCAGAGTTGCAGAGTTGAACAAAGTTAGCCTCAAAATCCAGTGGCAAGAAAAAATTAAAATGACTAGAGATGATCCCAGATGCAGTGGATGACCTTGGTGTCTTCAATGTCTGGCCAAGCTCTTAGTGCTCCACAGCACCTGCCTTCAGCCACCCTCATGGCCATTGGAATAAATTGTCTCTACTGGCCCATTCCACTGGGAAAAGTCTTCACATGTTTGGAGTAGACATCCCCCTAATTCACTAATGGGTTTAAGGCTTATCAGTTACCTTTCACCTGGTTTAGTCCATCTGCCTAGATAGTTTTACTATGAGAGATAGGCAGAGTAAATGGTCTTTTAAGTACTTTCCAGATCTAAATCCCTAAAATCCTATGATTATTCATATTGCGCATTCTTGGGAACTAAAACAAAAACCCAGATCAACAACAATATATACTGAATTAGTTTACACATTTTCCCCTATTAATAACAACACCCTTCACTTTCCATTCTCCAACACTTTATGGAAAAATACATTCTATAAAGTACATATTCTCATTCTATAATTTCTGCCAAGTCAGACGACATACAGAAAATAATCTAGAAGTTCTGGTAAGCACAATTAAAGAACTAGATATTTGATGGAAAAAACTAGAAAATGCTCACTACTGGTCAGTCACACATCTTCAAATGATTTTGTCAAATTATTGAAGGTTCATAACTGAAAGAAATAGGAATTGATAGCAATAACCTACTAATATCATCACATACAAAATCTCCCCATAACAGTAAATTATGCATTTAAAATAGGAGAAATTAGAAACATAAACATAGTAGCTTATTAAAAATTATAATCATATTTACTCAGTAACAGTACCATTGATTAGACTTCAGAATCACCCATCATTTGAAATAAAGAATACAGAACTATGTAATAAATTTATAAAAGAATAATTGATATTTAATATCAATCTAGTCAATTAATTCACTATATAAGTAAATCTGGGCCTAACTCGTTATCCGTTCTCAATGCCTATTTCTTTATTTGTTCTACTAAGTCAATGAACGGACAAGAGGTATTTTTCAACCATTTATGTTTTTATTTACTAGCCTGACAGCTCTCTCTCTTTATCTCTCCGCCCCCCACCCCAACCTGTAGGTCTCACTTAGGAGGTCCTGTAATGATTTGCATGATTTCACCACAGTTCAATATAATCTTCAGACCGGATCTCACAATCTTACTGCTTCTTTGGGATACCCAGTTCATCCATTTACAAAAGAAATGTGGAGAAGAGATAGACTGTACAATGTCTCAGCTCTCTTCTAGCTCTAAATCTATGATCCTACGATCTGCAGAGAATCCATCAATCATCTGGACATTGGCCATAGTATGACAGTGGTCAACATCATTGGTAAAAGGAACACACCCCTGTTTTATATCCTGTTCGATATTCCTAGTCAAAAGGATGATGAATTTTTTCTGTCTTTTCCTTAGGCGAGGTAGTTTTTAGCATCTTAACATATAAACATAACATAGAAAGAAAATTAGTTTACATGACTAGACATTAGAGAGAGCCAAGCTGCACTTGGGACACTGCACAGTATTTATAATGATTCTAAGATGGTATCCCATACAAAAACTTATAAATGTTCTCCCATCAGTGTTATTTGGCTACAAACAGGAACACCACAATCTACTAAAATTAAGAGTTGTGGATGATCTAAAGAATTCTGAAGTATATTTCCAATAAAAGTTTTTGAACAAGAAGTAGTTTAAAAAATCTTAAAGGAAATGTACAATTAGAAAAAGAATTGGGCTGGTTATGTGGTTAGAGCAAGAGAAAGCAGAAAGGCCTGTAAATTGATGCACTGCTACGCAAGAAACGGCGCTTAAAACCCACAATTTTTAAGCAATATCAAATTAGCTAACTTTAATAATGTTTTTCTTAAATGAATTTATGGGAAAATATGACTTAGAGAACATTTAGATTTTTTTAACACTGAAAGCTTAACATCAGTCTTTTTTATCAACAAGAATACAAGGTAATACTTCCTCACAACAAATAAGAGAAAACTATAAAGGCTGAACCCAACATTGAAAGTATGATCTATTATTGATATAGTCATGGTAGAATAGAAGATGTGTTATTATAAATATATGTACCATTGTGAACTTTAATATTTCAAACATTTGTTTGAGATACTATTGCTTATTAACAGAAAAAGTGCAAACCAATTAGAATGGCTCAATATGAAGGACCTAGGCACTCTGAGCACCAACTTAGAAAGCAATCTTGGATCAAAAACTGCCACTATACCCATATGAGCAAGTCCCAAAGCCAGCATTAACTGAAAAATCGTTAATACTACAAACTAATGACATAATAGAATTTTGATAAGGAAATGCCATGTTTTCAAGGCACTGTTAAGGTCTAAGTCATTCTAAAGGGAAGTAATACATGGTCAACATCTTACATCTCACAATAATTCTGCTAAAATGTAGACAATGCCATGAAAAGTCAAAATGATTAAGAACAAAGATTGATATTATTATCTCCCTCTCATTTCCCACTGCTCATGAGGTAAAGTGAGATCATGAAGGACTCTCAAGACACTCTATACTCAGAAACTAGTGTTTTAATATTTTTCTGAGCATGGGATTTGGAATTTTCTCTTTAGGGCTGATTTAGTTCAGGTGTCAAACATACATTAGTGGGTCACATGTTGCCAGAATCAGATTAAAATGGAATTGGGAAATATTTAACAAAATACAATGCTAATTTGTGGCCTTCTAAGTCAATATGTAGTCCTCAAGGATTTGTTTCTATTAGAATTTGTCACCATTAATCAAGTTCAATGCCCTTATTTTATAGAAAAGGTCTTGCCCAAGGTCACATGAAGAGTTTGAGAGTATGTTAGCACCATCAGTAGCAGATCTTGCCTTGTACTGCTGCTTGTTTCTATCAGAACTTTCCTGAGCTGAGGCTGTAGCTGGCCAGTCGCTCTTTCTCTTAGTTTACATATATGCTGGTTATAAGTCTCTGTACCTTTTCCATCTTCTGAAACTCCAAAGCATATTTTAATAGACAAATGTGGTTCTTGTTTAAACATCAGGAAATAGCAGGTAAAGCTTGTGAATGATTCTTCTTAGTCTTGTATACAGAAATGCCCTATGACATCACTAAGATTTCTTCTCAAACCTCACATCCCCTAGTATTTTTACCACTATTCAGTTGAAATGCTCAGACTAAGCAGGCCCCTGAGTATGGAAGCCTATAGCTCTAAATATATTGATTACTCAGTATAAATAATATACTGAGTAATATTTCTTCCATAAAACCTTAACAACTTTAATAGCTTTCTGGTTATGGTTAAGTCTAGCAATGTTTTAAACTGCTCCAACTTCTGCCAATGTCTTCACAGTAAAATATTCTCTGAGGAATAAAATCTGAGTGCCGGAGGGCCAAACCCTTGCTTTTTTTGCTGGAATTACATGTCCTTCTTCATGCATCTGCTCTCATCTCTAATCCTCAATCACAAAGGACAAATGAAGCAAAGAGAATTGGTTTGATTCAGTAAAGTTCACAAATACTAGTGAATACTAACTTCTGGTACAAATCTGAAACTCTCAGCTCTACTCACTCCCTGCATATCACAAATATCTCTGATACCTTCTATGAGAATCACCATAACTGTAGTGCAATGAAGCCTACATGGCAAAGAATGCGAGTTTATGTTAGTTCTTCCATGCCAAGAGTGTATGCTGAACTCATCATTAGCTAGTGTTCTACCCTATCTCTTATAGGCAGCACCCAACTTGTTGCTGGTCAAAATATGTTGGTGGATTGCTCTCCCACTTGAAATTTAGCTCCAAATACAGTCTCTGAACTTGTCAATGAAAGCCCACTTCCAAAGCCAAGAACTCCAATTTACATACAGGATACCTAGTCTCAATATCACAAATCTACCACTGTCAAATAAAACAGGTTTCTAGTAACCATCATTCTCTTAATATAGAACTGCTCTCAAGTCTTCTAATCTATTATCAGTATATATAAAGCATAGAGGGCTTACTCAGATAAGCAAAGGTTATCTTTGGGATAAAGAGAGGGAAGCCACTCACCAGATCTTGAAAACTTCACTCACATTTGCACCTCAGTGATCTCAGAAAGTATAGGTTAAGTTGATTTTCTTTTCTCCTAATTTTAGCTTTTCCTAATCAGATAGCCATAAGTGAGATGATAGCGCAGTTTAATGTTAATTGACAATAATAATCTGTTTCCTCTAACTCCAGATCTAGGATTTTATGTATTTACATAAGAAGCATATAAAGATAAGATCAGAGTCAAAGAAACAGACAGACAGATTACTGTGAGGGGAAGTGATGGTTTGAGTAATGTTATCTCATCCTCCCACTAGGAAAGACTTCATGAAACTTCAAAGTACTACATCTTATTGAAGCTCCTTGGTCATTTTCATTAAGAAAAATTCATAGGTGACCCAAACTATAAAAAGTGACATATGACCTGACACACACATATTAGTATTCACTAAGCATGATAAAATAAGTTCAACTACAAAAATGTGAAAGAAAAAAAATTAACATAAATGAAAATGTTTAAAGGAGGCATCAGCATGAATGAATAGTACTAATAAATACACATAAAAAAATAGTCCTAAGACAAGTCCATTGAAAACGATGTTCAGAAGCTAAGTTAACTAAGAGGAAAGATAAGCAGAGTTAATTTAAAAAGCAACTATTATAAGGTGAATGTTAAAAAAGAAAAAAAAATGAGCAGAAATAACTAAGAAAAACCTGTTTTTTCTCCTCCTTCACAACTCAGCTAATAGAAAATACCTCTCTCCTGAAGTGTATCACACTCTATCTGCATAACAATTTTATTTTTTCTTGTTTTAATTATTTCATTTCCCCTCTAGGACAATAAGTCCCTTGGGGCCAGATAACCATCTTTATTCATCTTTGTATGCCCAGCATAATACATACATACATACATATAGTGTGTGTGTGTGTGTGTGTGTGTATAATATGGATAAAATTGTAGGATCTGTGATTACATCAGTAGTATACAGGGTTCTTACAGTTTTAAGAGTATTTCCTGGTAATAATGACAGGTTAAGTGGTTTGTCCTGAGGCAGAACATGGTCATTTTGACTCAAAGGTGAACTCTCTATCCACTAAACCATACTTCCTTATCTTGAAAATATCTGAATATTTAGGACTGATCCTAAAAATATATCTTTAAAGGGTAATAAATAATTTTAGCCAATGTGCAATGCTAGGATGCAGTATCTCACAATAGATCTTTGAGGTCTGTTTCCTTATTTCTAAAATAAAATTAACCTAAATGTTCCCTAAAGTTCATCCCAGATCTCACAGAGTGACTTTAATCATGTTGGCACCTTTACAAAAATGGGTAGCAACTCACAAATAAGTGTCTACGGTAACCCACGAAGTGAAAGGGGACAAAATTACAATTAATAGGCTCTAGCAATATCTATCTTTATCCCATACCCCACAATTAAAAAAAAAAAAGACCTACCGTGTTTCCCCGATAATAAGACCTATCCCGAAAATAAGCCCTCCCCTTACTGTGTAAGATCCCTCTAAAATAAGCCCTCCCCCGAAAATAAGCCCTATTGAGATTGCTATTGTAGTGAAGGTGATCCCCTGCGCTACACGCTACATTACTGTACCGGGTGAAACGCACGCCATGCTCCGAGCTGCATCCAATCAGAGCTGCAGCAGTAAGAGCGTCATCTTGTTCTTCCCCAGTGATTTGCTTATTGAATAAAGGTACATTTTTTTGTTCACATTTACCTGTTTATTAAAATTGCTGTCAATGTTCATTAAAATAAGCCCTCCCCTGAAAATAAGCCCTCTGGTGTTTTTCTGTCCAAAAAAACTAATAAGACAGCGTCTTATTATCAGGGAAACACGGTACTTTCCAGTACTATCATCTCAAGTTGATCACTTCAGGTGATCATTTTTATTTTGTAATTCAAACCCAATAATCCGAAATGGAAATCACTATCTCCCTCACTAGACCCAAAACCTTCCTTCTGAACTTTTACTATTTTTGTAGAGAGCACAACTGAGCTTCTTTCTGGTAACCCAAGTTCACAGCCTCAAGAACATACTGTCCAACTCTGCTCTTCCCCCCAAATCTAATCAGTTGTCATGTTTTCTTGACAGGTTGCTTTCCTCACTATGTCTCTACTCACAGGAAGATCACTCTAGTTATTTCCTCACCACCAGGAAACATAAACTATCACACCACCAGAGTCAATCCTGTCAAATGGTTTAACACCAGAAATGGTCATGGTTTTCTAAGTGGAAATGACATAAAAGATGCCTTACCATTCTGCTTTGCTTCTGAAGTACCTGAGCCTTTTTGTGTTGACTTTCCAATTAGAATGGGAATTCTTTGAGAGAAGGGATCATCTCCTCTTTCCAATCTTTGTTTTCAGCACTTTCTCCCACTCCTCCATTCATTCACCCTATCTTTCTATGTACAAACTGTTCTCTTTCACATACTCTCGTGGTCTGTTTTCTATTGCTGGCACAGTGGATAGAATGCCAGAGCTGGAGACTGGAAGACTCATCTTCCTGAGTTCAAATTTGTCCTCAGACACTTATAAGCTGTATGATCCTAGGGAAGTCACCTAACCCTGTCTGCCTCAGTTTCCTCATCTGTAAAATGAGCTGGAAAAGGAAATGGCAAACCACTCCGGTATCTCTGCCAAGAAAATCTCAGACAGATCACAAAGAGTCAGACACAACTGAAACAAAAACGCACGAAAAACTTAGCACTCCTACGTTTTTGCCCCCTCTGTGACTTTGTTCCTGGCTGGAATGCCGCTCCTTAACTAAGAATCCTTACTTTATCACAGGGCCTGGCCCCTTAACTCTGATTTCTTCATCAAAAAAAAAAAAAAACTTCTTAGCTTTGTGAGCCTAGGCAAGTCATTTCACCCCAATCGCCTCACTCCTCCCCCTAAAAAAGCCTATCATTACAAAAAGCCTTCTATTATTTCCTTGTTAGTCCAGTCTTCCTCCTCAAATTGTTGTATATATAGATCTATGAATGTGACATATTTCCTCCAAACCTAGAAAATATATATTCACCTGCTCAGGTGAACTTGCTTTTGTCTTTTCTTTGAAGCAGGGGTACATACAAAGTGCCCTTTCAGGGGGGCAGTTAACAAATGCTTGTTGTATTGCATTGTAATTTATGAAGTGAAAACACTTTTCAGGATTTTTCTTTTTATGTGTAATTTATCTAACTGAATTATCATTATAATTCATTATATCTACATATGTGCATGTGTTGGGGTTTTTAGTGTGATTTTTTTTTACTTAGTACCCAATTTTAGTATGCACTATATAAATCATCAGAGCAAGACATCAACATGGTTCATTTGAAAAGAAATGCTCATTGTAAATTACTTATTATTCCTAAATGGGATTAAGTTTGCTTTCCAATTTAAATGGCTTTCCTTATCATCTTTTCATTTAATCCAATCTGCTGATGTTCTAAATCCCACTTATTCATAAAACTGTTCTCTTTATAGAACTGAACCACTAGAGGAATTTCAAAAGATATCTGCCATATTGTTACTAAATGATACCCAAGTTATTTTCTAAGTCCTAATATATTTTCTTACAAAAGGGAAGCTAAACCACAGAACTGGCTGACTAATCATGAGAATGTTCCTAATTTTTAATATGTTAACTGCATTTATTTTAATTTTTTTCAAATTTAAAATAAAAGAAAGATAAACTTAAAGGAAGACATAACATTAAGCATTCAAACATCAATAGAAAAGATAGAAAAAAACATCATTTGGATAACAAAATTTACTAAATGATTTAAGCATACACTTGTAATCTTCATCAATGATTTTACATTTTATCACAAGGCCCAACACTGATTATTAAAAAAGAAGTACTGTCTTAAAAACTGGAATGGTCACAAATTACCAGGTGTTGTTTTAACTCTTAAATTTTGTCAATAATTATATATATTAGATATTTTATATTATTACATTAAAATTTCAAAACTTTTCAACAAAAGAATGAAGACTGGTAAATTGCCTTTCCTTAACAACCCTATGTTGCAGTTGTGCTCATGTAGCTGGCAGAAAAGCCTCTGGGATTTTCTGGATGTGTGAGGCTATTATTTCAGGGCTTTGACAGTTAGAAATATGATCTGAGCCCCTGGAAAAAGAAGACCAGAAGACATGGCAATTTAAAGCCTCAACCACAAGAAAACATTTAGTTAGGCATAATTTAGTTTCTCTGAAATGAAATCAATACCAAACAGTTGTTAAATTAATATTTCATTTTGTTTATTAACAAGATTCTTCATATGTATCAAAATATTTTATGATTTCTATAATGCATATAGCTCCATATACAGACCATGAAATGTAAAGTCAGATATATTATTAAAAAGTAAAAATTTTTTAAAAATCATTAATGCCATTTTATTCACAGATTTTTTAGTATAGCTAATCAATTTTTAAGTTCTTAACTATTATCTGATGAGGAAAATCTCACTTAACTGCAGGCAAAAGACAGACTGACAAATTTAGTAAAAATGTTATTTATTAAATGCATCTAGGTCTTCAAAGTCCTATTAACATTTTCAAATCCATTCAGGAATTATTAATGATGTTCTATTATTAATATTAAATGCCTCTGTTACTATTGACAATTTCCCTTTTGTTTTTTCTTTTTATTATGTATCTATTAAAAACCATATACCATAATATTATAGGAGCATTTGTGATATACATATATATGTACATATATAAATTAAAGCATGGAATTTTTGGTAATATGAGATATAAGTTAGCCAGAATGGTGTATATATTGTCTTTAAAAACAGAAACTATACAGAATTAATTGTTAGTTGATCAATTTTCAATATAAAATTACTTTCAATATAAAATTTCTCTCTCATTACAAAAATAATAATGTTATAGAAAGGAATAATATTTAGAAATTAACAATGCTATAGTGTTTGTTGCCATTTAACCCCTCAGGGCCTCAGTTGCCTTATCAGGGAAATATGATGCTCCAAGGCCTCTTCTAGCTCCTATGATTCTATTTAATAGGAGTTATTTTTTTAAAAGTGAAATACAAAATGATGAAAAGCACCTTTTTTATTCATGGCATCTTTCTATTCTTCAACATACATTCATCTAGATATTAGAAATCTCTCTAAATGGAAAGAAATGCCTTACACATTTACTTCAGGAGTCCTTTTTAGGCAAAGGCAATTTGTGTCAACCTGAAGCAAGGTATGAAAAGTGTCTTACCTGGCACAACGTAGTATGCAATCTTTCATATCATGGAAAAGTGACCTGCAGTAACTAGAGTATATTGTTTGCATATGAAATGCAATAGCTATGGGTTATGGGAATAGGAATCTGAAGATCTTCCCTGGCCCTTGGCCCTCTGATAGGCTTAAGTGACTCTGAGAACCTTCCCAGATTTGAAAATATACTCTGCCCCCTATTAGGCTGAATGTGGTCACATGGAGCCTATGGCAGGAGGCTGCATTTCAGGAACGCCCACACCTTGTTACTTTGTGATTGGGCAGTGGGTCAAGAGAGTTGTGACATTCTCTGACCCAGGAGAAGGCTATATAAGTCCTGATGGGAGGCTTTGCTTTGGGGCTCACTTTGAGAAGTGCTGTGTGATTTGACCAGATGAGACTCTGGGCAGCCGTTGAGCCCCCCTGGTTCTGAAAACCCAGATGTTGGTGCTTCCCTCTCTGGTAACTAAGTATGGATATAATCATCAGACAGCTGGAAGCCTGTCTGCTGATCTGTTTCTCTGTCTGCTTGTAACTTGTTTTGTATTCTCTGAAGTTTGGAGTGCTGACCTTTTTCCGCTGAACTAGCTAAATGACATATGTTTGATTAAAGCAAGATTGTTAACCCATTTTGAGTTGCTTTGCTTTAGAAAAGCAGATCTAAGAACATGTGTTGGCAGCCATCCTTGGTATGCTAGAGTGCTTGCTGTTACAATATGGAAAATATTCATATCCATGTAATCAAACACAATTTCATTATGTTATAAGATCAAGTATCAGAGAGATAACTATATTGACCAATCTTGGAAAGTTAATCAGTAGAAGACAATTAAAACTTTCATTCAGATTAATGAACATGAATATTAAAATTTCAACATAATTTCTACTAGCAAAAGTTTTATACAACTCAAAAAATTTTCTTTTAAAGAGTGAGGTTGAAAGTACTTCTTAAAGGTCTTTCACTTCTAAGGTAATAAATATAAAAAGAAACTACATAAAGTATTAAAACTGACTACTAATTATAGATAATTTCTGATATTCTATAGAGATTTAAAATCATACCATTTATTTTAAAATATTCTTCCTGATTGTCAGAAAGCTTTTAAGAATGATTTTTAGACTGAAACTTAAAAGGAAATTTTACCTAGATAGGACTAAGTAGCTTTCTGTAACAGAAGCAATTTAAATTTGTGAAAAGAGAGGCATGTCAGGCATAAATTGGCTCCTGTCTTTTGATATTTTAGAGGATCCATTAGTTATCATGTCTTGACAGAATATACCCTCCCTTACATAGATGATACCACATCAAATGTCTATACTAATACCTTCCGTGATTGCCCCATCTTTTCTACGATAGTGACCATCTTTTGCTTGTTTTCTTTCCATCATTTACTACCTTTTTGTTGGTAAAAGGATTAGCTTAACAAAAAGAATTAAAGTATTTCTCTCAGAAAACAATTGTACATATTTTAAGATGTACTTTATATTATTATACTAGTTTTCTCATCACTAGAATGGTAGGGACCCTAGGTGCTGAATATTTTTTGGCTACAAATTACAAGTATTTACCAAGGCTTCTGATCTGTTTCCATCAAGAGGGTTCCCACACATTGATGAGTTCACAGATGTTTTGAAATACTGACATTCTACACTGAAATGTCTTCCTTCATCAACTAATACCTTTATTATATGCTCTTCATACGTGATAAATATGAAAAAATACTTTAAAATAGTGAATAAAAAATCTCCCTAGGTTTCAGTGAAATAGAGTATATCAAGAATAAAAACCTGAAAAGGCCAAATAAAAATCAGTTCATAAAAGTAATGAACAATTTTTTTAAAAAGATAATGTATTCTACCAAATAGTATGTTTTAACTCCAAACAGAATTTATTTACAAGAAGACAATCCCATTGTCATATAAGTAAAGGAATAATCTTAAGGTTCATGCTAAGCCACTAAATAACATTAATTCTACTATAATTTCCATAAAGTATAAATCTACTTCTTATTTGAAAAGGTTAAGGAATAGAGGAAGAAAACTATGCCCAATAATTGGTTTCCTTTTCCTTATTCTCTTAGTTTTTGTATGCACTGAATAACTTAAATGTACAAACTAATAGGTATTTTTATATGAAACTAGGTATTTTAAATATGCTTGTCTCAAGAAATCTAATTAAAAGAAAAATTCTACTAGAAAACTATTAAATATAAATTTGACTTCAAAATATTTTTAGTATTTTACTAAAATGTAGTATAATGTAGATACATTTTCATCATCATCATTATTATTATTTACTCAGGGACCACCAAAAATAGGGCAAAACAGTTTCACTAAGGGCCTCAACTCTAGACTTACATAGAGCCTTGGTTTATCTTGTTGACAGCCTAATTATTTAAAGAGGTAAACTGGACTCAATCTCTTAACCAAGTTTAGATATAGTTCTGGTCTAGGGGCTCCCCAAAAGAAATTCACAAGATTCATTCCATAAAGGAAATACAGAATATACAACATGGATATCAGGTACAGGACATTTGTTTATTTCCTTCAATTGCAAAAGAAATGCTTAAAATTCAAATGATTCATAAGGTCACATTAACAAGTACTTATGTAGAGTCAAGATGGCAGAGTAGAAACAGGACCTCCACACGGCTCTGGCTCCCACCACCTCCAACTCATGTAAAAGGGGACTCTGAACAAACTTTGGAGCTACAGAACCCACAAAATGACACAGAGAAGCTAACTGTGGACAGCCTGGCAGGCTGGCAGGAATCAGTCACTGCAGCGCTCTGGGAGCTGACCACAGCCTGGAGCAAGCCGAGGTTTTAGCCCCAGGGCAAACCTTACCAACCACCTGCTGGAGGGACACCTGATCACCAGCAGCTGTGGCAGTTTCCAGAATTACCAACACATAGATGCTAAGGACAAAGTGAGAGGTCAGTGCAGTGTGGACTCTGGGATCCAGTAGTTGGGAGTGAGTCGGCCTCTTTCCCCGGGGCGAGAAGCCGCTGAGGAGCCAGGGCTGTGCAGCCACCGCCACATGGCAGCTTCAGCTCCTGGCCTACAGAGTGTAGGGGAACCAAGCAACCAGTCTGAGGGTTAATCGCTCTTGCTTTAACCTGCTCGGATCTGGATTGCAGTCTATGGTGGAGGTCTTGGAGTGTGTGTCCAGCCTGCAAGAGTGTGTGGAGCCCTCAGAGAGGGCACCCATCTAATACCTCCGGCAGCTGAGAAAACCCCAGCATTTGGGACAAAAGCTCCCCTGTCTGGTGGCAGAGTCCTACTGTGGCAAAAAGCACAGGGGTCAACTGACTGAGGGGCGACATGACCAGGATTCCAACATTAGACTCCTATTTTGGGATCAAAAAGGAACAAAGCATGGAACAGAAGGAAGACAGTGAAGTCAGAACTCCTGCACCAAAAGCTTCAAAGGAAAATACAAGCTGGTTACAGGCCATAGAGGACCTTAAGAAGCAGATAAGAGAAGTGGAGGAAAATTGGGAAGAGAAATGAGAACAATGCAAAAAACTTATGAAATGAGAGTCAACAGCCTGACTGAGGAAAATAACTCCTTAAAAAACAGACTAACTCAAATGACAAAAGAGGCTCAAAAAGGCAATGAGGAGAAGAATGCCTTAAAAAGTCAAATTTGCCAGATGGAAAAAGAATCTCAAAATCTCACTGAGGAGAATCATTGCTTCAGAATTAGACTGGAACAAATGGAAGCTAGTGACTTTCACCATTCAGTCATCTAGATTCAGGGAAAGGGGGGGGGGGGTAAACAGCAGCCAAGCACTTAGGGTACAGTTTTACATTCACCTGGGCAAGCAAACAATCTTGCTCTCATGTGTTGAAGCTGGAACCACTACGGTTGTTGAGGGTAATGGCGAGAGGAAAAGCATTGGAAAAGTGAGAAACATCTCCTCAAACTTCTTGCTGAAAGTATAAAGAAGTGCTGGTCGTGAATCAGAGGACAGTCCAAAAGAAAGAGGGTGAATGAGGATTCTCAGCTGAGGGAGTGTTTTTTTTTTTCCACAAGACTCTTCCCCATGAGCCTCACTGGCTAATCCCCTTTGACCCAAGTACTCCTCAAAGTGACAGGCACAATCAGAAATGGTTTCTTCATTTCTGCAAATTATCCCTCAGCAAGAGCTCAATGTGTATGTCCATTCCCAGGGAGCCAGAGAACCTACTGCATGGGACCATGCCTGCTGCACTCTCATGTGAAACTGGGTTCAGCAGTTTGTAATATAATAACAGCGGCACAGTTTGGCTAAACTTGGCTTCTGCTTGTTTGTTACTATTCCTATTTTAAAATTTCAAATGCTATACATATTAGGCTTTTCCATCCTAACTAGAAGTGCTAACTACTGAACAATCACGTTTTTTTCCCCATACTTCCCTTGGAAAATCTCATCTTTCCTCCAAACTGGAAATACAGAGCAGCACTAGTCTTCCAATACAACTTCAAAGAGAATTTTTCCAAGAAGGATCCAGAGGGGAGAAAAATCTGACACCATGTTTCCCTGCCTTATTACAGGGAAATTATGAATAAACTTAATAAATACTAGTTTTACTTTCAGAAAAAAGATAAAACCTAAGTCAAAATATATGTCTGCTCTGCTAGATTTTAAAACTCTGCTCTTGCTTCAAATGCATTAATCAATTACAAGAGGTCTGAATTCACTCCAAATCCTCATAAGCAATTATATTATCCGATGAACATACTGAAAAAGAATCCTGTAATTTCACAGCAGTACCATTGCAACCAAAGGACTAATAAGTCAAACTGATCCTCACTAAGCATTTCTCAAACTATGCTGCAAGGAGTCCCGAAATATCCCACGTGTCATGCTTGTTGTTACTTTTAATGAACACTGTTTGTAAATAGCTAATAATAATAAATATGTTAACAATGTTAGAGGATTTTAATACAAGAGAGCTGGCAAAGTTTTAAACTGAAGACTTGAACCACTGTTATAAAGTTTTGAGAGCCAACACTCTATAAAAAAAGCCAAGTTATTCTAAATCGTCATCTCATATAATAATTATCTTTTTTAATATGTTGTGTTTTTGATCAGACCTGTGATTAAATTAGCACAGAATTTCCCTATGAGGATATTCCCTCTACTAATGCATATCAACATTCGCTCCACAATTTGTCCTCTTGAGTTTCCTGGGAAATCTGCCCAGGGTAATATGGCCAGCACATTCAGAAGAAGGACTGGAGCCCAAAGGCAGCTGACTCTAACGCCAAAATGCCACTCATTTCTCCACAGCCTCCATCACTACTTCAGCTATAACATGTAAGACAACAGTTACATAGGAACGAAAGTTATAGCGGTACTATTATAATTCAATTCTCTTGATTCGGAATGGCAAAAGTGCTATAAGAGAAAAACTCCCATCCATTTCCAATTCTCTGATTAGTCAGCTTTTACTTATTTCAAACAGACAATGACTGACTAATAAGCAGTCTTCTACAAGTAGACCTGAAAGGACTTAAGGAAACAGTTTAAGCAGCAGAATAGTACACATCCCAGAGAATATTAGGGTGCACACCCTCTTGGCCTCATTTCTGTACCACATGTTGGGGCCTGAACTCTATATTACACCCAATGATGCAGGCATACACAGATAAGTAGAAATATTACAGTTCTCTAGCTAAATCTGGAGATGGCTTAACTCAGCAGGTTTAAACAAGCCTAATTTTAGACTTGCAGACTGAAGAATGAAATTCATTGAAGCACACATGTACTATAACATAAAATACTTAAGTCACAAAATCCTCAAAACTACTTGTCAGATTTGAAATAATATATTAGCAACAGAACATTAATTTTAAAGTGCCTAAAAAGTACTGGATGCTTCAAGAAGAATGACCTTTCTTACCACAATTCTACTACAATGCTAAAAACCAGGATTCATTTAGAATAAAGTACGCAGTTTTTAAAGTCAAAGAATGATTTAAAGCTTAAACTGAAAAATGAAATCTATATTCCATGGTTCCAATTTTGCAACTATTACCCTAAACTGCATTATGCATCCGCTAGAAAGAATATAATCTGGAGTCAGAGGAATTGGCTTCAAACCCCAGCATCACCATTTACTTGTGAGTTCTGACAAGTCACCTAACTTGTTAGAATCTCAGTTTCCTCAAGAATAAAGCAAGGAGAATGATCTAGATATCTTCAAGTATCTTCCAGGTCTAAATCTATGATCTTCTGACCTAGCAATTCAAACCCTAGCAATTTATTCCAGAAAAATGCAGTTTTATAAAACATTCCAGAGGTATTTAGTTCTATTATAAATGGAAGATAGATTCCTGAGATTCCAAAATTCAGACTATAAAAACTTAAAGTCTATCTTTAGATATGCTGGGCTGCTGGGTCTTAACTGGTTTAGGCTGGAGCCAGGATGGGCTAGACAGGGCAGGTAGCTTAAATAGCTAATGGGCCCAATTTGTGAAGACCTGACACAGCAAATTATCAGAAGGACAGGGCAGGCAGGAAAGGATTAATGACAGCTGCCTTAAATATAAGAAGTTTAAAAAAAAAATCAGTGATATGACAGGGGAGAGATAGGAAGAAGGTTTAAATCTTTCTTCCCCAGATAACTCTCAAATGAGGAAGGTATGAGGAGGGGAGAGAAAGGGGAGGGAAGAGGGAAAGAAAGGAGTAGAGCCAAGAGAGGTAACTGATGGAATAAAAACCTTGAAATTACAGAAGTTAGTATAATATTTTTTAAGTCTCACAGAATTGGAGTGTGGAGGAAGATCGGGGGGTTGTCAAGTTAAGAGAAACAGCTTGATGATGGCTTTTTGTGAACAGAACTGCTTACTAACAAGGACCCAACCTTTATGACAGCTGTTTGTATAACATACTTAACTTCTGATATTCAGAAATCTAGGTGAAAAATGAAAACTTGAAATAGGTACCAGGAATGAGCTGATCCACCACATAGTGGAAACCAGACTTTAGGATAATTACAGCGTATTAACAATATGGTTAGAGGATTGTAGATTTATTTAAACCCAGGGGGGCTCTTAGACGTCATCCAGTCCAACCCCTTCATGTTATAAAACAGGAAAACACCTCTCCTGGAGCCCCAAGAGAGGTTAAGTGACTTGGTCCAAAGTCACACAGATATTAAATATCTGAGGTGGGATTTGAAACTGGATCGTCTGACTCCAAATTCATTATGCTTTCCAAAGTACTGCAAACCTCTCATTCAGCGAACTGATACCTTCATAGCTAAAAAAGCTAAAGGGGTGGGGTGTCTTTAAAACAATACTCAAAATATTCTAAGGTGTCCTGACAATTCTATCATATTCCATGTGCATTCACAAATGACCAGATTTTTCATGCACCAGTTTCTAACCCAAATGCCTCTCATAAATTCTTTTAAAAACGAAGAACACAAATGCTTCTTCCGCTAGGTTCAAGGAGTGTCTCATCTGCTCGTAATCTAAATGAACATAAAGGATTCTGAAATACACACAGAAATGGAGACCAATCAGGCATTACTGTTAATTAAAACCATTCTGACAGCCCTTCCCCTGGCCTTTGTGATTCCCTTTATTTCCTTGTTTGCACAGTTAAGTCAACACATCTGCACCTGTAGGCTAAGCTAAAGATGAATCAAATGTTAAATCAGTTTTAGAAAAACCGGAGAACCGGTCCCTATTCCTAAGTATATGTACTGTCTACAACATGGAATATCATTGCAATCATCCTCTGAAGGGACAAACCCCTCTAAAATACAAGGACAATGATTATGCTGGAAGATGTGTTGTTCAAAGAAAAAACATAAGCAAGGTAGCTCATAAGGGACAACAAAGGAGCCGACTCATAGGGAAAAAAATACAACTATCCCATGCCTTTCATCGCACTGAACACCAAGATTCATGGGCTCTAACAATCCACTCTCAATTTATTCTAATTCTCCCATTTCTACCAACTACCAGTGTCAAATTTAACAGTTAAAAAGTGATCAACAGAAAATAACTGGACAGTTTATGGTAACTGCTACACAACTAGAAGAGACAATGTGATTGTATTCTAAGAACTTACATGGAAACCAAGGAGATGGAGGATCAAGTTTGCCTCAGACCAGGCTAAATTGCTTAATTTCTTAAATCAGAAGTATGCTGCTAAATGTTTAACAATCAGCTAAAATAAGGTACTATAGGACACACATTTGATTTAATCTGCATTACTAATACTTTCTTAAGTCTAGACATTCAACAAAACAATAAATTAAGCCTTGATTTGTAGCTATTGCCAGGTTCCAAAGAGTAAATGCTCACGCTGAAAAATTAACAATCTGCTCCCAAGTGGTTTCAAACTAGCTCCAGCACGGCCTAACTCTTAGTGCTGGAAGTCAGAGGTCAAACTCAAATGGAATGCATTCCGCAGGCCACAAACGAACATTGTTTATATTATTGTATTTTTATTTATTTTGTTAAATATTTCTCAATTACATTTTAATTTGATTCAGAATACACTCTGCTCTGCATCTAGGCAATGCTTTAGCAATTACAGAGAATGTTCACATGTATATTAGAAGAGAGAATTTCTTGATCTGGGACTTCCCTATACTAATGAAATTGCATGGCCAGTTTCTCCATCCCCATCCACTTAGAATGAAACCATAACTGACTCCAGTAAGTCATCGTTTCGCTAGAAATGCAATGAAATAACCCCCTGAATGAGCTTTCCTCCTTACATCTTTATGATAGCACTGTTTCCTCATTTACATCCTATCTCTCTGGCTTCTTCTTTAGTCTTCTTTGAAGGATCAAAATGTATATCACGTTCCATTTGGGTCAGTGCAGCCCTGAGATCTTTCCTAAACCTTATTTTCTTCTCTTTTCTCACTTCATCTTACTCTATGGGCCAACCATGTCCCCAAGCTCAATCTAAACAGCCAAATCTACATTTACAGTCTTCACCTCGCCTGAGCTCCAGCATTGGGTGACAAATAGCCACCCAGAAAACTCTAATGGTTTATCTCCATAATTACCTCAAACTTAGCATGTACAAAATGCAACTTACTATCTTTTGCCCTAAAACTGCCCATCTCTACATAACTGAATTCTGTTGAGAACACCACAATCCTTCTCTTTAATCAGGTTCTAAAGTGAAACACAATCCTTCTCCTTAATCAGGTTTTTAACTGAGGAGTCATTACTGAGTCCTCCCTATCCCCCTACTTTTTCTATTAGATGTGGAATAAATCTACCCTATGTAGATGCTATCCATATCATATATCCACATATCTATATAAGTCCTGTTCTCAGCTCACACAGACCCTTATTTGGTCGTCTTGACTTCAATCTTTAATAATCTGTCCCCCCCTAGAGTTGCTAAATTATTATTTCTAAAGAACAAGTCTGGCCAATTCAGTTCCTCCACTCAAAAACCTTTTGTGGTTTCCTAGCTATAAAAAGAAAATATACTCCCTTTGCATTTTAAACCTTTGTAATTTGGCCCAAATCAGTTTTTCCTGGGTGATTTCATATTATTCTCCCTTACACACTTTACATTTCAGACAAACTAAACTAATTGATGTCCTCGTGTACAAAATTATATCTTCCATCTCCATGTGTTTAAACAAACATGACATCTTTCCATATTTAGAATACTAGTGGGGGACTAAGAAGGAAATATTGGTCTTATCACAAATGGTACCTTCAAAAAAAATCACACATAAATAATTCACAAAAAATAAAGGAAAAAAGTATTAAATGCATCCTTTATTGACTAAAGTACAGTAAAATTATTGTCATTAATGAGCTTTTGAAGAAGGGATTAAAAGTTCAATGCTTAGTCGTGACTAAACATTTTGATTGTAAAGTTTTAGATGTGGTCAAAGAAAAAAATCATAAAAACAATATATATTTTCATCAAATAAAAGGAAAACAAAGAGAAAACATACTAAAAATCTGGGCATATAGCCAAAACAGCCATTAGGAAAAATATTATATCTCCAAACACTTTTAAAGACAAAAAAGTATAGATCAACAAATTGGTCAGGAAAACTAAAAATAAAAACTAGCAAAGCACTATATTTTTAAAACAAGCTAAGGAAAAATAAAAATTCTGAAAATCCCAGTCTTACAAAATAAAAAAAATATATTAAATAAAACTAGGGTTTTTTTAATAAAAAATTCTTACCTATTATGATGGCAAAAATGTAGTCAATATCAAAATGAAAAAGAAAATTTCACAAAGAATGAAGAGGAAATATGGGAAATTATTAGAAAATATGTTACCCATTATCTGCCAAGAGATCTAAATTAAATAAAATAGATGAACATTTACAAATATTTAAAATCAGATTAGAAGAACAAGTGAGAGTGAATTGTAAAAACCCATCTCAGAAAAATGAAACTGAATAAACCATAAAATAAAAAAGTGAATCTTAACCTCTCTATAAAAATGCAGTACTGATCACTAAACACGGAACACTAGTGCAGGCAAAGATTGAAAAGCAATATCCCTAATGACTACCAGTGCAAAAAATATTTCATAAAATATTACAAAAGAGGCAACCACAAGGTATCCAAAAAATTATAATGCAAAAATGATGTTAAATTCACAGGATTTTAGGATTGTAAGGCCGATTATCAGGAAAACTTCAAAGGCACCTTTTTAATAACAAAAGCACTCAATCACATGATTCCATCAATAGATGCAGAAAAATGATTCTGACAAAATGCAACACTGTTTATGTTAAAAAAAATTATTCCATTAAAAGGCATAAGAATAAAGAGAGCTTTCCTTAATACACCAAGTAGTGTCTAAAAACCAATAACTAGTGTTATCTGTAATAGACTAGAGTCTTTTCAATAAAATCACAGTTAATTAAATATGTCCACTGTCTCCATCATAATTTGATATAATTCTAGAAATTCTAGTTGTAGCAATAAAACAGGAACAAGAAATGGGAAAGAGAGGAAATGAGCTTAGGCAAAGAGGAAAACAAACTTGTCATATTTTGCGCATAATACGCTGGTTCACGAACCCAAAAGATTCATCTAAAAGACTAAATGAAACAATGACCTCAGTAAAATTAACAATCTATAAAATAAAACCAAAAAAATCATCACCCTTCTCTCACAGACTGCAAGCAAAACCAGAGAGAAAAATAAATTCCATTCAAAATAACCCCCCAAGGGGGCGGCTAGGTGGTGCAGTGAGAAAGGCACCGGTCCCAGAGTCAGGAGAACTTGAGTTTGGTTCCGGCCTCAGACACTTAACACACACACACACACACACACACACACACACACACACAACTAGCCATGTAACCTTGGGCAACTTACTTAACCCCAATTGCCCTCCAAAAGGAAAAAAAAAAAAAAACAACCCAAAATATAAAATACTAACTTGATAATCATTTAACTGCAACTACAAAACAGTCTTTACAAAAAATAAACAAAGCCCATATGTACAAAAATATTTGTAGAAGCTCGTTTTGTGATGTTAAAGAAGTGGAAACTGAGGGAATGGCCATCATATAGAAGAATTGCTGAACAAGTCATAGTGTATGAATATGATGGAATACTATAAGAAATTGATGTAAGAATGGATGTTAAGAGGCATGAAAAACCTATTACAGTGTAGGAATAGATGAGAGGGTGGGCAATGGGCATCGTTTGAACCTTACTTAAATCAATATTGGCTTAAAGAGGGAATATTGAGTTGAATGTAGAATAAGAGTTGAATGTAGAAATCTATCTTACCTTATAGGAAAGTAGGAGAGGAGGGGATTACGTAAAGGGGATGGGGAGGGGGTGAAATCACAGAAGAGAGGGCAGACCAGGTGAGGTGGTAGACAGAAAAAAACATTGTCAAGGAGGAAAAGGGTAAAACAAGAAAACAAAGAGGAAGAAAAATAGGATGGAGGGAAATACAGTTAGTAATCATAACTGTGAATGTGAATGGGATGAAGTCTCCCATAAAACAGAAGCAGATAGCAGAATGGATCAAATACCAGAATCTTATAAGATGTTGTTTACAAGGAACACATTTGAAGCAGAGAGATACACAGAATAAAGGTAAGGGCTGGAGCAGAATCTGTTATCCTTTAGCTGAAGTAAAAAGGCAGAGGTAGAAATCCTGATCTCAAACAAAGCAAAAATAAAATAGACCTAAAAGGTCCTATAGATAATACATATGCACCAAGAGGTATAGCATTCAAAATCTTAAAGAAGTTAAGTGAGTTACAGGTTCATGACATAGACATAGAGAACATTACAAAATGTAAAATAGCTAATTGCAATTATTCTAAAATGAAAAGCTTGAAATAGTTTTTGCACAAAACCAATTCAAGCAAGATTAGAAGGGAAGCAGAAAGCTGTGAAACAATATAGCAAGTGTCTCCCATAAAAACTTCATTTCTCAAACATAACAAACAAGTGAACCAGTTTATAAGGATATAAGCCATTCCCCAATTAATAAAAGGTCAAAGGTCAATAGGCACTTTTCTGATGAAGAAATCAAAGCTATCAATAGGCATATGGAAAAGTGCTCTAAATCACTTTTGATTAGAGAAATGCAAATTAAAGCAACTCTGAAGTACCATCTCACATCTCTCAGATTGGCTAATAGGACAAAAAGGAAAATAATCAATGTTGGAGAGGATGTGGGGAAATTTGGACATTAATGCACTGTTGCTGGTGGAGATGTGAACTGATCCAACCATTTGGGAGAGCAATCTGAAGCTGTGCCCAAAGGGCAATCAAACTGTGCATACCCTTTGATCTAGCAGGTCTGCATACCAAAGACATCATTAAAAAAGGAAAAAGGACCTACAGGTGAAAATATATTTATAGCAGCCCATTTTGTGGTGGCAAAATATTGGAAATTGAGAGAATGGTCATCAATTGGGGAATGTCTAAACAATCTGCAGTATATAAACTTAATGGAAAGCTATCATGCAATAAGAAATGATGAACAGGCAAATTTCAGAAAAACCAGGAAAGATTTGTATAAGTTGATACAAAGTGAAATGAATAGAACCAGGAAAACACTGTACACAGTATCAGCAACATCATGTAGTGAATGACTCAACCTTTTCTCAGCAACACAATCATCCCAGACAAGTACAAAGGAGCCATGAAGGAAAATGCTATTCACATCTAGATAAAGAACTGATGGACTCTGAATGCAGACTGAAGCAGACTTTCTTCACTTACTTTATTCTTTTTCATGGCTTTTTTTTCTTTTGATCTGTTTCTTCTTTCACAATTATTAATAATATGGCTAGATAGCACATGCATAACCTATAACAAATTGTCTACCATTTTCAGAAGATAGGAGGGAAGGGAAGAAGGGAGAAAAATTTGGAACTCAAAATCTTGTAAAACTGAATGCTAAAAACTGTCTTGACATGTAATTGGGGGTGGGTGGGTGGGAAAATATATTATTAAAAAAAAAAGAACTGATGCTATGAGAAATGATGAAGGGGATGGTTTGAGGAAAAACCTGGGAAGACCTATATACAAATTGATACAAAATGAAGTGAGCAGAACCAGGAGGGCAATCAATACAGTAACAGCAATATTATAAAGATAATTAACTTTGAAAGACTTAGCAACTCTAATCAATATAATGACCCACCGTACCCCATAATTCCAATGACTCATGATGAAATATGCTATCCACCTCCAGACAGAGAACTGATGGGACTCAAAGTGCACATTGAGGAATATTCTTTCTTTTTTTTTTAAAGAGGGTGATGTATGGTTAATGTGGACATTTATTCTGCATAATGATACATATTTTTAATAGATTTTGTTTATTTTGCCTTCTCCTTAGATTGGGGAGCAGGAAGGAGGAGGGAAAGAATTTGGAACTGAAAATAAAGAATAAAACAGTCTCTATTTTAAAAAATAAACTAAAAATAAAGGTATAGACAAGAATAAATCACACATAATTGGAACATTTTTAAAGAAAAATTACAATATAACCTAAATCAATTTACAAATTCAGTGTCATATCAATCAACCAAACAGAAGTGCTTTATGTAACTAGAAAAAATAATAACAAAATAGAGGAACAAAAAGTCAAGAATCTCAAGGGAAATATTTTGGAGAAAAAAGTGGAGGAAAAGGGAGACCTAATTCAAATTTTCAGTCATCATCAAACTAATTGATATTGGTTAAAAAATAAAAACGTCAATCCATGGAACAGATTAAGTACCCCAAATCCAGAATCAAATAAACTGGTCCAATATATGACAAACGTTAGGATAGAAACTATTGAGGTAAGAACTCACTATTTCAACAACAGAAACAAACCTACTGAAAAACCAGACAGCAGTCTGGCAGAAACGAACTTTAGACCAAGATTCCCTACCATATGCCAAAATAAACTCAAAATGGATACATGACCCAGATATAAAAGGTCACAGTATAAACAAATTAGAGGAAAATGAAAGATGATGTATTTTTATAGTTATAGATATAAGGAAAAAAGTAATCAAAGAATGGATAGTAAGCATCAAAGGAGATTAAATGGGTCAATTTTACTGTCAATGAAAGCAAGATGGGGGAAGGGGATAGGTAATGCAGAACTTAATCTTTGTAGCAATTTTCTCAAATAAACCTCTGATATCCTAGATAGATAGATAGACAGACAGAGTGATGGATGAATAGATAGAGGTATAGATATATGTATGTATATTATATGATAACTATTCTATACAAAACGCAGACACACCATTCCACAATAAACAATGAAAGGGCATAAATAAAATAGTTCTCAAAAAAAAAAAAAGCAAGGGGCAGCTAGGTGTCTCAGTGAATAGAGCACCAGCCCTGGAGTCAGGAGGACCTAAGTACAAATCCTGCTTCAGACACTTACTAGCCATGTGACCTTGGGAAAGTCAAAAAATAGTAGCAAACATATTAAAATTCTTCAAATCGCTTAACAGAAATGAACAAAAAAATTCTGAGGCCCCACTTTACCCCCATCAAGATTAGCAAAGATGACAAAAATGGAAAATGACAATTGTTGGAATGGCGTGCAGGAAAAAACACATAATAATATACTGTTGGTGGAGCTGAACTAATCTAACCATCATAAAAAGCAATCTGAAACTATTCGAAAAGTTACTAGAGTTTCACAGCTTGATACTGAGATACCACAATCCAACAGACATCAAGAATTAGAACACAAAGCAGATATCCGTCAATTGGGCAAGGGCTTTACAAGTTATGGTATACAAATGTAATAGAAGATTACTGTCACAAGATATGATGAAAGGGACAGATTAAAAAAAACTAGGATGATTTGTGTGAATTGAAGTGGAACACACTAAGCAAAAGGAGAAAATCTGTACAATAACCACAGTATTTTAAAGAAAAATAAATCTGCAGGATTTAAAGAACTATGATAAATGCAATCATCAATTATTATTCCAGAAAACTACCATATGCTCAACAAACATGCTTCTTTTCTTTCTTTACTTTAAATATTCTCTTCTATAACTTTAGAAACCAGTCAATATTTTAGAAGAGATACAAGAGGATGTCAAAAAAACTCAATGATTTATTAAGCATTTAAAATCTATCAAGTAAGTGAACATTAACAGATCAATTAATCAATCACTGCCATTATGATAGGATGAAAGAAATAGATTATTTTGAGCTATGCATGGTTTATGTTACTTTCTGCCTTTCAAAAGTTCAAAAGAATGGTTTTAAGCGTGAATGTATGCTTTAGATTACACTACTGTGCACGTATCAGCAGAGAGGTGAGACTACATTGAAAAAGCACTGCGGCGCCCCGAAGAGAAAATACCAGCTGTCTCTACTCCACAGAGACAAATGACCAACCATCCTGTTATCTTCCTTAAGTACAAGGGATGCTGACCACTTTAACTGGGATAACTATATCCACATGTTGCTAAGCTATGAGCTATCTTGTGCCTAGTAATAAATATTTAAGGTAGACATTCAAGACTGTAGATAATGCAGGTAGAAATGTTTTAATATAGGCTAACAGTGATCTTAACACCCACTTCCCATTCACAAAGTCTTACTGAAATCACATTGATTAAAGATCCAATACACATGCTGGGGATACTTCCATAAAGGGCCTACCACATTATATATATACTGTGGCCTTCCCCTAGATCTCTAGCCATTGTGTGACAGCCAGCACAAACACAGAGTTGAACTGTGGAATGTTCTATGTGAGGGGCAATGAGAAGACCCATTTGGCTAGATTGCAGAATGGTGTGAGGAAGTACTGTACAGTGACAATGGAAAGACAGGTTGGGGGGTTAGCTATAATGGGCTTTAAAAGCTAAACAGAGCTTGCCTTTTTATCCTAGAGGCAACTGGGAGCCACAGCACTCTATTTAGTAGGGAAGAGAGATGGTCAGATTTGCACTTTGGGAAAGTCTCTTTGGCAGCTGAGTTTCGATGGAGTGAAGTTAGGAGAGACTTGAGGAAAGGAGACGGACAACATAACTAGCCTGGGTTCTTTTCCAATCATACATTTTTCTAATAATATCCTTTAAAATGTTTCTTTCTAAAGTTTAATGTGAAGGTATATGTAGAACGTATATCAGATTCGAGGGGAGGTGGCGCTGAGAAAATTTGAAACTCAAAACCTTGTGGAACTGAATGTTGTAAACTAATAGTAAATAAAATATTTTTTAAAAGAGCATACCTGGACTTTGGGGAGAGAATTTACCTAATATTTTTAAGCCTTGGTCTCGTAGCAGTCTCTTTTTTTCTTCTTTTTTCTCATTTTCTTCCTTTGGTCTGGGAATCAGTCAGTCAGATTATAATATGGTACAAAATATTTACCTCGAATATATTATAATGAAAAGATATTTTATATGATGCAATACAGAAATGAATCAATGATTACCCTTTTTAAATAAATCCATTCTCATTCTTAAAAAATACGTCTTTCTTGGTGACATGTTATAACCTCAGATCACCTTAAATTCTATGTATGACCCACAGCCAAACCTTCAAAGATCAAAATAAAACACACTTTGCCCTCAATAAGATTATATTCTGTTGGGGAACAAAACATGAGTTTGAGAAGAGAATAGTAAAGGGATGGTATACAGGGCATGAATAAAAATTAATAACTATTATAATTTGCTTTGGGTGATTTGAATTCAGCCCTGGTTCAGGTCCCACCTCTACAACTTGCTACCAGTGAAACTTTGAGAAAATTATTTAACTCCTCTGGCCTTCAGCTTGGAAATTCCCTCTAAAGTTCCTTCCATCTCTGAAGTATTGTTAGCTATCCCCCCTTCCCATTTTACAAATAAGGAAATGTTCAGATAGTTTAATAGACTTGCCCATAATAATGCAGAGATGAGATTCTTATCCAGGATTCTTTTGACAAGTCCAAGATCAGCATTCTTTTCACTATACCACATTGCAATTCCTTCATGATTAACAGAAAGAGTTCTTTAATAACTGAAATGTTCCCTTTGCTCTACCAATTCAAATTAATTTTCCTTTAGATGATACTTCTCTGAAATATATCCCACACATAACACTCAATTTCATTAATGGTCTCTAATATATACAAGACACACACACACACACACACACACACACATACACACACACATATCACATATATTATGAGCAGACTGACAGATTCAAGTCGTTTCTACATTCTCATCAAACATTAGATAGATCAATAATAAGCCAAATGGATCAATATTTTTTTTTAAAGCAATCGGGGTTAAGTAACTTGCTCAAGGTTATATGGCCAGTTATTTCTGGGTGTGGTGCTGAGTGTCTGAGCCCGGAATTCGATCTCCACGTCATGCCGACACTGGAGCCGGGGCTCTTACTCGCTGGGCTACCTGGCCACCCCATGGATCAATAATTTAATACTATAAAAATCCGTTTACTACACACCGGTTTGGAAAAGATCTTTAAAGCAACAATAATGAATGACAAAAGAAAAACTTCAAATTTATTTCTCAATTTTTATAAAATAGTCAATGAAGCAGTGGGAAAAACACTTTATACTACCACCTGGATATCTGAGATGTTTTAATATGTCAGAGTATTCATAAAGAAAAAGAGCCATCTCTGATAAATCTCCAAAAGTACTAAAAAGGACCTTAGTGGCTTCACAGTTTCAATGAACCTGCTCTCATACTGTCCGCCTTTCATGGAGAGTGAATTTGTATTCCACTGTCCTCAGGCACACCATGTCCTTTGAACCATCACTAATTTCCAGGAGAAATTCCTAGGCCATAGCTGGGAGATACCTGCACTCTGTAAGGTAAAACTCTTTTTTTTTATTTAAGGTGTATATATATATATGCATATATATATATATATATATATACATATTTACTTTTAGTTTACAACATTCAGTTCCAAAAGTTTTTGAGTTCCAAATTTTCTCCCCCTCTCTCTCTTCCCCCCTCCCTTCCATGGCGGCATGCAATCTGATACAGGTTCTACATAAAGCTTAACATTAACCATTAGTCAGGTTGTAAAGGAGAATTATAACCAATGGAACGAACAATGAGGAAGAAGAAACAAAGCGAAACGAAAAAGAGAGGATGCATTTGCTGCGATCTGCATTCAGACTGTGATTCTTTCTCTGGGTGCGGATAGCCTTTGCCATCATTTTGAGTTGTCTTATAACCTTGTATTGCTGAGAAGAGTGCAGTCTATCAAAGTCAGTCATTACATACATTGTGTACAATGTTCTGGTTCTGCTCTCCTCACTCAGCCATCAATTTATATAAGACTTTCCAGGTTACTATGAAGTCCGTCTGCTCCTCATTTCTTATAGCATAATAGCATTTCATTACATTCATAGACCACATCTTGTTTAGCCATTCCCCAATTGAAGGTAATCCCTTTGATTTCTAATTATTTGCCAACACAAAAAGAGCTGCTATAAACATTTTTGTACATACAAGTCCTTTTCCCATTTGTATGATCTCTTTGGGATACAGCCCTAGAAGTGCTATTGCTAGGTCAAAGGGTATGCACATTTTTTCCCCCAGAATTTATTTTTATTTTTTAAAATTCATATGCACAGTTTTATAGCCCTTTGAGCATAATCCCAAATTGCTTTTCAGAATAGTTGGATGAGATCACAAGTCCACCAACAATGCATTAGTGTTCCTATATTTTTCCACATCTTCTCCAGCATTCATCATTTTCTATCTTATCATGTTAGCCAATATAACCAGTGAGATGTGGTACCTAAGAGTTGTTTTGATTTATATTTCTCTAATCAATAGTGATTTAGAGCATTTTTCATACAATTTTATATATATATATGTATATATAAAATCATATGAAAAATGCTCTAAATCACTATATATATAAAATATCACTATATGTCATATAGTGATATATACTACATTATATATTATGCAATATATACATATTATATATAATATATATTGTATATTATACATATAATATCACTATATAAAATGCTCTAAATCACTATATATACATATTTTACATATATATATATATATATATATATATATATAATTTCTTCCTCTGAAAACTGCCTGTTCATATCCTTTGACCATTTATCAATTGGGGAATGACTTTGATTCTTAAAATTTGACTCGGTTCTCTTTATATTTTAGAAATGAGGTCTTTATCAGAGATACTGATTGTAAAAATTCTTTCCCAATTTTCTGCCTCCCTCCTAATCTTGCTTACATTGGCTTTTTTTGTACAAAAACTTTTCAATTTAATGTAATCAAAATTATCCATTTTGCATTTCATAATGCTCTCTATTTCTTGTTTGGTCATAAATTCTTCCCTTCATCATAAATCAGACAGGAAAATTATTCCTTCCTCTCCCTAACTGCTCATAGTATCACCCTTTATATCTAAGTCATGAACCTGTGTAGACTTTATTTTGGTATACAGTATAAGATACTGGCCTATGCCCAGTTTCTTCCATACTATATTCCAGTTTTCCCAGCAGTTTTGGTTTATCAGATAGTAGGTTACTATAGTTATTGACTACTTTGTTTTGTGTACCTAATCTATTCCACTGATCCACCACTCTATTTCTTAGCCAGTACCAAGTATTTTTAATGACTGCTGCTTTATAATACAGTTTAAAATCTGGCATGGCTAGGCCACCTTCCCTAACTTTTTTTTCATTAATTCCCTTGATATACCAGACCGTTTGTTCTTCCAGACGAATTTTGTTATTATTTTTTCTAGCTCTATAAAATAATGTTTGGTAGTTTGATTAGTATGACACTAAACAAGTAAATTAATTTAGATAGAACTGTCATTTTTATTATATTAGCTTGGCCTATCCATGAGGAACTTAGGTTTTCCAGTGATTTAGATCTGACTATGTGTGAAAAGTGTTTTGTAATTGTGTTCATATAGTTCCTGGGTTTGTTTTGGCCAGTAGACTCCCAAATATTTTATGATGTCTACAGTAACTTTAAATCGAATATCTCTTTCTATTTCTTGTTGTTGGGCTTCATTAGAAATATACAGGAATGCCGAGGATTTATGCAAGTTAATTTTATATCCTGCAACTTTGGTAAAGTTGTTTATTATTTCAAGTAGTTTTTTACTTGATTCTATAGGATTCTAAGCTTTATAACAAATGAACTTTTCTAAAAGATTTTGGATAGTTAAAATGTTTTAACTATCCAAAATTTAACTAATATGGGGCATGAGGAGTAAGCATAAATTTATTATAAACATTTTAATTTGTAAAATCTTACTACACAACATATGTCTTAGTAACAAAATGATTTAAAAATACAAAGTGTCCACTTTAAGTCCTATTTATTTAACACATTTTTTCACTAAAAAATAAATTCATTAGCAATAACAATAATATCAATAGTAAATCCTACTCCTTTATGGCAGTATGTTGAAATACATTTTTTTTAAGTAGCAAGATGATAATTTTGAAACTAGGCATTCAATTTAGAACAGTAGATACCAAAATGGATTTTTCTGTGTCCTAAATGATATTTTGATTTTGTAAAAGTTCATCATTTTTAGACTCTGAATTTTGGAGAAGAAAAGCATCATCAAAAATGAAAATATTGAGGGGCGGCCAGGTGGCTCATCGAGTAAGAGCACCGGCTCCAGTGTCGGGATGACCTGGATCAAATCTAGGCTCAGATACTCAGCACCACACCCAGAAATAACTGGCCGTGTAACCTTGAGCAAGTTACTTAACCCCAATTGCCTAATAAAAAAATAAATAAATAAAAATGAAAATATTGATAAATTAACTTTATATATGTATATGTATACATAATGAATTGATAAATGAACTTTTTTGAAGGCATAAAATTCTGCAAAGATAATATGAAATTAATCAAACAAATAACTCTTATTCATAGAACAATTTAAATACTCATAGTAAAGCTGGGGGAGGGGGGAGAAATCAAATAATTATGTTTGGTTTCAGCACCAAAAAATGAGTATCTGAATAACTGAGGGAACTACTGCTGGAACAATTTAATTCACATACCAAACAATGTTCATTAGGGGAAAAAAATGAAGACTGAGCAATTTTATGACAATTGGCTATTAGGAAAACATTTTATTTATGTCCACAACTGGATAGACATTTTAAGGAGAAATTTCCCTTCTGGAAAAGTGGCTTCAGAACTAACAAAAAATTCACTAGCCACAAGTCTACAGTCAGACCACCCAAGCTAAACAATAATTGTAATAGAGCCTGTTCTATTAGAATTGCTGACACCAAGGGAACAGAGAGTTTTCTATAAAAATAGCAGCATAATTCTCATGAAAACTTTTTTTAAATGGGCAGGTAAATTAAATAGAGTTTATTAAATTTACTTTAGGCTCACTGCGTCATTTTTATTTGGAACTCTGCCTGATTTCATTAAGATTTGACCTTTCTTTCACACCCCAAGATTACATACAACTGTGCCAAGATATAAAACATTGATTTTTTCAAAGCTGTCATGGGTAACAAAAGACAATACTGATTTATATTAATATTGTACATATTCTAACAGACTTAAAGAACTTTAATATGATTATGTAAGTATTACATGAGACAGGCAATGTAACTATATCCTTTAAACCTAAGAAAATTGAGGTAGAGAAAGATTAAGTGACTTTACCAAGGTTAATGAACAAAAATCACTCCAAAAGCAGATTTCATTGTTTTCTGTTGATTCTATGTGTTCAGCTTACATATAGTTCATAATTAATAGCATAATTCCATGACAGTCGCTGAATTTCCTGCAGCTAGGGCAATGTATTCCCTTTTGGCAGGGTCAGCAAAGGTTTGAATCCTATTAAATCTGTGATTTCATCAATGTGGGTACTCAACTGCACTAATGGAGATCTAGCCCCTCCTCCCAAATTCTTAGAAGATAGTTCAGTTGGATTCTAGAGCCAACTGCCCTATTAGTACTTGAAGACTTTCCAGC
Organism: Petaurus breviceps papuanus; assembly: GCF_028583685.1. NCBI lineage: Eukaryota > Metazoa > Chordata > Mammalia > Diprotodontia > Petauridae > Petaurus > Petaurus breviceps. The sequence continues at coordinate 70,978 of NW_027185860.1, forward strand.
TTGGCAAGGCCTACCACAGCTTATGCTCTACTGGTCCGGCTATTTAGAATCTGGGGTCACTGCCATTTAGCAAGACTTGGGAAGAGAATTTCAGTGGAGGTCTACAAACAAACCCTTGGAAAAAGTCTTTTCTTGAACTGAGAAGCACAAAATGAATGTAAGGTATTAGTATTACAATTGTTACTAATAAGTAGTGAAATGGTCTGAAGATGAACAGCAAGAGAAATGCATCAAAGGATCTAAATGGTTCACAAATTTGACAATTCCTAATCAAGCCACACTTCACTCTATATAGCTATATGAAAATGTCAAGACACCTATACTTATCAAAATTACTTTTAAATGAAATGATGAAATCCAAAAAGAAAAAAATTAGTTTTTCAAAATCTACTCTCTCCAAAGTCCATCACTCTACTGAAACTGCTCTCTCACAAGTGACCTCAGTATCTCCTTTCTTTGCCACAATTCAGTCTTATTTTTCTCCCTCCTTTTCCCTGTGCTACTGATTCTTTCCAGTTGAGCCCAATAAGTCCTAAACTGAGGAGGTGGGTTCCATTGCTGGTGATGCTAAATTCCTGAGGTATCATCACTTCTGTTCAACCTGTCTCCCCCCAAGCTGTGTATGCCTCTAAAAACTTCAGGACTTGACTTAATTCTGCTTTCCTGCTCAAGGATCGTGATAATCCCAAATTACTTCTTAAGACTGAGATGAGGAAAATGCTTATTCTGAGAAAACTTGTGTCTTTGAACTACAAATTCCAAGATGCTGGCTCTCAAACCCAAGTTATACTTCTAAATGTTCTAAACAGGAAAAAGTCTCAGAGACAGTACAAGATTCCTGGACTTCTTCCTGGACTTCTGGTCACTTTTTCTACCTCACTTGGCTTCTTTTCCTGATCTCTTAATACTGGTACTCCTTAAGGATAATTCCTAACCCTTTTCTCCCTTTGCAATCTCATTTATTCTTATGGTTTTAACAATGAGGATGAATCTAAAATCTGTACTGTCTCTAACATTTCTCCCAAGAAACCCAAATCCTCATCCCAAATTTCCTATAGAACATGTCCAAATGGATATCCCATTAAGAACTCTAAACATGTCCAAAACCAAACTCATCTTTTCCCAACCCTGCAGCATGCCCAAGTTGTTCCTGTAATGACACCCCAATTCAACTAGTCACTCATAGTTGAAACCTCAGTGTTCTCTTTCAATTTTCCGTCTCTCTAACTCTCCCACATGCAATCATATATCAAGTTCTTAGTCAGTCATTCTTCTCTCAATTCCAACTGACATCACTCTAATAATACAAGCCCTGATTTCCATCTACCTGGTAATATTCTAATCGTCCACCAAACTGATTTTCCTTTCTCCATTCTCTTCTAATTCCAATCTCCCTATAATTGCTGCCAATTTAGTCTTTATTTATACAAATCCAATCATGACACTTCTGATCTTAAAAGCCTTTAATGATTCCCAACTACCTACCAAGACAAGACTGACTTTTCAGCCTAGGATAAATCTCTCTTCAATCTTGCATACAAGCCTACCTTTCGGACCCACTCACACTATTAGCCTCTCTACTTCCCAAACTTTCCTTTCTGTGCTTTTGCTCAGACTGTTCCCTGTGCTTGAATTGCTCTCCCATCTTCTACTACCCACGACAGCTTCTTCATGGAAATCCTATTCAGTCTATAAACCCAGTTCCAACACCAATTCCTCCAAGAAGGTTTCTATAATTGCCAGTCAGGAAATACCTTCAACCACAAGCCCACAAGGCTTTACAAAGCATGTGATTTGAAACCGTCTTATGCACTACATATGTTTCATTTTACATGAGAGCTACTCTTCAATGTTCTGTAATCCCCTATGAGATAATTAGGCACATGACAGCACAGGGATCTTGCCTCACTTAATCTTTGTATTTCTTCCAGCATTTTGTCTTTGGTCCAGATCTGATTTGTTCTGTATGGAGAACTCCTGGTGTGAAAAATTTTCTCACCAATGCAGATTAAATAACACATAAACCCAAGTTATGAACATAATAAAGAATAAAATTGTTCCCTCAACTTTTTACCTCCAAAATTTTACTCAATCATTCCTCTTCACCTGGATCCTTCTCCTATCAGGTCTGCTTTTCATAATGCTACCCAATCCCTTAAGATTGACCTCAAATGTTATCATCTTAGCATAAGCGCCCCAAAATATATTATTCCGTTTCCCCCTGAACCTACATACCCTTTGTTTTTAATATTTCTATGGCACTTATTTGTTTTCTTCATATTATAGTACAGAGGCATCTGAATAGTAAGTGGATAGTGTACTGGGCCCAGAGTTGGGAGGACCAGAGTTCAAATATGATCTCAGAAACATACTACCAATGTGACCCTAAGCAGGTCATTAGACTCCCTCAGTATTCTCAACAATAAAATGGAGATAACAGTAGCTTATATCATAGGGTAGTTATAAGGATCAAATAAGATGATATTTGTAAAGCATTTAGCAAACTACCTGGCACATAATACATGTCTAATAAATGCTTGTTTCCTCCCCCTTCCCTTCCCTTCAGTTATTAAATACAGTAGCAATCCTCCCTCCCCAAAAAGTAAAAGATTATTAATAACTACTGACCCACATATGCTTAATTTTTCATCTCTCTAAAATATTTATGAAAATAAGTTTTGTATATATTGAGGACATTCTTAATGAAAATATGAAACTAGAACAGAGAGACGTTTTGCAATCAATACTCTACAGCAAACCACTAACCTTCATAGTTGCATAAATAAAAAATGTTCAGAGAAAATAAGATCCTATTTATGTGTATTAATCTTGGCCATTCATAAATTTGGTTTTAATTGGTACTTTGAATAAGGGGCCTTTCATGCAAATGTCAAGATTGTTAATAAATACAACCATAGATAACATTATTCAATAATTATTTGATTACTAATATTATTTAAACAAAACTGAGTATAATGCTACAAGGAATGTTATAACTAACAGAACTGGTCACCATTCTCATGGAGCCTGTCTAGAGTAGAGGAATGAATGGTTCACTGTTTCCCCTTTCCCCCTAGCCTGAAAAAAGATAATTTACAAAACTAACATTATCTGACAGGGAACAAATAAATACACATTTTGGTTTCAAGCCATAACTTCTTAGAAGTAGGGTTTGAAGATTTAAAAATACTGAATAAAGACATAACATGAGATAATATAAGTGCTTTATAAAACATTAAAGCACTATATGTCAACTATGACTATAACTCAGTGCATACTTCTGTAAAATAGGTTGTTTTCTCTTTTTATGACACATCTATACAATGAAATTCGGATTTGTGTAAACCAATTTCAAAATGATAGTTAGGATAAGGTTTAATTCAAATTCCATTTTAACATAATTTCTTTATTCCTAAATTCCCAACAAGGCATATACTTATATATGAGTCTCATTAATTTATGATTTATTGAAATCCTGAAAACTTTGAACAAATGGTTTAAAAACACACATGTATATACACAAAATGAGTTTTAACTGAATCTGTAACAAGCAGATCTAAATTGTTCTATGATGTTGCTAACTCTTCTGGCTACACTACAAATTCTCTAAAAGTGGAATAATTTAATTCTGAAATTAAAATCCTTTACCACCTTCTCTCAATGGTACTAAATAGAGTCTCTCAAAAAACTAACAGCACAATTTGTTCATACAGAAGTAATGTAAGTGGGATGGAGCCAAGATGGAGGAGTAGAAACAGGACTTCCTGAGGCTCCAGGTTCCACCTCCTCCAATACACATAAAAAAATGACTCCAAATAAACTTTAGAAGTACAGAACCCACCGTGACAGGGAGAAACAAATCTCCCGCTGACGGAAGCCCAGGCAGGCCAGCAGGAAGGGTCCATCACAGCACACTGGGAGCAGAGCACAGTCCTGACTGAGCTGTGGTTTTAGCCCCAGGGCAGCTAGAGAAAACTTCAGGAGAGTAAATCAGCAGCAGCTGTAGTGGTTTCCAGACTTCGCAATCCACAAATGCCAAAGACAAAGTAAAAGGTCAGTGTGGAACTTTGTTGGGAACAGGGGGAGTGCAGTCCAGCTGCTGCCCCCGAGCAAGAAGAAGAGGAGGCACGATGGCTGCAGCCACTGCCGCATGGCTGCTTCTGGTGCTCCTGGCCTGAAGACTGTAGGAGAACCAAGTGGCCATTCAGTTGGTAATAGCTTTTGCTTTGACCTGCTTTGTCTGGATCACTGTCCTGGGGTCTGTGAGCAGTGAGCCAGTGTGTGGCAGCTGTAGAGACGATACCCACCTAATAGCTCTGACAGCTGCAAAATCCCCAGCGATTTGGGACATAGCTCTCTCCATTCTGGAAGCAGAATTCTACCATGGCAAAGAGTTCAAAAGTCAAGTAACTGGCTGCCAATATGAACAAGCAATGGAAGCATAAACAGAAGATAGAATCCTTTTTTAGGGACGAAAAGGTTCAAGGCATGGAGCAGGAGGAAGACTGTGAAGTCAGAACTCCTGCATCAAAAGTATCCAAGAAAAATATGGGCTGGTCACAGGCCATAGAGGAGCTCAAGAAGGATTTTAAAACTCAAGTAAGAGAAGGGGAGAAAAATTGGGAAGACAATGAGAATGATGCAAGAAAATCATGAAAAACAAGTCAACAGCCTGCTAAAGGAGACCCAAAAATACACTGAAGAAAATAACACCTTAAAAAATAGACTAACTCAAATGGCAAAAAAAGGCCCAAAAAGCCAATGAGGAGAAGAATGCTTTAAAAAGTTGAATTTGTCAGATGGAAAAGGAACTTCAAAAAGTCACTGAAGAGAAAATCTCTTTCAGAATTAGATTGGAGGAACTGGAAGCTAATGACTTTATGAGAAATCAAGATACTATAAAACAGATCCAAACAAATGAAAAAATAGAAGGCAATGAGAAATACCTCATTGGAAAAACCCCTGACCAGGAAAATAGATCCAGAAGAGATAATTTTAAAATTATTGGTCTAACTGGAAGCCATGATCAAAAAAAAGAGTCTAGACACCATCTTTCAAGAAATTGTCAAGCAAAATTGCCCTGATATTCTAGAACCAGAGGGCAAAATAGAAATTGAAAGAATTTACCAATCACCTCTTGAAAAAGATCACAAAAGAAGACCCCTAGGAATATTATAGCCAAATTGCAGAGTTTTCAGGTCAAGGAAGAAATACTGCAAGCAGTCAGGAAGAAACAATTTGAGTACTGTGGAAACATAATCAGATAACACAAGACCTAGCAGCTTCTACATTAAGGGATTGAAGGGCTTGGAATATGATATTCCGGAGGTCAAAGGAGCTAGGACTAAAACCAACAATCACCTACCCAACAAAACAGTATAATGCTACAGGGAAAAATATGGTCATTCAATGAAATAGGGGACTTTCAAGCATTCTTGATGAAAAAACCTGAGCTGACCAGAAAATATGGCTTTCAAATACAAGAAGCAAGAGAAGCATGAGAAGGTAAACAGGAAAAAAAATCATAAGGAACTTATTAAGTTGAACTATTTACATTCCTACATGGAAAAACAATAATTGAAACTCATAAGACTTTTCGCAGTATGAGGATAGCTGAAGGGAATATATGTGTGTATGTATATATGTATGTATGTATGTATACATATATGTATGTATAGGAGGATATATGTGTATATAAATATGTATGTGAGTGTGGGCATTCGTATGTTCATGTACTCATAGACAGAGGGCACAGGATAAATTGAATATGAAGGGATGATATCTAAAAAATAAAATTAAGAGGTGAGAGAGGAATTTATTGGGAGAAGAAGAAAGAGAGCAATAGATTAGGGTAAATTATCTCATATAAAAGGGACAAGAGAAAACTGTTGTAATGGAGGGGAAGAACAGGAAGGTGAAAGGGAACGGGACAGCCTAATTCTCATCGAATTCAGCCAAAGGCGGGAATAACATTCACACTCAATTGGGTATCTTACCCTACAGGATAATAGGGCGTAGGGGATAAGAGGGGGAGGATAGAAGGGAGGGCAGATTGGAGGAGAGGGTAGTTAGAAGCAAACATTTTTGAAAAGGAAAAGGGTCAAAGGAGAAAATAGAATAAGTGGCGGGCGGGATAGGATGGAGAGAAATATGGTTAATCTTTTACAATATAACTACTATGGAAATGATTTGGGTAACTACACATGTACAATCTATATTGAATTGCTTATCTTCCCAGTGGGGGCAGATGAGGAGGGAAGAAGGGGAAAAAAATCTGGAACTCAAGAGTTTTAAAAACAGATGTTTAAAAATTGGTTTTTTTACATGCAACTGGGAAATAAGATATACAGGTACTAGGGTAGAGAAATTCATCTTGCCCTACTAGAAAGTTAGGGGGATGAAGGGGGAGGATATAAGAGAGAATAGATTGGGGTGTAGGCTTGCTATTTTGGGGTGGGGTAGGGGAAAGACAGGGAGAGAAAAAATTGTAACTCAAAATCTTGTGGAAACGAATGTTGAAAACTAAAATTCAATAAATTAAAATTTGGGGAAAAAAACAAACAATGTAAATATGCAAAACTTCTTTTCTTCCCAGGTTCTGGAAGTGCTAGGGCGTACTGGTGGATGAGTCTGAATTTCAGCAATAGCAGAAAGAATGTTTTAACTTTCTAAAATATCCTGTATTTTCGAAGTAAAGTAGCAAGTATTCCATTCCATTAAGAAAGCTGATTTTTATTTAAGTAAGCAACCTTGGCTTCTGGAAATATGTGACATAGTAGCATTAAACGAAACTATGCTTTAAATTTGCCAACTGATCTATTTTAAAGAGTATATTAGGATATTTATATTTTAATGGATGTGAAAGTATTTTACTATGTTAGGGGAAAATATTCTGATTCTGAAATATTATAGTACTATCAGACAAATACGACTCTGGGAAGATAGCGCTTCATAAAGAATGTACTAATATTAAGAACAGTTTATTTTAAAGATATTTTCTATTTTATCATTTTGCATTGGTTTGCAAAGTTAGAGAATGTTGCTAATAATGGTATAAACCATAGCCCTTTATGAAATAGCTTTTGTTGTATTGCAAGCCATAAACTATATTCTATAATCCCCTAATTCTTGAAAAATGTAGTTGTTTATGATTTGAATGTGAGGTATATTAGGGACCAGATGAGAAAATGCAGGTGGTTAACTGTGACATATCATTGCTAAGATGAAGAAAAAAAAAAAGTTAAACTTTACATATGTATCAAAATCTTCATCTTCCTAAGTAGACAACTTCTTTTAACAAAAGCAACAGGACCAATAGGTATGGCATACATCAGTTCTATGAGTAGGCAGACAGACATACAGATAAATAGGAAGTCCGGCAGGAAAAGAGGGGGCAAAAGAGGAGAGCAAAAAGGAGGCAGAGAGACAAAGGCAGAAATTATTAAGCATTGTATGAGAGGGACTGTGCTAAGAGCTGGTGATCGATCGAGAAAACAAGCAACCAAGAGAGTGTCTGACCTCAAGGAACTTCTATTCTGAGGGAAGTGCAAATAACACATGTGAGAGAAGCTGGAAAGGGAAGGGGGGGAAAGAAACATTCTGAAACATGTTATGAAGATACCTTTGAAGTCATCTGCAGGCCTGATTCCAAGCCTACAGCTCACCTCTTAGAGCCACAAAATTCAGGGGCAGAGTTCAAGGTTCCAAAGGAAGGAGATGATGACAGTGACTGGAGAAGAGGCAACAGGGGGTGGAGATGAAAGAGTCAATTAGCATGAGAGTCACTGTCGTTAAGATAAAGTAACTAGAAACAGCTCAAATATGACCATCTGATGCTAGCTCTGTGACCCTTAGAAAGTTCTATCTTGTGATGTGACAAACCTTTTTTAAGCCTCAATCAACTCATCTATAACATTTGCACATTAATAGAAAATACCTCAAAATGTTGTTTTGAGGATTAAAATGGATTTTTAAAAAATTACTCCTATAATTCAAACACTTCAAGTATTTGTTATTATACCAAAACCTACAGCAAGCTTTTTCAATGTATAGAATTAGAGGACATTTCACTCGCTGAAAAAAAATTAATTACATTAGGTCCCAATTTCTATACTGGTCCTTAGACAAAACAAACCCCTAACAAAAAACTTCATCACTAGACTCGTATTCAGGCCTTTCCAGATTCTTACACACACACACACACACACACACACACACACACACCAATGTACATTCTGTGTACTTTATCCTCTTGAAAAAAACAGAGGTTCTTAGGGGCAATGAGATGTTATGAGATTGGCTCAGGATCATGCAGTACTGAGTCCAGTTCTCCATCAACTAGATCATCTTATTTGACTCAATAATTTTCCTTCTAAAAAAAATAAGATTGCCTAGGTTAAAAAAAAAACAACTGGAATTTATGGATGTTATAGGAAAAAAAAGAACAGAACATTCCTGTAATGAACTATGCCAACATGGAAAACTCTCTGACAAACTGAGTTTAAATTAACCGTGTTTAAAAGTTGCAATTGGCTGCTTTGTCTTATTTTTGAGGATGTGTGTTCAAAGTAGGAAATAGAAGAAAGCAATGGAATCTCACAGCTCTTCTATGGAGACCTCAGAAGTCACCTCATTAATGACTTTTGAGAGATCTATTTTAATAGAGTGGTGGGAAGAGAAATAAGGCTGCCAGACAGACTGTCAACAAGCTAGTTCCAGATACCAAGGAAATAAAATTACATAATGTTGAAGTGCAGGTATAGTCATGGTTAAACAGCTCAGTTACTTGACTGGGATAAGGATAATTTGTGTTTTAAGAGCAAATAGTTGCCACCTTTTTGTGGGACAAAGGTATACACTGCTGCCTGGGACAAAAATAAAATCATCCCACAGGACCTATTACGTTGACCTTTTAAATAAGACGATGTATGGGGTTGTCGATCTTCGTCTCAGTCGTGTCTGACTCTCTGTGACCAGATTTGCAACTTTCTTGGCAAAGATACTTTAGTGGTTTACCATTTCTTTTTCCAACTCATCTTTAAAGATGAGGAAATTTAGGAAATTACTTGCCCAAGGTCACATATCTACTAAGTATCTGAGGCTGAATTTGAACTCAGGAAGATGAGTCTTCCTGACTCTAGGCCCTTGTGCTCAATCCACTGCACCACATACCTGCCTTACATATAGGCAGGTGACTTTAAAAATGGGGAAGATACATTTTTGTGATGATACCCTTCTGCTTCTTTTACCTGTCTGACCACTCCTTAGTCTCCTTTGCTGGACCTTTATCCTCACATAAACTAAACAAAGCTATTCCCCAGGGCCCTGTTCTAGACCCTCTCCTCTTCTTCTCCTATACTATTTATCTTGGTGATTCCATGAGCTCCCAAGGATTCAATTACCATTTCTATGCTAATAACTTCCAGACTTATTTATCCTAATTTCTCTTCTGATCTCTAGTCTTGCATCTCCAAAACTTAAGGGCCTGGACATCACCTGATGTCCTCAAGACATCTTAAACTCAATAGATCTACCTTTCCCTCCAAGCCCTCTCCTCTAGCTAACCCTATTACTCAGGGCACCCTTACCCTACCAGTCACCCAGACGTACAACTTAAGCATGATTGCTGACTCTTCATTCTCTCTGTAGCCAAGTCTTGTATTTCTACCTTGATATATACCTCCGTCTCTCCTGACCCAGGGTCTAAATTACCTCTTTCATGGACTACTGCAACAGCTTTCTGGTTGGTCTAGCACAGTCTCTCACCACTCAGGTCACCCTCCACTCAGCAGCCCAAAGCATCTTCCTAAAGTGCAGGTCTGACCATGTCATGTCCAATACCTTCCTGCTGTACTTTATCACTTCCAGGATTTTGGCATTCAAAGTCCTTTGTAACAAGGACATATCCTACCTGTGTAGTCTTTTTAGACCTTCCTCCCTATCATGTAGTCTATGATGCAATGACACTGGCTTCTTTGTGGTTCTTCCCACAAAACATGCCATCCCCCAACTCCTGACCTTTTGGGAATTTTCTCCTTACTCATCAACTCTGTCTTCCTTCAAGTCCCAGCTACCCTGCCTCCTACAGGAAGTCTGTTTCTATCCTGTTCCCCAACCCACCCCCCACTTTTACTAGTGTCTTCCCTTTGTTGATTGTTTCCAATTTACTACATAGACAAAGTTTATAAATGGTTGTCTGCATGCTGTCTTTTCCATGAGGCTATGAATTCTTTGAGAACAGAGAGTGGGGCTTTTGTGTGTTTCTGTTTCTTTTTACTATTGTTATATCCCTTGAGTTTTAGCACAGTGCTTGGCTACTCTGTAGCAGACATTTAATAAATGCTTGTTGACTGACTACTGGAGGCTTATCACCATAAATCTAATCAATCTGGTTTCATAAATTTCTAGTGTTTCTCTTCCTAAGAGAAAGCTCTGCCTCCTTTTTGACTGCAATCAGGCTAATAAGCTGTTCCAAACCAGCACTAATCAGTTTATAAAGAGTGCTTCATCTGGATGATCACATCAAGTAAATCTCATCATGGAGAAATTCCATCATTTTTGCTGAAAAGAAGTTCAACTAGCTAGTTTTCGACAGCTATGATGATTTCTGTGCCAAATGACATTCAAATGAAACTTCGCATGTATGTAATGAAAATCTAGGTAATCTACTTCCTAAAAATGAACTCTGTTTTCTTAGTGATCACAGACATCTGAAAGTCCATTTAACCAATTACTTTAAAAAGGTGGGAGATTGACCTGAAATCATTCAACAGTAACAATAATGCATTTTTATGTCGCTCTTAGCACCATGAAATCCCAACCCATCTTAAAGCAGTTTTTGGTTTTTTCCCCTTTTATTTCTTCCACTAAAACTTAATTTAGTTGGCATTGAGAAGTGAATTTTGTAAGTACTGAGTCTAACTATGGAGTACAAACCACAGAGTCTGAGACGTTAGGTTACAGGGATATAGCAGATGCTTTTATTTCTTTAATTAGGCAAATGAAGAAGGGAGGATTTAAATAGAGTGGCCACAAAACCCTTAATTCATTTATCTCTTCTCTCCATAGAAATTTTGGTCATTGACTATGTATCTGCTTTCCATCCCAGAAGTAACCGAAGAAAACTTGCCATAATCATTCTTTTCTTAACAACTCATTTAAGCAAGGGGAAATTATAAATCAGTCACACAGATCTATTTGAAGAATACAACTCTCTTTTTTGAGCTGTGACATGTGAGCAGAACCAGGAGAACACTAGCCTCAATAACAGAAACATTGTACTATGATCAACTGTGAATGACTTAGCTATGCTCAGCAATACAAAGATCTAAGACAATTCTGAATGGTTGTATTACAATAGAAAATGTTATCCACATCCAGAGAAAGAACCAATGGAGTCTGAATACAGATCAAAGCATACTATTTTTTAGTTTATTTTTTCATGGTTTTTTTTTTTGTCTGTGTTTTCTTTCACAACAGGACTAATATGGAAGTATGTTTTGCATGATTGCACATGTATAACCTATATCAAATTGCTTGGTGCCTGAAGGAGGGGGGTGGGGAGGAGGAAGGGAGAGAATCTGGAACTCAGATTTTGAAAAAATGAATGCCAGAATTGCTTTTTTACATGTAATTGGAAAAAGATAAAATGATATTTTAAAAAAGAGTTGGAGAAGCACTGTGGAAACATGATAGCCGTCAGTCTTCAAGTATTTGAAAATCTGTTATGTGACAAAGTAATCAGTCTTAAGACTACTTGGCCCTAGGAAGCCCAACTATGAACAGTGGGTACAAGTTTCAAATTGAGGTTTGAAGTAAGGAAAAATTTTCCAATAATCTAGAGGTAGAAGAGGTTTAGTGCTAGATTGCCCTTCACAGGAAGAAAGAAAACTGAAGATAGTTGACCACTTTTCAGGTATTTTATAAAGAGAATTAAATGACTGGGCTAACTAGCTACTGAGATTTCCTCCAATGCTGAAACTCTGTGATTTTGTGAGTACCAGTGTCATACTTGGACTGTCCATCTGTCTTCACTCTCTATATGACTGACCTACATTCCTTTCTGTGTATACAAAAAAATGTAAAATACATGCTAAACATGTCTTCTTCACTGTTCTTGAGTGACCCATAATTTTGTTCTTCTATAATTATAGTGTGACATATTTCAACCATATTCACATTACCAAAAGAAAAAAACTGCATTGAAAGAAAAATAATATGGCAGTTTGGGATCACTGAAAGTACTTCACAATACACCATGGGAAATGCTTGAGTATACCTATTTGTCAGAGAGGTTTGGTTTTCTTTTCCACTCTTTTTTTTTAGTGGAGGGAAAGTATCAGGGAGAGAAAACAAATGGTTAACTGCAAAAAAAATTTAAAAAAAAAGAAAATGCAGTATGTCCCTTCTCTCTCTCTCTTCTGTGTCCACTTCAATGCCTATTTGCAGCATCTGTCCAATTACTTACATTTATTACAGTTCACCAGCATTCTTAATGGCCAACCTCCTCCTCTACAAGAATTTGTAACTTTGACCTCTAATAGGTGAGTTTCTACTTTATCTTTCCTGGAACCAATGCCACTTTTTAGCAATTTCCAAGCCATGATGCTATGTATATTCCCTTCCTATCATTTTACCCCTTTAGACTTTCCAACTCTAGCTGCCTCTTATATATAATCTTCCTATATTTCCTGGGAAGCAGAAATCAGCCTCAGAACCAGGAAGACATATGTTCATGTACTGCCTTTGTGAATGAATGAATGAATGAATGAAGCATTTATTAAGTACCTCCAATGTGCAAAGCATTGTGTTAAATGCCAGGGGATACAAACAGAAAATTAAAACAATTTTTATTGTTTAAAATCCTTATTCTCAAGGAGTTCACATTCTAATGAGTAGGCAAAACATAAGGAAGGCCTCAGCTACAAATCAAATGGAAAGCTCTTATGGTCTGTTGTTGTTCAGCTGTTTCAGTTATATCCAACTTTCCTCAACCTTGTTTGGGGTTTTCTTGGCAAAGATACTGCTAGTGGTTTGCAACTTCCTTCTCCAGCTCATTTTACAGATGAGGAAATTAAGGCAAACTGGTTAAGTAATTTGTCCAGAGTCACACAGCTAGCAAGAGTCTGAGGCCATATTTGACCTCAAGAAGATAAGTCTTTCTGACTCCAGGTCCAGCACTCCATCCACCATACCACCTAGCTGCCCTACGGTCCTTAATATGCAGCCAAAAACAGATGGTAATGCCTCTTCTTTAATGTCATTTTCCCATAACAGCACCTACCTGGCAAGATTCATGTGTGTAAATGAGATATTTGTAAAGTGTTTAGTACAGTGCTGTGACATTTTTTGTTCATTTACTCACTCATATTCAACTCTTTGTAACCCCATGGACCATACCATTCCAGGTCCTTCTATCCTCCACTGTCTCTTGAAGTCTGTCCAAGTTCATGTTCACTGTTTTCATGACATTACCTACCTATCTCATCCTCTGTCATCGCTTTGCCCTTTTGCCTCCAATCTTTCCCAACATTAAGGGCTTTTGGAATGAGTCCTGTCTTCTCATTATGTGGCCAAAGTATTTAAACTTAAAGCTTCAGTACTTGACCTTCCAACCCTCAATTATTTTTTTTTTAAGCAATAGGGGTTAAGTAACTTGCTCAAGTTTACACAGCCAGTTATTTCTGGGTGTGGTGCTGAGTATCTGAGTCCGGATTTGATCCCCAGGTCATCTCGACACTGGGGCCAGTGCTCTTACTCGCTGAGCCACCTGGCCGCCCCTACCTCAATTAATTTTTTATTTTGTTTTAGGATTTGGTTGTTGTTGTTGTTTGGCTTTTTGGAGGGGAGGAAGGCAGGGCAATTGGGGTTAAGTGACTTGTGCGCAAGGTCCAAATGACTCTCAAAAGTCTTCTCTAGCCCCACAATTTGAAAGTATTGATTCTGTGGTTCTCAGCTTTCCTTATAGGTGACTCTCAAAGTTATACACTGATATTGGGGGGAAAAAATCACAGCTTTGACTATATGGACTTTTGTTGACAAAGTGATTCTCTCTCTCTCTCTCTCTCTCTCTCTCTCTCTCTCTCTCTCTCTCT
>NW_027185860.1:85080-189552 GCF_028583685.1 Petaurus breviceps papuanus
TCTCTCTCTCTCTCTCTCTCTCTCTCTCTCTCTCTCTCTCTCTCTCTCTCTCTCTCTCTCTCTCCCTCTCTCTCTCATTCTCTAAGCATTCTGTCCAGACTTGCCACAGCTTTCCTTCTATGGAGTGTCTTTTAATTTCATGGCTGTAGTCACTTTTGGGCCAAAGAATGTAAAATCTGACACAGTTGTATCTTATTCCTTCCCTGCTCTCTTTTTTATTCATTTGTTGCCTCTCTTAAAACTTCACAGAAAGACATGGACAATAGGGAGCCTTCACCCACTTGATCTTTCTATCATTAAGTAAAATTCTTTTCAGTAAACTGGGATCTCAATTAGTACATATTCAGTAGTATTCCATGTATTCCTACAATCAACAGAATGTCAAATGTGAGAAGTCCCTGAAGTATCTCCTCACCTTAAGGAATTACTTTTCAATTTGGACTCTGTTGGAAGTTCTCCATGATCATAGCACAAATATCTTTTCTCATGCTTCATTGAAGATTAGATGATGTTTGAATAAAGTTACCTTTTCAATCAAATCTTATCAAGGACTACTGTATCATCTAAATGTGGGCATGGATAACAACACCTTAGGGCAACTAAATGATGGGCCTTGTAGTCGGGAGGACCTGAGTTCAAATCTAGCTTCAGACACTTACTTGCTATGTGACTGAACAAGTTTGTTCAGTTTGCCTCAGTTCCTCATCTGTAAAATGAGCTGGAGAAGGAAATGGCAAACTACTCCAGTATCTTTGCCAAGACAATCCCAAATGGGATTGAGGAGAATCAGACATGATTGAAACAGCCATAACAAACAACACCACCACTTTTTTTTAATTATTGTAAATAATTTCGTTTAAAAAAAAAACATCAAGCAATTATATATTCTCAATACCTCTGAATCCAACAGAAGATGCATCTACTACAGAAAATCATTTAAGAAAATTGTCCTGTTTTCTCTCATATTTTCACCAAGGATGGGTGCATAGATCATTATAAAAAATATTTTAGAGAGATGAAAAAGGGGGTCGACTTTTCCATATTTATTGGTGCCTCCTCAATCACCTTTTTTTCAGTAGTAATATCTGATTTTTTAAAAAAAATTTTATCTTCTCATTTCCAGATATCTTGAGTAATGAAATGCTTATCTTTCTTTTATATTAATAACCAATTATTAAGCTACCATTAAGATTTTTCCCTCCCTATTTCCTCATTCAGAAACCAACACCTGTAGATTATTCAGTCAGTCTCTAAAGGATTGTGCTGATAGATGAAACTGCCCAAACCCTCAGCTTACATGCTTTTCAATCTTAGGTAGAACCTCACACAACTAGATGACCTTGCAAACAGAATCTAATCCAGGCAAGATCTTACCCTTAGGAGATAAGCCATGGGACCTTCCACTACAATTTAGGGTGACCTAGCTTTTGAAGGAGAAAACCAGCCAGAATAATATGGGTAGAGATGGATTCTTTTGTCCAGATTCCTAGAGGCAGGTCAGACTCAAGATTAGTCCATTCTCAGCAAAAGGAGCTGCAGACTTTTTGCCCACCTCCTCATTAATATATCCACCCCCTCATTGATTGTTAACCAGTTAGAGCTGATTTCCTCCCTCAGGTACACTCCCTTTTCCAAAGGCTATTTAAGCATTGAATGTTCTCCAGAGGGCATCTTTGGTTTAGGAGAGAAAGCCAATGACCATCATCTTATTAATTTTTGCTTGTTATAATTAATAAACTGATAGTAATTACCCAGAAACTACATAATTTGGACTTTTCTTTCAAACCCTTAGACTTTTCATTCATTATAGTAACTGTAGTTAAGCTACATAAAAACAATGAACAAATATTTAATTGTAAATACTAGCCTATGTTGATTTCTATACTTAATTAACAATTTGGCCAGTCTAGGTTAGATATCAACATAGTTTACATATGTGTCACTTGTCAAGACTTTAATAAAATTGATATTGAGTTTATTCAATTTATGGAAAAGACTTACTAAAGAAATGAAGAACATAGAAAAAGAAAAAGACTTAAAGTAACTGACATGAGAAGTAGTAAAATCAGTTTCTGTAAGAGGACCAAAAAAAAAAAAAAAGAATTGGCCTTTAGGATCAAAGAAAATACTGCCAAGATGCCACAAATAACCAATTACTAAAGCCATTCTTGGAAAGTCCCAAGAGGCTTGATATCCACCCTTCAATTAGTGTTGAAATAACAATCACAGCACTTTGCAGTATGCATAAATATAACCTACTTTACAAGAAAACAAAGGAAATGGCTCAGGGGATTGGAATAATAGATTGTGAAACCTTTAACCTCAAGGTCATGTCACTGAGTTTGTCTCAGGTTTGTTTATCCAATAATTTTTAGCAGATTCCAGCTGTTCTGTTATATACAGTATGGGAAGTGAATTGACCTCCATTTAATCTTTACCACAAAGCTGTGTGTCTATTCACCGAAGTATGCCAGTAAAGCTATTGGAATCTAATTAAAGAGATTAACTATTATTGAGCATTTTTTCCAGTATTAATCTAAAAAGTCCTTGAGTAGAGTAGAGTATATGAGAGAATATAATAGAAACATCATCAGCTGTGGTTCTGCTGATTACTAAGTCATTCTGGCAATAGATAAGAGATTATTTCTCTCTCAGGTAGGCAGAACAGAGGAACATGAAACTAGATTACATTTAAGTATGTAACAGTTCCAAACTACATCTCACCTTTTTCAGGAATGTGATAAAAATTACAAATTAGTAATTGCTTTTCAGAATCTTTACTGTAGTATTTTATTGGGTTTCTTCATTGGTTGCTTTCTAGATTTTTTTATATTGCTTTCCTACTAACTGATTTGGTCTTTCTCTCCTAATATGAATATTTATAATTATAATTTTTTCCCTTAAGGACTATTTGGGCATGGTATCTAACTGCAACTATTTTAAATGAAATTTCATATCTTTCCCATGATTTGTTTGATGGTTGCTTTGTTTGGTTTATATTGTCGTAGTCATCATGTGTAATGTTTTCCTGGTCCTGCTTGCCTCATTCCGCATTTGTTCATATAAGTCTTCAAATACTTAGGCACTGCTGTGGCTGTCTTCCAATGTGCTTTTAGATGAAACTGCATGGCCCCTGAGCTTTCTCCGTGATGGTCTGACACTGTGCCCTGCCCAGGGTACTGGAATATTTTTGCATTCCTTCTACCAAGGCTTATTTGCACTCAAAGTTTTTGCAGGATTCTGAGAGTCTTTTTGTCAGATTGGATGGACAAGCTTATAGCTATTGTTCTTCTCTTTATTGTTCCTCCTTCTGGTGTACAGGGAGTCTGTGGGGTACCTGGGTCCTTCAAGCCCTCACGCAGTACTGTCTTCCTACAATTCTCCTTCCCCTTCTCCAAAACTTTTTTAATTTTATTTTTATTTTCAGTTCCAAATTCTCTCCCTGCTTCTACTCCCTCCCCACCCACCTATTGAAAAGAAATATTATACCCATTATAGATATGTCATGTAAAACATATTTCCACATTAGCCAAGTTGCCAAAGGAAAAAAAAAAAGAAAAAAAGTGAAAAAAAATGCTTCAATCTGCCCTCAGAGTCCATCAGTCCTATCTCTGGAGTTAGACAGCATTTTCCATCATGAGTCCTTTGTCCTGGATCACTATATTGACCAAAGTAGCTAAGTCATTAGCAGTTGATTATTATAATAATAACTGGACCCAACTACTCCTTCTCATCCTATATAATTCTTCTCCATGTATTCCCAAACATCTCCACAGAGGCACTATCCACAAAATCTTAGTTAAAAGGAAGCTCAGGGACCACAGAAACCCCTCTACAAGGGCTCTCCTCTCCCAACCTCTGTTTAGAGACCTCTCACAAGGTAAATTGTGGCAAACAAGCAGCCCAACTCAGGCTCAAGGGAAGCAAAAACTTAAAAGCAATTGAGAAACCCATTTTATTTCTGAATTGCTTTTAAGTTTTCCTTACCTCAAGCCTGAGTGAGTTTGCTACTTTCCAACTTCCACTTACTGCTTCTGGCTCCTGTATCTTCTATGTGAGAATTCTTCAAACACTTGAAGATAGCTCTGTGTCTCCTTAGTCTTCTCTTCTCCAAGCTAAACATCTTTTTTTTTCCCCCACAATATGATACTGAGGGCCTTTGAATTCTATGGCTGCTTCCAAACACAAATACTCATGTATACTAGCATCAATATTCTTCTGATGAAGCAAAATGTCTGCAAAGGAGATTACCACAACCTTCAGAACATTGAACTTCAGTCGAGATACACAGCAAGTATAAGTAGGCTGCATTAAGTAGCCTATTAGCAGAAAATATGAGAAAAATATGATCTGGTCATGCAGTAAGAACGAGAGGAAAAAGCCTGAGAACTGCACAGTTTATTTATATTCATTACAATGATGTGCTTTTAGGTATGAAAAGGTGTGGCAAATCTCCTACTGGACTGTCTGTAAAAAACCTAACCACTGTGGTTAACAACTTTTCCCCATGCAAATGTATTCCTCCAACTGGTCAAACATAATACTACTACATGCTAATAAAACTATGTTTCCTTATGATAATAGCATTGGTTCATTTTTCATTTCTCTCTACCCTTTCCAAAAGAATGTGCATACACTGAAGCTATACTAAAAACTGAAGTTTGCATTACTTCATAAAACAGTTTAAAATGAATTCCATCAACATATGAGAGAAATAATTTTCTTTCAAAATATTAGCAAAGATGATTTGCTTGTAAAAGTGACCATTACAGAAAAAGTTCACAGAATATCTGAGTTAGCAAAGTCCACATGCATTTGGCTTTTGGTTAATAAGACAATTTTGTTAAGACAAAAATTTTTCTTTTTTTTTAAAGCCTTCACAGGAAAGATCTCTCTTCTGTGGCTCTTTTGGTAAGGAAGTCAGCAGATGTCTGTATGGTCTAAAGGGAATTACTTTCCTCAAGAGAAAACAGCTTAAATAGGAAAAGAAAAGCCATATGCTGACTATGCAATGCTTAACAGATGAACTAGAGAAACATGTATTACAATGGAAAGCTGGAGGGTTTGACTAACTCAAATCACTTTTCTTTAAAATTCAATGCAATTAACTAAGGTTAATTTACATATTAAATTTAAGTTCTATAAAAGGACTGACATTAACCACACGGGACAAAAAAAGAGAATGACAAATTTAATAATCAATGACATTATATGAAGGAAAACAAACGAGTTAAAATTTTTCTTAAGACATATATCATTCTTAATTGGCCTAATCCCTAAGAAATTTACAATGCTGCTTAGAAGGTTTAATTTAAAAGCTTAAATTTGACACAACTTGGTGGACTGTAATTTTTCTGCAATAATGATACTTGGTCACAGAAATCTATTCTCAGTTTTCCAGTCTGATTACACCACTGAAAGTTCATGGGACTTTTAAATTCAATACAAAATTCCAAATAAACATTTCATAACCTCTTCTCTCTCTCCCCTTATGTGGACTCTCAAAAGCTCAAAAATCTAAATTTTATCAAGAGCTAGCAGATATTCCTTCAAGCATCAAGGAATAAATTTTATTAATTCTGCCAAGATACTGTTTCAAGTCAGAATAGTGCAGTGACACGGAATAGCCAAGGAACACCAATAATTTTTTTTTTCTTGTGGCACAGCTAACACTTCATGAGCATTGCTGAGCCATAATGACACTATGAACTATGGTCTAAGCTAGTTTCAACTTTTTTTTTTTAATATAACCTGATTACATTTTTCAAGGATAACCAATAAATAAAGCCTTTTTCTTGATTTCTAAAAGTGCAGACCAATATCATTGCTCTGCAAAAATAGCAATTTAGAATGAAATACACACTAAATAGGGTATCTCACCCTACAGGAGAATAGGGGGGAAGGGGATGATGGAAGGGAGGGCAGGCTGGGGGGAGGGAAGTTGGAAGCACTCACTTTTGAAAAGGGACAGGATCAAAGTAGAGAATAGAACTAGTGGGGGGTGGGATAGGAGGGAGGAAATATAAGTCTTTTACAGTATATCCACTATGGAAATGTTTTGCATTAGCCACACATGTACAACATATATTGAATTGCTTATCTTCCCAGTAAGGGTGGGTGATGAAGGAAGTAGGGAAAGCATCTGGAATACAAAGGTTTAAAATCAAATGTTTAAAATATATTATTATTATTATTATTATTATTATTATTTTACATGTAACTGGGAAATAAAATATACAGGCACTGGGGCATAGAGATCTACCATGCCCTACTGGAAAACCAGAGTCGAGATGGGGGAAGATATGGTAGAGAGCAGAATAGGGGAGGGGATATTCAATAGGATCGATATTTTGGGATGGTGGGTAGGGGAAAAATGGGGAGAAAATTTGTAACTCAAAATATTGTGGAAATGAATGATGTAAACTAAAAAAACAATTTTAAAAATTTAAAATATGACATTTTAGAATGTATTTGATACTGACAATTCCTAAAGATCAGAAATTTTGCTTGTTGATATAGCTGTAAAATATGGTTTCAAAAGCAAATAAAACACTAATAAATGCATTTAAAAGCTTTACCAACTGTGTTTGAAACTTGCATTGCCTAAAGACACTTTTTTAATGTCATTTATTTGGGGTATCTACTGAAATGTTTAATATTGCCTTAGTCTTCCTCTGAGTCCTTGGGCAGAAAAAAAAGTTATACTTTTATCTTCCTCATACCTATGACAATGAAACATTTAAAAAATATACTTTACCTATGGATTTAATAGTTGGCTCTGCTTTCTGGGCTTAACTCATTCTCTTTGATTCAATTATTTTTCTAACTTACAAAGTCTTGTGCTACCATTCGATAGGCAGATCAGAACAATATGGTTCATGGTGATGGCACCTTCCACCTAAAATTTTGTTTTAGTCACTTATTACTTCATTACCAAAAACAGTAACCTACAACTGCTTTTTCAATGAGCTAAAATGATGAAAAACAGAAACACAGTGGCACTCAACCTGGAACAAGGAAACAAATATTAAGAAAATGGTGCCCATGTCCAAGCATCTGGTTTGTAAGGGTGAAAATTAACTCTTAAAAAACAATTACACTAGTTAAAAAAAAATATTTGTAGTGCATGTGGGAAATGATGGGAGGAATTTTGTTTCCACATCATTAAAAGTACTCCTATCTTTAGTGAGAGTAGAATGTGGGTCAGAAGTGACAGCAGGCTTCTGATCAGGTAAGGGCTTAGAGCTTTGTGTGCATGCTTGACGCTGTTTGAGGGGAGCAAGACAGTGGGCACTTCAGGAGGCTGCACCGAGCCAATGGAGAACAAGGCAGAAAATCAGAATGGAAGCAGAATAAAAGGACTCACATTTGTCTGAGTGGGGTTACTCCATTAAGGGAGCTACCCATTTATTCAGAGAGAATAAATGCAAAATAAAAAGTGAAAACTTTCCTGGCTTCCCAATGAATGTCGTTTATTCCTAAACTAAGTGTATTTCTAACATGTATCCTAGTCTAGTCATTTTTCAAATAAAGAGACCACTTTCTAGGTCTCTTCAATTAGATTTTCTTACCTCACCTGTGCAATAATAAATACTCTCCTTACTTATCCACATAAACCACCATTCTTAGAAATTATACTGATGACTAAATAAATTAACGTTATCTTAAAAGACTTTAAAAATGAAGAATGCCTTGCTTATTTATATGCAGTAAATAATAAATTTTGATCCTCAGCAGACTGATAATATTTTGGAAACAACAATAAACTAAGGTATTTATTAAGTATTTATGTAATACTTTAAGGTTTGCAAAGCACTTTATATATGCTATTTTAATCCCCAAAACTCTTTGTGGTAAGTGCTATTTTTCATCTTCATTTTTTAGATGGAGAAATGAAAGGGGGTAAATGACTTGCCCAGAATCACAAAGTCAATAAATGTGCAAGACAGGAGTTGAGATTAGGACTTCTTCATTTTAAGTCTAACTACTCTATTACAACGCCATACTGGAAAATAGCTAAATGAATGTCCCAATTAACATTCCTAAATCTGAGTATTTTTTGATGAAAGGGATCCATAATTTTTAGAAGTTATGAGAAAAATATCATCATATAATCCTATTTAATTAATACTATGTGCTAGCTGATCTACAAACATCCGTCAGCTGAAGTATACTGTTAAGATTTTTAGCTTCTGAGAGAAAAAAAATGTATAGGTTAAAAAAACAAAGTTTATTGGACAATAATTGCCTCTTAAAGGCCAAATTACACAATCTAACTTTTAAAATTCCTGTTCACTAAAGGGCTTTTAGACAGAGTCTTTGATCACTAGAACTAAAACCTGAGATGTTTTACAGAAATAGAAATCTATAAGTTAAGGCTTCAATGCTACTATTGTCGCTTTCATACCAATTTATTTAAGATTCTGATAATGAGAAATAATTGAGAAAAAGTAGTATAAAGACAGAAAGATAGCAGACACACACAGAAAGACAGAGTGAGACAAAGAGAAATTTAAGATATTCTTTCTGATTTACAAACTCTGTATATCAGACAAACTATAATTTCAGATAACAAAGGTTTCAAGATGTCCTCTTCTTTTACCCTTTGCCCATATCCTCATCTTTTTATGACATTCTGTCAAATCATGATGTCTACTGAGACTAAATATGAAATATTAACTCACAATGTAGTCTGTCTAAATCCTCCAGGATAGGATCTAAATTACACTCCACAGAAAGTAAAACATAACCAATCTATAACTTAGTAGGCAACTCTTACCCCAAGGCTCACTCAGAGAAGCTTTACAGCATGCCCCATGGCCACAAAGAGAATATTTATATTTAAAATATAAATGAATTCTGAAAGCTATAACATATTTGTATTAGGTGCTCAAGTCTCCTACCTTTCAAACCATAATTCAATAAAAAAAATTACTTAAAGGAAAAAAAAGATTAGATTTGTTTAAACTACTATGATAACTCTGGTCTCAGTTTCTCATCTCCCCCAACCCTAATCCTTGACCCTGTTTGTCAACCCTGGTTTAGGGGTTTTACTTAAATTCTTGATTTATTTTTCTTTTATTTATTTACTTATCTATTTTTTCCCTTCTATTTTCCCTCAAGTAGTTATTTCAAAATTTTCCTTCTTTTCCTACCCTCAAGTTTACATGTTATTAGTTTGTTAGTATAACTTGTGTTTCTTTAACAAATTCTTTTCCTTTCCAATTTATTTTGAAATTTTATTCTCTTATTCTTGATCTCTATACTTTTATTCTTTAACTTTGTTTAGCACAAGAGATTTAAAGGCGCTAAAGCACCAGATTTAAGCTCCTTCTTCAAATAAGTTTCTATGTTATTGCCTTTATTGATTATCCCCTTTTTCTGTTCTATCTCAGTATCAATATGTGACAGAAGTAATCTTGCAAAGAAGCAGCATGGCATATGAGAAATGATTCTGTCTCCCAAATTATGTGGTCCAATTTTACCTCCTGCCCTTCCCAAAATTTATTCTCCGCAACTGGATCTATCCCCCTTCCCACAGCCTTTCAGTGTCAGCTCCCTCTTGGGAACTCAGACATCCCTTCTTTAGGGCCACGAGATTGAAAAAAGATGGGAACAGACAATGATTGAGGGACTGTTAATAGATAGGCACACTGATCCACTGTTGCTGAAGCTGTAAGGTCAAATTATTCCGGAAAAACATTCTAGAATTATGCAAATAAAGTCACTAAAATATCCATACTGCTGACCCCAAAAAGGTAAATGATGAAAAGAAAGGCACCGCATAAAGCAAAATAATTAGAGTAACCCATTTGTAGTAGCAAAGAAGAGGAAACAAATCAAATGAGAAATGAATTAACAAATCCAGTCAGATAACTGAAATAATGTTATAAAAAATGATAAACATAACTATCATAAAGAAGCATAAGAAGACTTACATAAAGTGGCACAAAGTGAAGTAAAGAAAACAATATGGACAATGGCCATAATAATGCAAATGGAAATAATCAATCAAAACTGAATGCTGATAAATTACAATGGCCATGCTTGAGCCCAATAAAAAGCTTTGCAAAGACACCTTCCTCTACTTCTTTGCCAAACTGGGGAGCATTAGATGCCATGTTTTTTTTGTTGATATGCTGGTTGGTGCTGTTGAACTTTTATTTATTATTTAATATATATTTTTTAATTCTTTATTATAAGGAATGACTCTCTGGAAGAGGGAGGGAGGGATGCTGGGAAATGTGGATAATGTAAAAAAAAAAGAAATAAAAAAAATTTAATGAAAGAAATTTAATCTTACTTCTGTGGAAAATCACCATTAGAATGTTGCTCCTGCATATGCCCAAGAGGGTGTAAAAGCTTATCTGGCAGTTAAACAGCTGGAAAGTACCTCCTGGAACCTCCTCCTCCTCCTCTTCCCCCATCCCCTCCACCTCCACCTTCACCTCCACCTCCACCTCCACCACCACCACCTCCACCTCCACCTCCACCTCCACCACCACCACCTCCACCACCACCACCACCACCACCACTGCAATAGGGAGGCCTCAATTGACACTGGGACTAGCCCAGTTAAAACGGATTGAAACTGGTTTTGTGATCCAACATGTCTGCTTATACTTACAAGCTATGGGGAACTATGACCAAATAAGGTAAAAAGAAAAAAGGGGAATGGGGCACAGAAATGTGGTGAACAGGATATGTAAGCAGGGCTGAAACTCACTTGGGTGGTTTAGGAATTCTGGATAGGCTGTAAACCCTGTGTACCCAACCAATGGGGAACAGGTGAGGGAAATTGGAAAAGGATAAAATGCTGTGTATCTGTCTTAAATGGGTGTGCCTACTAGTGAATCACCTATTCTTGTGAGAAGGTTAAATAAAACTCCTTCCTGAATTCAATAATGGCCATGCAGAGTTCTTGATAAGACATTTGTTGCTTATACTTCTACCATAAAACACTCAAAGCTCCCTCAAGGGCTCTATCTATGCTTAATCCACAAAGGCTCACAGACATCTGATCTTCAAAAATTTCCTGTTATCATTAATGTTTGACATATTCATCCAATTCTAATTTCAATGAAATCTAATCAAGACGACTTAAGACAGAGATCATGCACACACATTTGGAAGCTGAGTGTAATCATCACAACAATGTACAAATTCTTAGAAAATGCCAAAGGCTGATCCTAATAAAAATCAAAATAAAAGATTTTTAAATGTTTAGGTATCACATGTAATAACTATCAAAATTACTTAGGCCCAAATATCACCACCCAAATAGCCTTGTAAGTTGTAAGAGGGCAAGGACTGACTGTGTCTTTTTTTATCTCAGGAAATTAAATGTTTGGTGTATTAAATAACAATGCTAAAGTTCTAGATGGATTTAATGTTAGATGCATCATATGAAATCTTAAGACATTACTAAAGAGTTAACCATAAATATGACATAATAACCAAAAATATCCATGTAACATAAAGTTAATTGACATTTTATTTAATAATGTACACAAATTAAGAATGACTTTCATACCTCTCTCACTGTCAATTCTTATCCCTTTTATTTTGTCAACATCTGAATTCTTTAAAATTCACTGAAATTTGTTAAATTTAATTTGAATACTTTTCAAAGATGAATCCAATACTCATACAGTTCTATCAACTACTCTATTAAAAAAAAGCCTGCATAGTTTAACATACAACAAATGTTTTCTAAAGTAATTTCATAGAAACTACATTAGCTGTCATTATAAAAATCGAATGATCCCTTTCGGTGTTGCCTACATCTCAAAGTGCATTGAAATCACTTATTTTCAATGAAATAGCAAAGTACACAGTACATATACAATGCCATATAAATACAGTTTTGCAAAACATATAATATATTTCCAAGGGTAACCAAGAGTTGAAATACAGAATCTCCATATACACATATATTTTATATAACTAGCTAACAATATAGTTGTCTAAATGAACATACATATAGTCTATTTCAGTTACTATATCATAAATAATTATATTAAATAAAACTAAAACTGAGTATAAAGGTAAAAAAATTTCCCCCATTAAGATGCAATAAC
Source organism: Petaurus breviceps papuanus (assembly GCF_028583685.1). Lineage (NCBI taxonomy): Eukaryota > Metazoa > Chordata > Mammalia > Diprotodontia > Petauridae > Petaurus > Petaurus breviceps. Next base: position 97,161 of record NW_027185860.1, read on the forward strand.
AACTCCAATATGCTCTTTTCTACATCTCCAAATCAAAAGGAGAGTTCAAAAACTGTGTAAATATATACACACACAGCCAAGATAAAATGCAAATGGCTTATTTCATTCATTTTTATATAAAGCTAAAAATATTCCTCAGGCATAGAGTATTATTTAAATTTCACTTTCTATTACCATTATCAGAACAACTGGTTTATCTCCAAAACCAGAAATTACTTACTTGCTACCTCCAGCGATGCGTTATGGCTCACAGCTTCTCCAAGATAATTCCGTGCTACACAGATGTAGACCCCTTCATCAGGCCTACTTTTTCGACCATGTACTATACGTAAGAAAAATAAAGATCCACTTGGAAGTAACATCCGGTGTGAACGAGAGTCATCTTTGTCTGTTTCCACTCTTTCTCCTCCTTTATACCATTCAATAGTTGGTGTGGGTCTGCCTTCTGCTTTACAGTTCAAAGTAGCTGGTTCGCCTTTAGAAACAATGAGATCAGAAGGATGTTCAACAATACGAGGAGGAAAATCCTCCTGACGAAGACGGGAGCCTGTAGGAGAAATTAAAAATAATGATATATTCATGTATTACTTTTAACAAATTTCAATTTGTTTTGTTTAAAAAGGCTTTTAAATTCCTTGGTCTATCATTCAAGAACTCATACAATCTCTTCTCAATCTATCTTTGCTAAACTATTTTCCACTATCCCCAATGTAAAACCAGGCAGCCCAGGTTACCCATATGACTCATTCCTTCCTGCATGCTTTGATGTCCTAGATCTTTGCTCTCCTCTCAGCCTAAGTCCTAGCTGGCCTTCCTAGAAGCATTTCTAGTCCTCAGTCAATTTTAATTAACTTATATCAAATTACACTATTTTTTTCTCCTTTTTTAAAAATTTATTTACTGTTCCAATGAATGTAAAAGGTGACTCTGAACAAACTTTGGAGCTACAGAACCCATAAATGACACAGAGAAGCTAACTTCCCATTGAGGACAGCCTGGCAGGAAGTGGCCATCGATGTACTCTGAGAGACGACCACAGCTCCACTCCAGCCCAAGGTCTTACACCCAGGGGGGTCTGACCAGCCACAGGGTGGAGGGACTTAAGATCGCCAGAAGCTGTAGAGGTTCCAGAATTATGAACACACAGATGCTAAGGACAAAGTGAGAGGTCAGTGCAGTATGGACTTTGAGACCTGGTAATTCGGGAGTGCGGCTGGCCTTTGCCCCTGGGGCAAGAAATGGCTGAAGTACCACCACCATGCAGCTGCTGCCACGTGGCAGTTTCATCTCCTGGCCTTCAGATTGTAGGGGGACAAAGCAACCAGTCTGAGGGATAATCACTCTTGCTTTAACCTGCTTGAATCTGGATTGCTGTCTAGGGTGGAGGTCCCGGGGTGCGTGACCAGTGTTCCAGAGCCAGTGGAGGCTTCTAAAAGGGCACCCAACATAATATCTTTGGCATCTGAGAAAGCCCCAGCATTTAGGACAAAGCTCCCCTGTCTTGTGGCAGAGTCCTACTGTGGCAAAAAGCCCAAAAGTCAAGTAATTGGGTGGCAATATGAGCAGGCAAAGGAAGCAAAGCAAACAGAGCTATTCAACTTTACACTCCTATTTTGGGGACCAAAAGGATCAAAGCATGGAACAGGAGGAAGACAGTGAAGTCAGAACTCCTGTACCAAAAGCTTCCAAGAAAAATGCAAGTTGGTTACAAGCCATAGAGGAGCTTAAAAAGGATTTTGAAAACCAAATGAGAGAAGTGGAGGAAAAATTGGGAAGAGAAATGAGAACAATGCAAGAAAATTATGAAATGAGAGTCAACAACCTGACTGAAGAAAATAACACCTTAAAAATATACTAACTCAAATGGCAAGACAGGCTCAAAAAGGCAATGGGAGAATGTCTTAAAAAGCCGAATTTGCCAGATGGAAAAAGAATCTCAAAAGTTCACTGAAAAGAATCATTCCTTCAGAATTAGATTGGAGCAAATGGAAGCTATTGATTTTATGAGAAATCAAGATACTATTAAACAGATCTAAACACATGAAAAAATAGAAGGCAATGTGAAATATCTCATTGGGAAAACCACTCACCTGGAAGAGAGAGCCAGGAGAGATAATTTTAAAATAACTGGACTACCTGAAAGCCATGATCAAAAAGAGAAACTAGAAATCATCCTTCAAGAAATTCTCAAGGAAAATTGCCCTGAAGTTTTAGAACCAGAGGGCAAAATAGAGGTTGAAAGAATCCACTGATAACCTCCTGAAAAAGATCCCCCCCAAAAAAAAACTCCTAGGAATATTATAGCTGGGTTCTGGAATTTCCAGATCAAGGAGAGAATATTACAAGCAGCCAGGAAGAAACAATTTGAATATTGTGGAAACACAATCAGGATAACCCAGGATCTGGCAGCTTCTACACTGAGGGATCGAAGTGCTTGGAATATGACATTCTGGAGGTCAAAGGAGCTGGGATTAAAACCAAGAATCACCTACCCAGCAAAACTGAATATCATGTTTCAGGGGAAAATATGGTCATTCAGTGGAATAGAGGACTTTCAAGCATTCTTGATGAAAAAATCAGAGGTGAATAGAAAATCTGACATTCAGATACAAGAAGCAAGAGAAGCATGAGAAGGTAAACAGGGAAAAGAAATCATAAGGAACTTATCAAAGTTGAGCTATTTACATCCCTACATGGAAAATTGATAATTGTAACTTATGAAAATTTTTTCAGTATAAGAATAGTTGAAGGGAATAGAAATGCATATATATTATATATATATATATATACACATATATATATGTGTGTGTGTGTGTGTGTGCGCGTGTGTGTGTATATGTGTCTGTCTATATAGGAGGGTATATGGGCATGTGAATACATATGTGAATGTGTGTATATATGTGTACAGGTATGCATAGAGAGAGGGCACATGACCAATTTAATATGAAGGGATGATACTTAAAAGGTAAAATTAAGAGGTGAGAGAGGAATATAATGAGATGAGATGGGGAGAGATAGAATGGGGTAATCTGTCTCATATAGAAGAGGCAAGGGAAAATGGTCACAATGGAGGGGAAGAACAGGGAAGCAAAAGGGAATGGGTCAAACTTATTCTCATTGAATTTGGCTTAGGGAGGGAATGACATACACACTAAATGGGGTATCTCACCCTCCAGGAGAGTAGGGGGAAGGAGATGAGAGGAGGGATGATGGAAGGGAGGGCAGACTGGGGGGAGGGAAGTTGGAAGCACCCACTTTTGAAAAGGAACAGCATCAAAGAAGAGAATAGAACAAGTGGGTGGTGGGATAGAAGGGAGGGAAATATAGTCAGTCTTTTACAACATATCCACTATGGAAATGTTTTGTATAGCTACACATGTACAACCTATATTGAATTGCTTATCTTACCTATAAGGGTGGGTGACAAGGGAGGAAGGGAATGAATCTGGAATTCAAAGCTTTAAAATCAAATGTTATATATATATATATATATATATATGTGTGTGTGTGTGTATATATACTATTACTAATATTATTTTACATGTAACTGGGAAATAAGATATACAGGCACTGGGGCATAGAGATCCAATGTGCCCTACTGGAAAGTCGGAGGGGGTATGGGAGAAGATATGGGAGACAGCAGATTGGAGGAGGGGATATCCCGTGGGATTGCTATTTTGGGGTGGTGGGTAGGGGGAAAAATGGGGAGAAAATTTTTAACTCAAAATCTTGTGGAAATGAATGATGTAAACTATAAGTTAATAAAGCATTTCATTAAAAAACTTATTTACTATTGGTTTACAACATTTTGTGTAACAAGTTTTTGAGTTCTAAATTTTCTCCCCCTCTCTCTCCTACCCCCTCCCCTCCATGGCAGCATATAATCCGATACAGGTTCTATATATGCCCTCATATTAAATATTAGTGAAATTGTAAAGAAGAATTATAACCAATGGAATGAATAACAAGAAAGAAAAAAACAAAACAAAAAAGGGAGAGAGTAAGTCGTTTGCTTCAATCTGCATTCAGACTCCATAATACTTTCTCCGGTTATGGATAACCCTTTCTATCATGAGTCCTCTGGAGTTTTCTAACCTTGCATTGCTGAGGGGAGCCCAGGCTATCAAAGTCAGTCATCACAGATACAATGTGTTTGTAATTGTGTACAGTGTTCTCCTGGTTCTGCTCTGCTCACTCGGCATCAGTTTATATAAGTCTCCCCAGGTTATTATAATGTCCACTTGCCCCTCATTTCTTAGAGTACAACAGTATTCCATTACATTCATACTACAACTTGTTTAGTCATTGCCCAGTTGATGGGAATCCCCATGTACAGTATTTTTTTCTATAAATATGTTGTGCTTTCCCATTAAGATTATAAGCTCCCTGAGAGTAGAGACTTACAGTAGAGATTGTATAAGAATATGTTTTATAAGCCCTAATGCCTGCGGTAAGCATAGAAATAAGAAGAGCTTACAATTACAGAGTACACGAATATTCATAAAGGGCTTTTTTATAACAATCCTACAAAGTAGACAGCACATATAATAAATCTCATCCCAATTTACAGATGAGAAAATTTGGCTTAGATCCAAGTGTCAAAACTACAGCCTGGACCAAGACCTTCTGGTTTATTCCCTGTGGGGTTGAGGGAGTGGGGGACAACAGGGAAGTCAATTTGGGTTAAGTGATTTACCCACAACTATTAAGTATCTGAAGCCAAATTTGAATCCAGATCCTTCTGACCCCAGGACAAGTGTTCTATTCACTGCACCAACTAGCTGCCCCTTCTGATTTATTCTTTAAAATATTTCTGAATAAATGCTCCCAAGTATAACTTCAAAACATGATTAATGAGAAAAAGATGTGACAGAGACCAAGATTAATGATTCCAAAATCTCCTTGGGGTAGTTACTCACCTTTATATATAAATCAGTTACATATCAAAAATAAAATTTAAATTAATTATTTGGAATTCCAAATGTATTTCCCCATAGAAACACTATCTTTATGTACTTATGTAGATATAATTCTTAGCTCCCTATTTCATCCCACAAAAGCTTATTTAACTCATTATTCAGATAGGTAGGTAGAAAAAAATGAAATGTAGTACTGCATACTGTTAAAATTAATTATCTGAAATAAAAAAGAAACTGAGGAAAAAGTTACCAAGCCATCTATGATTTAATTTGTAAAGCTAGCATTTGCATACTACATCAGGTCACCTGACTCCTCAGAGTTCTGAGACAAGGAATGATTTACAGAACTGATTTTATAACAGGAAAGAGGAATTTTAAAAAGGCAGAAACTTGTTTTGAACATAACTGAATTGGACAAGGCAGGTCACCTGACTAATTAGCTTCTCCCTGGCTTTCTTAATCCTATCCAGAAGTCCTTTCCTTGCAGGTGGTGCCTTTTGTAAACAGAAAGTATACTGAGAAAGGGAACTTGTCCTGAAAAGTTAGCAGTCAACTTCCTTTCTTAGAAGAGTCCACCCAGAGATCAAGAAAAAAAAGGTGGCTTATCCTCTAAGACTGGAAAGAGGAAATTAACCCCTAGCTAACCTTTCTCCAATTGCCAGAAAAGGGAATTTAAATTTAGCTTCTGGTAAACCCCTGTTTCTGATGGAAAGGGAAATTTTTTAGCCTTTTGAAAAACCTTATAATTTTATGATTATTTTATCCTTCTAAATTATATGTTACTAAATGATGAAGTCTTATCAATCTATCTATTCCCTAAATCTATAGGTGACCTAGACTTAAGAGACTATGTTAGTCTGGCTTACCTGTTAAGGCCAGGTTTTCCTAAAGAAGTGAGTTTAATCCTATAATCAAACTAAAAATAAATCAAAGTAATCAGTATTGATTTCCTGTTCAAGAACAGAGGTATCAACATCACAGGGTACAAGTACCTGCAAAATTCCCCAGGGCAGAAACCAGATTAAAATGGAACTGGGAAATATTTAGCAATATAACAACAAATAGAACATAACACAGATAATGTTAATTTGAAGTTTTTTAAGTCAACATGTAGCTTCATAGGGATCATTTCTATTTGAGTATGACACTACTACTGTAGACCTTAAATGCCATTGAGTAACAAAGCCTCTATGGGAAAACAAATTCACAATGCAACTTGTGGCACCAACAATCCATATCTTTCTATTGCAAAATGATTAGGGCCACTTCTAACTGCAAGTCACTGATAAGTTACTAACATGGCCTGGAGCCTTTGACTCCAGCAAGGTAGCCACAGTTGACAGGGAGCCAGGTTCAAAAACAGGAATCTGGCTTGTATAAACGTTTCAGGACACATCATAGTTCCAGGTACTCCCCTAATAAACAATTTTAATTTCTTCTGGGACTATAAGGAATTGGCCCCTTTGCTTCCCTTTCCACGGCTACCACTTGCTGGTTCTAATCAATATTTATTTCCTTTCCTGGTACACTATGGAAAAGGATATAGTTTCACAGCTTCTTCCCTATATTCCCATTTCATAAATAAAGTCTTTTTTTTTTCCTTTAAGAACTCCCAAAGTAATTTTTTGACAAGAGAAAACAAGAAATAATAAAAAAGTTTCTTCCTATGCACACTTCTTTTTTTCCACCTTAATGGGGTCAGCAAAGAAAATTACATACAGATGCTAGTGATAACTCTCCCTACCCAAAGAAACAAAAGTTGATCTACATTTCAAAGGAAAGATAAATAAATTCTGGCTATCATAACATGGGGGAGGGGCAGGGTTTTGAAAGTAGGATATACATTGGTGGGAGCTGATCACTTCTTAAGCTCTTTCCAACTCATAATCTATTTTCCTACAGCTGCTGCAAGATTAGACTAATAATGGCATACAAGAGAATTTGTTGGCATAATAGAGAGTAAAGAAGGACTTGCTTTGGGTGTTTAGTCTTTGATTTAACCTTTATTACCTCGATTCTTATCACTGAAGACCTGATTTTTGGATAAACCAAGAATATATGGCACAAAACCCAGCAGAAGAAGAAAGAGAGGGAAATTCCCAAAAGCAACAAAAAGGAAAATTAAAATTGTAGCAGCCAGAGGAAAGTGAATTCATGTAGATGCCCCAATTTTCTGGGTGACCATTAATATACAAAAATTTTGTAAATGACATGTCATCTATATTATAGTAACACACAAACATCCCCAAAATGTTATAAAATAAATAATCCCTTCCACTTCGTTCATTGTCCTAAAATCATCATTTTAAAGCTGAAAAAGAGCTTTGAAATCAGTCTAACCTCCTCACATTCTACAACTGTGGAAACTGAGGCCCAGAAAAATAAAATGACTTGCCCAAGGTCATCCTAGGAGTTAAAGCCTTATGACTACAAATTCTTCCCACTAAACCACTCTATCTCTCAAGGGTAGAAGGGGAAGCATGATGGTAAAAGGCAGGGTCCAGAATCTTTAAATGTACCCCAGACTTTAATGGAAGGATCCCAAAGTACATTGGCAGAAAAGTATGAAATTGACTAGCCATCAGACACTTGTCCTATAGCATAATGAATAAAGGAAGATTTTTTTAAACTATCAAACTGATATTTTTTAATCATTCTAAATTATTTCCTTTAAACAGTCTTTTCCTTGCTAAAAGTGTAAAGGTAATAGAGAAAAACTCTGGGATATCTAAAATCTTACTAAAATGAAACATTCTAGAGAGTCAAGTTATCACTTCAAGAACCAATTTCTCTTTTAAAAATATACCCTATGTTTCCTTATATTCTTAAAGCACAATGAACATAATTTAATCTATTCTTTATGACTGCAGGGTTATCATCTGAACATCAATTACTATGGTCACAAAGTGATGCCCTGAGGACTTAGCTGAATACATGAAGCTGTTTACTTTGACATTAAATTGCCTGGCTAGGGCAATTTTTGAGTTCTGTCTGCTCAGAGTTTTGTGACTCCTCCCTTACTGTCAACTGTAACTTCTGCTTGCCTCTAGCATTTCCTACTATAGATCTAGAAACTGTATATTCAAACCTTCTTGAAGAGTTGAGCATTAGAATATTTGGAACTCAAAGGCTTGTGGAACTGAATGCTGTGAACTAAAAGTAGATTTAAAAAAAAGAAAAAAGTAAAGCACTACAATAACATCGCTTGCATTTGGGTTCAAAACATCATCTTACAAGGAGAGGAAAGAAGATATATTATGAAAAGAAACAAGTGAACACGAACTCAAAAACATTCAGAAATTTCTCACAAGATGTACTGAAACCATGACACAGAAACACATCTAGCTAAAAAAAATCCAAAAATTCTGATATTTTGTAAAATTAATAAGAGTTAGTTGAACAGGTTTGCAGAAATATTTAAAGTTTTTTCATGAGGAAAACAGAAATGTGACTCTGGAATAGGAACTAAGAAGTAAAAAAGGGAAATTAAAAGAAATGGAATAGTGAGATGGAGTCAGGGGCAAAGAGAAAGAAGGAACCCCTCAAAGCACACTAAGAAGATAAGAAAAAATGTCTTAAAGTAAAAGAAAATGACTGAAGCAAAATTAATTTTCATTCATTTAAAAAACAGTTGTATACACTATGCATTAATTGATAAAGAGCAGAAATGGGTTTCATAATAACAAAAAGTTTGAAAGATACTCATCTTGGATCTAATTCAGTTGTGTGACCCTCAAAGTTGCCTGGGTGACGTGAACATTAAATGAACCAAATAACTATATCAATACCAGAACTGAGCCAGCCTCCCTCAAGCCCTACAAGGAATGATAAGCATCATCAGGCCTTGAGGTACTTAAGATTACAAAATATGGTAGAATTCCTAATATTTCTTATATTTCACATTTAAGCCTAGAATTGTGCCACAGTTAGGCTGATGGTTGGAAGCAAGGGAGTCAGATACCTCTTTTAGAAGTTTATTCCTCAGGTTTTCAGCACATTATGAGAAATACTTCATCTTATTAGAAGTTTCAACATTGGCATCACTGAAATATTAAGCATATGGCTTGCCTAAGGAGATAATACTGATGAAGCTGTGTTGTTTGAGAAGAAAATGCTAAGAGATTTGCAATTATTAAAAATAAGCCCAGAAGTCTGAACCTTCTGGGCAAACTTTTCAGAGAAGGAATCTATAATTTTCTGGTGGACCATTTTAAATATGTTACTTAATGTTAGGTGGCAGTGGTCACAAAGCTACCTGTGAGCTCTTCTAGCTTAAATAACTTTCAAAGTCAGGTTGAGGAAAATATTCTGCCTCTTTTTCTTGACATATCATCTACTTCAGCTTAACAAGCTAAAAAGGAGTCTCTAATCTCAAATATCAGGGACAATCTTCCTCAAATACCACGTAGTTAAACAACTCTAAGTAGATCTGATTTGCTTATCACAATCAGGGTTTTTAGCAGTACTCTAATCTTGTTTTAGTATTTCAGTTGATACTTTCCTGGACCCAGACAGGTAACACCATTAAATATGGTCCTAGTATACAGTCTATTATATAACAAGTCATAGGGTCAACTCAATATGAATAATCTCATCACTGGTAGGTTGATCAAAAGCCACTGCTCAACACCTCATTAAAGCTATTAGGTGACTTGGGGAATGGAAAAGAGGCCACTGGTACTGGCAAAGAGTACTAATAATCTTGCAATTTTTAAGTCTTCTATAAACAACTTTTAGTAATCTAAATGGAAAATAAGTACCTATTGGACAACAAATAAACATAGTGCTAGAGAAAATAAACTGCATTAATGCTGACGTTCATGGAAGAAAATTAACAAAAAGACAAAAGTTGTTGCTGCAAAAACTGACTTGAAGGTTTTCCTAGGAAAGGCAAACAAAGAAGGCACATGTACCTAAAACCAGCCAATATTTCATGGAACTCTGAGTGATGTCACTGCAAAGCTCATGATGAATATAAGCAAAGAGAGCATCATGAAGATAATTTTAAGTTTATACACCAATATCTGCTACATGTGCGGCATAAAGGACAGAGAACTGGCATCAGAGTCAGAAAGAACTGGTTCCTATGGTCTCTAATACTTCTTGATGATGTAGCCCTAGGCAAGTCATTTAATTTCTAAGTAACTTGATTCTAAGATTAAGTTTCAGAAATGCTGTTGCTGTGCATTATTACTGGAGAGAGAGAAAGATAACTCCTCATCAGGAGCTCCCCAAAGCAAGGAAATCTCAGGTCTAATCTCTGCAAATCTGCTGCACAGGATGAAGAGGTAGAGACATACTAAGAAAAAAACTTGTTAGATATTCCAAACTAAATCAACATTAATGGATACTGATCCTTAATTATGTGAATGTGAAGGTCTCCACAAGAGAAAATGGAAAAATACTGGAAATCATGGTTCAGGATTGAGCAATGAAAAAGGCCAAAGACTTACAGGAATATTTTGTTCAAGAAGATAAAGCAACATGATGAAAAAACTATGATATGTGAATATAATGGAATATCAATATGCCATAAGAAAGGCCAAAATAGGGGCGGCCAGGTAGCACAGCGAGTAAGAGCACCGGCTCCAGTGTTGGGACGACTTGGAGATCGAATCCCGGGCTCAGACACTCAGCACCACACCCAGAAATAACTGGCCTTGTAACCTTGAGCAAGTTACTTAACCCTGATTGCTTAAAAAAAAAAAAAAGAAATGCCAAAATAGATTCAAAATGAGTGGGATACACCCTCTGTGAAGACTCCTCAGAGTGGAGAAAGAGAGAGAGAAACTATATTGAAACCAGAGACAGGCTTTTGTAAGACCAGACAGATCTGAGTCCTGGCTTCCTAAGAAATTATACATCTCAGGCCCCTTCCCCCTCCCTTGCTGCCACATCAGCACTAAGCCCTGTAGGAGTCTTTCAGGACCCTTCCCCCTCCCTTGCTTTAGCGTTTTCCCAATAAGAACATGTACTTTTGGATTGGCTACACCCTGTTTCCCTGTTCTTTATCTTTTTTGCTGTAAACCTAGGCTGTAAATCTGCCTCCCAGCCAATGGGAATAAGGGATAGTGGTGGGAGGGAGTCTGCATTAGGGTATAAAACCATACTTTGCTTCTGTAACCCTCCTCCTTCCATCAGTCTATCCTGATGGAGGTGATACCCTCTTCTAGCAACAACTGAATAAAAACTTCCTGTTCTTACCCTGAGACATCTCTAAGTTTTTATAAAATTTGAGTAGGAGATTTTTGGAGTGTTCAAACTTTTGGGGTCCCACACAAAAAGAAACTTGAAAGACCTCTATGAGCTGATGCAGAAGTAAAGTGAGGAAAAGTCGAACTTTTATATGACTACTATTATAAGTACTATTGTATGAATAAATTTATAATCCCTCAAATTAATTTTTCATAAATAAGTTTATAATTTATATCTACTTCAAAAAACACTTCAGAACTCTGATCAATGCAATGACAAAACACAATTCCTGAGAATGAGAAATGAAGCATCCCCTCCGAGAAATGTGACAGACTTAAAATGCAGAATGAAGACATACTTAGTCAATGTGGAAATTTGTTTTACTTAGCTGTACATATTTCTTATGAGTTCTCTCTCTCTCTCCCCCCCCCCCTTTCTTTATGTGTCTGTAAAGGGGAGGATGGGGGGGAATAAATACAATGAAAAACAAATGCGTGTTCATTTGACAAAAATGATAAATTTTTTACAATTACAAAATAGAAAACTAAAAGCTATATAAACTAACAAAATAAATATATAAAAAGCTAACACTAGATATATCACCACAGGCAAGTCCAGAAGTGGGGAACCTGCCGCCTTGAGGCCATATGTGGCCTTCTAAGTCCTTGGTTGGGGTCTTTTGACTGACTTTTAAGTTTTACAGAACAAATTCTCTGACTAAGGGGATTTGTTCTGTGAAGTCTGGATTCAGTCAAAGGGCCACACTTGAGGAGCTAGAGGACCACTTGAGGACCTAGAGGGCCACATGTGGCCTTGAGGCCCCAGGTTCTCCATCCCTGGGCAAGTCTCTGTAGACTTATTCTTCATTTATAAAAATTGAAACAGTAACAGTTGTAGCATTGAGCTTGAATGATTGTGAGAATCAAATGATATAACGTAGGTAAAGTGCTTTAAAAACCTCCAACAGCAATTAAATAAACCATAAATGTCAGCTCCTATTTTATATCTACTTATATTTTACATGACTGACCCTGAATTAAAAATGCTATTAATACTATACATTTCCAAGTCTGATAGCATGTTTTTGTAATTAAAAACACTTTCATTATCAATATGAAGAAAACTTGTGTATTATTTTTCCTGATCAGAACATCAATCCCTTGTTTTTTGCATACCATCATCCTAATTATTCAAGTTGAGGAATATTTTAAGAGATAGTATAAGAAAAATTCATCTTGCAACTAGGAAATACTGCTTTATGATTCTCTATTTCAATCTGCATGCAGATGTCAAATCTAACTGGGTCAAAGAAGGGTGCAGAATAATAAACCTGAAATGCTAATCACCTGACTTTGACAGTACAATAAGAAAGACAATAGGGGTGAAGCTGGTAGCCAGTAAGAACATAGAAGGGAAAACAGAGAATTGGTTTAGTAATGATCCCAATAAAAAAATATACCAGACACATGTAGTAGAGAGTAAGATACATGGATATAAATATTTATGCTGCCCCAGCTAGAAAAAAAGAGATATAAACCTAAGTGCTAAGTATTTAAGGGAAATACATGGAAGTTATATGCTCTTTCCATTCTTTTTTTTTCTGTTTGGAGGGGGGATTGGTAGGGCAATTGGGGTTAAGTGAATTGCCCAAGGTCTGACGGCAAGTGTATGAGTTAAGTGTATGAGCTCACATTTGAACTCAGGTCCTCCTGACTCCAGAGGCAGTGCTCTATTCACTGTGCCACCTAGCCGCCCAAATATGCTCTTTCCAATGGAGAAACCAACCTTTGTTTATGACCATTAATTTCCTTTTCCTTTTTTATAAGACATTTTAATGGAAAAAGTGGGCACAAAGTGACTAGATTATGGTTTTAAGGTGCTGTATTATATTCATTCAAGTATCTCTAAAAAATTTTCTCATTTGCTAATTGCTATTCATTGTTTCCATTTATTTCAAGTCTGCTTCCCTTCTGTGGATAGGGATAGGCTACAAAGAATTGTTTTTGTTTTTTTAATTCCTAAACAGGTTGAGAAACAGAAGTTTAGTCTCATGGTATTCTTAAGAATCAAAAGGAACCTAAGTTTCTCTTCTAGATTCTTTGGTGGAAAACATTAAACCTGAAGAGATTTAAATATCCTTTGGCATTCTTTATCATAGCATCTTGTAACATAACCCCATGCCAACAAATTTCACAAAATTACTAACAGCACAAGGGGACCCAAGTTGTGTAAGTAGCTGACGAACATACAATGAATAGTAATAGAAAATTTGGAGACATCTGTCTGAGGGGATAAAATAATCTTGACAACTAAGTTGTAATTTATCTGCATATCTACATTTTTTTAAAGAATTTTTACTTGGTTCTTAGTCTAGTTATTTAAGCTCCATTTACATTTTACTGAGTAGAACAGTCCCCAATTATTAACATAAATCCTATAGTGGGCACCAATCCTGTAATTTTTCTGTCAAGAATTTCAATCCACAAGGGTATGTTTGCTAAAAATAGCAAAACAGCACCTCTTAATTACACAGTATATATGCTGTTAAATATCCGGTATTGAGTTCTGTACTTTTCCCAATACATATTTTTTTAATTACAACCAAAGAAAGAGCAAAACCATACTTGCACTCTAAATACTTAGTAAACTTCACTTGAAATTCTGTATAAGTGATACTTTTAAGTGAAATTTAGAACCACAGTACGAAATGAATTATCATTTTCCCCCAGCTTCTATACACTTTGTGTAAGTTTATGTGAAATATGACAACCAATTTTCTCTTACAAGGAAAAGCCTCATTTTCTTGAAGATATATTATTGAGCAAGGAATAGTATACAGATGAAAGGGATCATAGTCTAATACATTGGTGTCAAACTCAAAAAGAAACAAAGGTCACTAAACTGTACATACAAGCCATTTGATCTTGGGCAAGTCACTTAACCCCAACTGCCCTGCATTCCCCCCTCCAAAAAAAGCAAAACAAACAAGCACACACACACACACACACACACACACAACAACAACAACAACAACAACATACATACAGCTCCCTGTGGGCCTCATATTAACTTAGAAGATCACATGTGTTTATAATGAGATAGGAACTTCTTATAATGTGGTTCAGAATATACTTGGGAAAATTATGAGCCCCAAGTTTGACACTTCTGGTCTGGTAGATAAAAAGTTGACCTAAGAATCAGGAAAAACTGTTTTCAACTACTGATAGCCACATGATATTTGTGTGATCCTGGGCAAATCACTTAACCCCTCAAGTGCCTATAAACAACTTTTGGATTATAATTTTAAGAACAAATACCAATCTGAGTTGTTAGGAGGAGGTTGTTCACCAGGAATTCTTTATGACTTATGAGGTTCACCCTATACCTCTCCTCTCCCGACCCAAAAAAACACATAAAACCATTTCACATTCTTTGACAATATTAGGTATTTAACATGAATAAGACTTTAAAAATGTGAGGATGTCATCATTAAAGTAGTGAGTACCTCTATCTCCCTACAAAGAGAATCAGAATCTTTTTCCAGGGGCATGTATACTTGACACATACAACAGGATGAACATAATCCAAGCTACTTGGGAAAACATAATGTATTATGGTCCTAAGGAGAATAACTACCAGAGACAAAACAACACAAGATTAAATATCAAAAAGGACTGGCAAAACATAGGTTTCTCTCAAGGAGGAGGTCTTCCTGTTGTGGGATCCTTTGCAATGCAAAGGTCCCTTGGTCTATACAGTTACTCTACATGCTAAAGCTATGAAGAGGGCATAAAGCTGCTCTCCTCTAATGCAGAGAATATAGGACTTTGGAGAGAATGATTTGTTTCCTAGATGCTGGAAAACTGTTACTCATCTGCTGAACTATCAGAAAAATTCCCCTAACACACGAGCTTCCTTCCATATGATGAAAATAAAAAGCTTTCTGCCTGGTAGTGTGATCTACCAAAGTCTAACTCTTCTAATGTCTTATTAAGCCATGATGGTGACCCCTGATTTCCAAAGACTATACCTGTAGAATAGGGGTTAGAATTTTTTGGCCTGTGTAATTCATAAAGAAGACCTAAAAAGATATGAAGGGTTTGTAGTCTGCATTGGTGGAGATGGCTCCTGGAATTGATGAAATGAGAAAGCTTTTGAAGTCCTGAAGCAGGTATGCCTCTAATACATATTCTTACAGCATCAATCAGACATCTCAAACTCAAAATAACCAAAATAGAACTTAATATAGTTTCCTAAAAATCTCCTCCTTTTCCAAACTTTCGCATTTCTATTAAGAGTGTCACTATTCTTCCAGGCCCTCAGGATCATTATTTTGACATCATCCTCAGCTCCTGAATGACTCTGCTACTGCATATCCAACTGTGACAGATGACTCACACTGAAGTTTCCTCATTTCCTTTAACTCCCCGTTACATTCCTATCTCTTCTCCATACTTTGCAAACAAGTTCAGTCCTGAGAATTAACTCATGATTTCCAGGAAATGAGGTGATTTGTAAGAAAACTGTACTAATGCCCTTCTGATTGGGCACTTCCAAATTTGGTGAAAGTTAATACGTAATGAAGGATTGCAATTGCTTTGCACCAATTAGAAAGATTGTGAGCTTGCCTCACCAGCCAATGGTGAGGTAGGACAGGTATTAGAGGTGGAGCTAGGATCAGTACAAGAGAAGCCCTCGGTGACACTCCCTGGCTGGTGCCATTTGAGCTACAGGGGCAGTGTCCTTTCTCATGAGAAAGAATAAAGACCTTTTCTGATCTCAGACTCAGACCCCAAACTCTTTCATTTCACATACAACCAATTGCCAAATCTTATCATTTCTACCTTCACTCGTCTCTCTCATATTTAGCTTCTCTCTTAAAACAGTCTCCACCTTAGCTCATGCCCTCCATCACCTTTTGCCTACATTGTTGCAGCTGCCCACTGATTCATATTTTCTGCATGCTACAATGTCAGAACATATAGTATATCAATAACAATGTAGATTAAAATCACAGTCATGTAATGTGTGCATATATACACATACAAATAGTTCAGTTTTGAGGCTAAAATGAGTTCAATGTGAAGAAACAGAGTTTTTCTATTGATGCTGCCTCTCAATTCCATTGTATAGAATTAGCTTGATAACAAAAGCTTCCTCCAAGCTAAATCATTAGAGTTCTCATCCTACTTTCAAGAATGCAAACCTTAGAATTAAAAGTTCCAATATGTATGGGGGAGCAGGAAACTTCTGATTCAAAGTGCTGGTAGACCTATGAATTACAAAAAATAAAAACAACCACAACAACCCTTTTTTAATGATTACCTTAACATATAAATAAATAAAGTTCAGTTGGGGATTAAACACAAATGCTTAATGGTAAACCAAAGATATTTTTAAAAAGAAAACTACCTAGCCTGCCCCAGATCGTCATGTACTATCAATCAGCTACTAATCAAATAATGTATCTTCTATTTAAAGATCATCAAAATCAGGATAGAAAAAGTCTCTCTTAAATATCCTAGTCATCCCAGGGCCACATTTAAATATCCTACTTCCAGCAATGCCTGTATCAAAGACTAGAGAATTGCAATTTAAAGGATAATTGTCTAAAGTCAATTATACTTTCAGAAAACAAAATAGTTAAAATGGCCTTTTAAGGGATTAGTAATAAATCCCTACAGGAATGCAGTCTGCTTCAATCATATTTAAAACTGACTCCACTCCTCAGACAGCAACTGAGAAGTTGAGAAGAAACTGCTGACGGAGCAAGGAAATAACCTGATTCTTGTCTATCCCTTTACCACCTTTTCTTCCCTTTCCAATGCTTCTGTAGTTTCTACAGAATTTTTTAGAAATGATTGTTATCTGTATGTCATCTACTACATTTCCCACTGTATTCTTTCTCTAGTTCCCCTACCAGAAAACCACCCCCCAATAAGGCAAAAAGGAAATGAAGGTTGCAAGACCAACAACCCAACTAAAAGGTCTGGTATTACATGCAGCATTGCAGAAACATAGAATCTCATATCTCCACAGAAGGGATGGGGAGTAGGTTCCTTCACATAGCATTTAGGAACAAATCTTGGTAATTCAAATTTCTCAGGATTCCGTTTCAATAATCTTGTTGTTGTATTTTATTTTTATATTGTTGATTTCACCTTTCATCAATTCACACTGAGAGAAATCACTATAGGAGGTTTTTGCTTCTGCATAAAAGCCTGCTAAGAGGATGTAGGCTTACATGGCAGCTAAAAAGACCCTTCTTGAAAATGTCTGGTTAAAACTTGCTGAAACCAGTTTTGTGGTCCAAATGCTTACTGCTATGGGGAACTATGACCAAATGAGGTAAAAAGAAAATAAGGGGAAGAGGCCACCAAAATGTGGGGAATGGGAGATTTAAACATGGGCAGAAACTCACCTGGGGAGTTTAGTCACTCCGGATAAGCTGTAAGCCCATTGGTACCCAGCCAAAAGGGAAACAGGGGAGGGGATATTTACCATCTTGCTTTTAAGGTCAAGGTTTGTTTCTCCCTATTTTCTCTTGACCTTGGGGAGGGGATATAAATTGGGAATATGAAATTTAAAACTGTTTATTTGTCTCAATGGGTGTACTGACTTGTTGAATACCAGCTCTTGCAAGAATGTTAATAAAAGTCCGTTCACTGATGTCTTCATGGACTTCTTAGTAAAACACTTGTTTCTTACAATATAAATATTCCAATGTCTATTTTCTGATTACGCAGAATAATCATTTCTCATAGAACAGTGATTATATTACTTTATTCATTATATTATATTGTTATATTATATTAAATATATTCATTATATTAATGCTCTACAATTTATTTAGCCATTTCCCAACTGATGGCCATTTACTTTGTTTCCCATTCTTTACAAATCATTACAAATATCTTATATATATATATATAATTTGTAAATATCATTGCAAATATTATGTCTAGCAGTGGAATTTCTGTGTCAAAGGAAATAAAGATTTTAGTCACTATGATTAATTTTGGCCTTCTTTCATCAAAGCTAAAAACAAATGGCTCTTCTCAAGTTTTCTCATGAGAACTAATTGATCATGTCCTCTGACCACTTAGTTATTAAAGAATAGCTTTTGATCTTATGTGTTTCTATTACTTTTCTATATGTATTGACTATCAGGACCATATTTTTTTTAAGCAATCAGGGTTAAGTAACTTGCTCAAGGTTACACAGCCAGGTGTTTCTGGGTGGGTGCTAAGTGTCTGAGCCCGGGATTGGATCTTCAGGTCATCCTGACACTGGAGCCGGTGTTCTTACTCACACTCGCTGTGCTACCTGGCCACCCCTGTCAGGACCATATTAAAGATATCTGACATAAACATTTTTCCAACTAAATTGTTCCCCTTCTTATCTAAGTTGCATTAATTTTGTTCATTCAAAAATTTTTAGATAAGTGTCACATACTGGCTATGTTGTTATAAGCACAGTACTCAATGTCTTAGTTTCATTCTCTTAATTCATTCATTTCATACCAGGAATTGCCCACACCTATTAAATCACAAAGTAAGTACATATTAATATCAAATTAAATTAAAGAATAAATATTGCAAAGGCAGATGCCCCCAAAATAAATACTATGATTTGATATTCTGAAGTCCACTTGATTAAATTACTTAGAGATAACCTATTATGCGCCTAAAACCATGCTGGGTTACAAAAGAATGCTGATGGAAGTTGATATGTAAAAGTACTAGATAACATTTAGAAGCAAAAATATGGATCAGAAGATAATGTGACCATTAAGTTTTACAAAATGGAATCATGATTTATCAGAAAAAGAGGCCACAGATTGCTGCACTGCAGAGTTGGGAAGCTTTACAACTATATAATTCAATTTCCCCTGTAACTTCCCTACATTCCAAGGACACCAAAATAAGCAATGGAATTTGTTGGTAAAATATTTGATGACTGCTCCTAAACAGAAGGAATATTATCATGACAATAGTAGCTGACTTTCACATTGACTTAGTTGATTTCAAATGGCTTTGACCCAATTTCCCAATGGAGGTCTGAAATGAGACAGATAAGACACAGAACACCCACAGATTCTAAAGGTCAAGAGAAAATAGGCAGAAACAAACCCTGACCTTAAAAGCAAGATGGTAAATTCTCTTACAAATTCTGATTTTAAAAAGAACATATTGTTAAAGATTGCTCAGAATACTAACAATATTTTCCTCAATCTTCCTTTCTGATAAGAAGTTGTCTGGAGGAGGGAAAGATAAATCAGACTAATAACAAACATTATAGGAATAGTCACCAATTAACACTTATTTTTAAATCTTTCTAATTTATCAAAAAATTTACTTAGTAAAGCGTTTTACCCATTTCCATGTATCAGATGTCCTTTTGTTATAATTATTTCATGATTAAACACTAGCAGATACTGTACACAAATGTAGCACACAGAAAAGCCTCTGAATTATTACTACTATAAACACAGAAACAGGACACTCTCTGGCTCTGGCTCCGTATGTCTGTGTGCACCTGTGTGTGTGTGTCTCATTCGACTCTGAGGCCTTCTTGGCAAAAGCTGTACTGATACAATAGTTTATATCTCTTTATACAGAGTACACTTACTGTTCAGAATCTGTTTGAAAACAAAGATGCCAAAAGAAAAAGAAAGACCAAATGAAGACCTGTGACTTGGGCAACTAAAAGCCTTAATGGACGCAGATGTAATACATAAAGAAAATATTTTAAATGGAGACTTCATAAAAATTATTATTCAGCAAAATCTACCTATGAGATGAGGTAGCCACCAGATTTATAATCCCTTTCCACAATCAATGTTTGACTGCAAGTTTCCTAGGCTTTATGTTCTTTTATGGAAGTGATATTATATTTATTTTTGTTTTTCAGAACTTAACTAATGATTAACACTTATTGTTAAACAAAACTTTAAAATATTTATTGAAATGTCATCTTTTAGTTTGTTTACATTACTTAGGACATGATTGGGGGAAAATAGTAGCAAGAAAGAATAAAGTAGAAGGTGTTTTCCCCCCAGCATCAGAACATACTGTTTTAAATATTTTTTAAAAGGAAAAATCTTAGAAATCAGATAATTTATACGATCTGTAAATAATTCCTTAATTCAATTAATGGGAGACAAAGAGCTATGTATCCATATTTCATACAGAGAAGACAAATTTTGTTAAATAAAAGAGATATTAAAATAAATTTTCCTTTCAAGTAAATTTTGGGTGAGATGAAAAAAAAGGATCCAAGAGGACAAGATTTAAGGAGAACCAAGAAGAGAAAAATGAAGGAGATAGTAGAAAAGAAAACACTAAGCCATGGGTAAGCTGAGGAAAATATAGCAATATTCAAAGGTTCAATACAAGTAACTGGTTCTTAGGTAAATTATTCTTAGCATATCCTACTACTTCCTAGTCTGAGAGACTTCACAGTAAAGACGTACTGCAACCTATAATTTTCTCTATCTCACTGCTTTAAGTCTCTCTTCACCAATCAATCCTCCAAACAGCTGCCAAAGTAGTATTACTAAATCCCTGGTCAGACCCTGTCACTCCCCTACTCAGTAAACTACAGTGGCTCACGATTATCCTTATGTCAGTCAAATGCTAGTTCTTGCTTAGCATCTAAAGCCCCTCACAGTCTGACTTCAACCCAAGCCTCCAGCCTTATTTTAAAATATTTCCCTCAATACTGCCTTGTATCCAACCAAACTGTGCTGCCTGTTATTATCCCAACTTAACATTCCACTCCCAACTCTGTGTGGCTGCATAGATCGTCCCTCATTTCCAGAAGGCATTTACTATTCCCTGACACCTCCCAGAATCCCTAGCGCCCATCCATGCTTAGCTCAAATTCCATTTCCTACATGAGGACTAGCCTGAATTTCTAATGTGTAGCCTATACAAGGGAACACTACAATACACTTCCACAACGGGTCTTCCTAGTTTCCAGGCCCCTTTTCTTTCCACTCTTTCCCATCTCTGCTTGTATTTATTATGTATATTTTATGTATAAGCATAGAACTGGTCCTATTGTCTCTCCCAATAAAATGCAAGTATTTTTTTGAAATAGCATTTTTCCCCAATTACACATAAAGATACTTTTCAACATTCATTTTTTAATAAAATTTTGAGTTCCAAATTTTTTTCTCACTCCCTTCCTCCTCCCCAAGATGGCAAGCAGTCTGATATCAGTTACACATGTGCAATCATGTAAACATATTTCCACATTAGTCATGTTGTGAAAGAAGAAAAATAACAAAAGGGAAAGGTCATAAAAACAACAACAAGAAAAGTGAAAACATTATATTTTGATCTATATTCAGACGCCATAGTTCTTTCTCTTGATGTGAATAGCATTTTCCATGAGTCTTCTGAAATTGTCTTGGATCACTGTATTGCTAAGAGCTGTCAGTCATAGTTGATCCCTGTAAAACACTGTTGTTTCTTCGTACAATGCTCTCCTGGTTCTGCTCATTTCACTTAGCATCAGTTCATGTAAATCTTTCTGGATTTTTCTGAAATCTGCCTGCTCATTATTTCTTATAGCACAACAGTATTCCATTATGTTCATATACCACAACTTGTTCAACCATTCTCTAATTGTTGGATATCTCCTCAATTTCCAATTCTTTGCCACTAGCTAGAACTATAAAATGTAAGTTTCTTGAGGACAGAAGCTATTTAATCTTTTACCTTTGTATATTCTGCAACCAGCACCATACCTGGCACATAGAACAAGCTGAATAAATGCTTTTTCAATAATTATGTTAGTAGCACTCTTTTTGAATTGCTAGGCAGGTAATCAGTCAGTGTTCAAGTTTGATGTTTTTTTATTAAAGTCCTAGCACTGTCCACAGGTGCTGTTGGACCTATAAAAAATGTAAAAGATGGTTCACAGGATTAGAGGATTGTTGATATGGAGCTGAAAGGACCCACAGAGGCTTTCTATTTCTACCCTCTCATTTTATAAATGAGGAAATTGAGGCCCAGAGAGAGTAAATGATGAGAATAAAGTAAAACGGGTAGAGGAAAAATTTGAATCTATGTGTTCTATCCACTATACTAATCCATCTACATAGAAACTTGCAGTCTAATAGAGATACAATAGCAGGATCACAGAATTGTAAAAGTCAAATGTGCAAAAAGAAATTTAATTAAATTAAAGCAAATGACTAATGGTCCAAAGAATGATAAAGACAGTGAGTCCTCATGGAGATCAAAGAGAGTAAAGATGGATCAGGTGATCAGTGCAGGCTTCAGTGAAGAGATGAACTTTGAAAGACAAGACAGGTAAGTTTTATATATAGGCAAAGGGAGGGAGGTCATTTGGGAAAGGATATAAAATATAGTTAAGAGAGCTGCATTTCCATTTCAGGATAGTGTGTGTGTGTGTGTGTGCGCATGTGCATTTCTCTCCCCAGAGACTAGCAGATTACCTGAAATGTAGTAGGCACTTAATAAATGATTACTTGATTG
Source organism: Petaurus breviceps papuanus (assembly GCF_028583685.1). Classification (NCBI taxonomy): domain Eukaryota; kingdom Metazoa; phylum Chordata; class Mammalia; order Diprotodontia; family Petauridae; genus Petaurus; species Petaurus breviceps. The sequence continues at coordinate 119,785 of NW_027185860.1, forward strand.
ATTCCAGGATCATTTAAAAAAGCTTGGAAAGGAAGGTTAAATATCAAGCTCAGGAGCCTGCAGGAAGCAGTGTCAATTTTAGATAAATCCATCAAATATTAAGTACTGTGCTAGGTTCTTCAATTACAAACTATATTTAATGAGGAGATTGCAATAGTTCATATTTATATAGTGCTTGATAATTAAAACAACACTTTGAAGCACAAAAGCACTGATATATTTTAGGAAGAGTGGTAGTAATATACAAAATGGATTGAAGAAGGGAAGAAACTGGAGGCAAAGACCCCTAAAGAAGAAATAACCAGAGCAGTGGTCCAGTAGAGGGATGATATAAACTTGAAGTAAGGTAATCCACAATCTAAATGGAAATGGAAAGAAAAAATTCAGGAATATGGGTTATGAAAGAGGGACCATACAGAACTTTAAGATTCAGGTTTGAGGATAGGAGTAATAAGTGATCTCTACCCAGAGTCAGAAAGCAGAAATTCTTGTAGTGAGAAGCAACTTCATAGCAATAGCATATGGTACTAGATCTTGAATAAACAAAGGTAAAAGATTAAATAGCTTCTGTCCTCAAGAAGCTTACATTTTATATTTATACCAGCTCTTAATGTAGTGGAAAAAAAATTGGAAATTGAGGAGATGTCCAACAATTGGTGAAAAGAAAGTACTATATTTAGAGTTCAAATGTAGGTTCTGTGGCTCTGTGTCACATCACTGTGAATCAACTGAGAGATGTTGAGCAACTTCCTTAACCTCAGTTTCCTCATCTGTAAGATGAGAGAATTGGATTAGACAGTATTCTAAGATCCCTTCCAGTTCATGGTCAAGATTTTCAACCCTTGGGTCTTAGTTTTCTTAGCTATATAAAGCAAAGAATAAGATAAATTATTTCTAAGGTCCTCTGACATTCTAAGATCATTTAAGACCTAAATTTGTTATCCCTATTGTAAAGAGACAGTCTTGTCCAACACAAAAAGATTTTTACACTAAATCTCACAACAAAATCCTTTTCCAGTGTCCTATTGTGCTATCAGGGTGACTTTGGGTATTGCACAAACTCTGGCAGAATGTAGTATTTTAAAAACACTTGAGTAGACTCCCAGTGACAGACTGTTGTGTGTTTTTATTTTAGGACCAGCATAGCTAATTGCAATAATGATCATAACTTACAGGCTGGCTTGTTGATGAACTCTTTGGTGATGGCAACCCATGCAATAAAGAAAAATACAAAATGACTCTCAGTTTAGTATAATCTTTAAATTCCAAGGGATGAGGGAGATGGGACAAATGGAAGAACAGAATCATGAGTGTTAACAATCACATAGTTTTTAGATCATATATAAACATTAACTCAATTACTGAAGACTCTAAAAAGTTAAATAGTTGTCCAAAGTACAAATCAACATAAAGACCTAGACCCCACCAAAATGGATACTGTCACCATAAATTAAAACAGAGGGCCACAGAAATCTAAACAGAAGAAAGATGAGTAAGTTCTCTTTGAGCAAGTAAATTAAGGAGGTAGAGTTGTTTTCATCATGCACTCAAAGGCAACAAGAAATTTCATTCTATGGGACATTTCATTATCTTGTATGGTAGTGTTCACAAACTAACAAACAAAAAGAGAAGAAAGATAAATAGCTTTTCCACCAATATCTGCTATAGACAATCAGGAAGTGCAGAAATTCTCTAGAAAAACTTGATAAGCCCCTCCAAATAAAATCATCATGTTTGGTGATTTCAATGCAGAAGTAAGAATGGAACAGATGGAAAATAAAAGCTTATATTCGCTAATAAATGATCAAAAGATATGAATAAGCAGTCTTCAAAATAAGAAATCCAAGCTATCAAGACCTACATGAGAAACAACAAGGTTCTAAATCTCTAATAATAAGAAAATGTAAACTAAGAAAACTCTAAGGTTGCACCTAACACCGATCTGATTGGCAAAAATGGCAGAAAAGCAAAATGACAAATGTTGCAGTACTGTGGGAAGATAGTGACATAAATACACCGCCGGTAGAGCTGGGAATTGGTCCAACTACTCAGGAAATCAATTTGGAACTCTGCCTGAACAGTTACTAAACTGTGCATACCCTCTGAAAGAGTAATACCACCGCTACGTGCATCACCCCAAAAAAGGCAAAGAAAAAGGCAAAGAATTAAACAATACTTATACCGGCATTTTTTGTCACAGCAAAAAAAAAATTAAAAATAAAGGGGCAGGTTACAGGGGGGTGGGGAACTTGATGTGACTTCTAGGTCCTTGGGTACAGCCTTTTGACGAGTCCAAATTCTACAGAACAAATCTTATTTAAGGAGATCTATTCTGTGAAGTTTGGATTCAGTCAAAAGGCTGCAGTTGAGAACCTAATGGGCCACATGTGGCTTTGAGTTCACCCCTAGGATAACTATCAGAGAACAATAAGATTTGAACAAACTTTAACAAAAGTATGGGAATATAAATGTAATCACAAGAACCGATGAAAAGGACAGTTTCATATTTAGAGAATTGGGAGGACCTCCATGACATGATGCTAAGTAAAGTAAGAAAAAGCCAGGAGAGCAATTTATACAATAGCTATAGAAATAAACTGTGGAAGACTTAAGAACTCTAATCAATGCAATGATCAATTAAGGTTGCTGAAGATTAATGAGTAAGCATGACTCTCACCTCCTGGCAGAGGTGATGGAGTGTTAAGATGCAGAAGGAGACATACATTTTCAGATACGAGTAATGTGTGATTTTTTTTCTATACTCGTTACAAGGGAGGGCTTTTATTTTTTTGTGGGAAGAGTGTTGTCAGGTGAGGGCAGTGGGTGGATAGTGATGCAAAAAAAACAAAAAAACGTGTAGTTGAAACATTAAAAATACACAGAAGAAAGCAGGAAAGATCAGAAGGAGACGCCTACAAGCAGGAAAGTATTGTTCAACATCACTTTATACTTAATATACATTTTTTACAGTTTATATAACAGATAGTTACAGCTTAATATATCATCCTTTTATGGTTTGCTATTAAAATATTCATGTTTGTTGATATTAGTTAAGTTCATAATAAAAAAAATTTTAAGAAGAGAATAAAGCTCGAACTTAAGCAATAAAGGCCAATCCTCAAATATTAATGACTACTGATATAATTAGCATTTGTATAGAACTTTAAGTTTTGCAAAACACTTCACAAATAGTATCTCTTTTTATCCTCACAACCATAGAAACTAGGTGCTATTATTGTCCCCATTCTAAGGATGAGGAAATTGAGGCAGACAGAGGTTAACTGATCTGCCAGGGTTAAACAACTATTCAGTATCAGAGGCCTGATAAGTCCAAGTCAGGGTGGTGTTCATCACTCACTCTGAGCACTGATGACTTGGATTCAGATTCCCCTTGTGATACTTTCTGCCTATGTGGCCTCTGACACTTGCCATCCCTCGGCCTCTGTTTCCTCTCTTATAGAACAGGGGTCTTGGGCCAGAAGGGCCCTGAGATCCAATCCAGTTTCAGATTTACAACCCTTCAAAAGAACTCTGACACCAGAATCAGTTACTTCCAAATGCTATTTCTATTACTTGTGCACTCAGCTTTCATCTCAACAAAAGAAAGCCAACTATAGCTGCAATAATAGTTTTGTTTTGGTTTGGTTTTTGAGGGTGTTCTGTAAACTTCTCATTGTTCAAGAAATTAGTTCATTGTTAAAAACAAAACACCCCCCCCCCCAGAAAAAAACCTCTTTCATGGAATGCTTTACACTTTCCACACACCTGAAAACTAAAAAAATACAATTTAATTACAATCCAATCCTGATGCTTTTCCCCTTATACACAGAAGCTAGACAACACGTCTTCTTACAGCAGCAGCTAGGCCCTGCATATATTCTGCTTATATGAATTCACAAATGTATCATTCTAATTTGTAGCTTCCCTATAACTTCTGACTCCGCTCTCTATTAAGCTATCTTTTTATCAATGATTAAATTCCTCGGCCACTTCATAAATGTTCAGTTGTTACTGGAGGTACCATAGACACTGATGACATGGTTTGGTAACATATTGTTCTCCATCATAAAGGCCTGTTCCCTCTATTTCTAGCCTCCTCCCTTCATTGGAATCAATGTTTAAAGACTAATTGGTATAAGAGACACCAGTTTTGAGAACACAAAAAACAAATCCATAAAGCTTGTTTTTTCTTCATTTGGTAAATAAAGAAATCTTCCAAGATTTACACAGGAAAAAAATTACTTCTCTTGAATTCTGATTATTCTTTCTACAGGAAGGTAGGTTTTTCTGAATTCTGCAGATGGAATAACCTATACATAAAGTCCTTCCTCAGGTTACTGTGAATTCTATAGAGATGGTTATTTGCAATTATTTTCCACAAAACAGCTGTAAACATTACATCATTGCAAAGTTTAACAAGAAACTACTGAAAACTCAGACTATTTTTTGATGACCATGAGGTAGTATAGAGAACAAAAGAAACATTTAGTGGACACTTCCTGGAACATTCTCAGTCATACTGCCTGAGAAATACAGTATAGTTTTAATAAATATTTAAGAGGTAAATGTACTATATTGAAAAAGTTGTCTTTTATGTTTTATCTGGCAGCTTTATATATGGTTTCAAATTTTCATATTTTCTGAAGTTCATCTTTCAAGAAATTTCGGGAGTCAAACACATGAAAATGATCGGTTCAATCATATCCATATGATTTCCTATACAAACAATTTTCCATTGTATTTGAAAACCAAAAGATGCAGATATTTTAAAAGTTAGAAATACATTTATTAAACATTTCTTAATGCTCTATGTGTAATACATAACAGAAAGTGATTCAGATGGACCAGATGACTTAAGATCTGGAAGGGATCTTCCAGTAGCAAGATTTTCTGGTGTACGAATGTAGGCCTTTAAGATATATTCTCTCTCCTTCCTCAGATTTCTCACGCTTCTCCACTTCTCCTTTAAAACTACCACGTTCTGTTACACATTACAGTTGTTTGCATACATAATCGGTCACTACTGCACAAACACTTTTACACTACTTGATGGTGAGGTGGAGAAGTCATTTCATTTTCCTCTCCCCAGTGCTTAGCACATAATGCTACAGATAACGAATACTTCCTGGAAATGAATTTTGGAAAGGCCGAGAGCTAAAAGGAGGTTCTCATTCGTCTTGAACACTGTGCAGTTTTCATCTGAAACACTCTTCTCTCTGGGTTTCTATGACATTGTCCTGCCTTTTTTTTTTACTTTCTAACTTTAAATTTAAATTTTCTAACAAAATTTACTTTCTAACTAACAAAAGTTACACCATCTATATTAAATACATATTAAAATATATATTATATAATGTTAATGCATTATACATGTAGTACATTATGTGTATACTAAATATTTGGAAAAATTTGCCTTCTGTTTAATTAGATTCCCTCTATGACAATAATAACAATAACGGAACTCAGAGAGTACACTTGCATTATCTTCCCATATTTGAATATAAGTACTTTATCTTTATTTGGTCCCTTCTGAATGAACTCATATTCACCTTTTTAAGTTTCTCTTAATGTTTTACGCGAACTTAACAGTCTCTACAAAGCTCTGGTTTTTTCATTAGGAATACTGGAAAGCCTCCTGTTTCATTAAATATTCCAGTTTTGCCCCTGCAGGATCATACTCAGTTTTGATAGGTAAATTATTCTTGGCTGTGAGCCTATATCATTCGCCTTTTGGAATATCACATTTCAGCTTCCCTGCTTCTTTAAAGCACTGGCTGGTAAATCATTAGTACAAGGTTTATGGTTATGTATCAGAGGTTTGGCACCTGCCCAGACCACCTCAAATGGAATCATCATTGGGAAGACACTACAAAGATGCTTCCAACAGATTGGAGCACTGAGTCTAGCTTTGGACGTGAAGTCAGTGGGATTGTGCAATATGAGAAGTGCGCTAAATTTCCATCCTAAGGGACTAAGGGCATATGCGGAAAATTATGACCCCCAGGGTGTAGTGGGGGGGGGAGCAAGGATGGGAGATATATCTTTGAGACTGCTAATATCCTCTTGTAAAAACTTTCTGATAGTAAGTAGTTAAATGGAACTGGGGTGTTATTAATTGTACCCTTAAATATGGTGGGAAAACAATGAGGAGGGTCTGGAGCCAACAGCAGAGAAGAAAGACTGACTCCTCAGTCCATTAAGGTACCTAAGAACACTGAGGCAAGCAAAATCTAACATGCCTGGTCCTGAGAGATGGAGGCTTATTACATTAATTGGTATGGAGCAATAAAAAAAATAGAGTGGTCCTACTTCATATAGAATGTACGTATTTCTACCCATGCTACAAAATGCAAAGCAGAAAGCCTTTCTGTTATGTATAAAATAATATGAATTAAGCAACTGTGCTCCAGTTTGCTAGATTTATTAGAATATAGGTTAGTGAAATTAAAATAAAGGACAATTTGTGTTAATTATTCCAGATTAACAGTTCTAAACAGTGCTAATCTAGAGAGCCGTGTTTATCAAATGAATCACTTTACTTCTGGGCTCTGCAATGGTGGGATTTAGCATTTTCCCATGGCACTAACCTCCAACTCCAGCACAGTTCCACCGACTCAAACCCCAAATGTTTCTGGGCTCTTCTCTCTAGTCCACTGATCATCAATGCTATCAACCATCATAGTGGGGGGGGGGGGGAACCATGCTTAATGGTAGGGGTAATAGTAGCAAAAAGAGGAGAAAATGGCAATTTCCTAGATCCTGAGGCAAGCAAAGGCATTTGGAAACACAGAAGGACCAGATGCACAACTTTACCCTGGTTTCTACCCCCACCACCAGCCTGCCCCATACAATATGAAGCAAATAATTCAAGGATCCAAATGGATAAAGACTAGATAGTGTTTTTACAGCAATAAAAGTGGGGATAAACAAATGTAAGCACTTGAAAAACATACCTAATGCTTTTTACTGACATTTTAATCCTTTAAAATATCTAGAAAGCTTTTTAAAATCACCAGTTATAAACATTCAGAGCAAGTAATGTGGTTATTGGGCTCATGATTTAATTTTCACACAGCAGAACTATTTTCCAAAGTGCATGCAATTTTTAAAATTCTTGTTTCCACTCTGTCAAATAAAGCCCTAGTTTTAAAATCTTCCAAATACAGTGAAAAGCATATACATTTAGAAGATTTAAACCAATAGGTAAGGTTTCCTCATTATGATAAAATGAAATAATATATGAAAAGCATTATACAAACCTTAAAATGGTATATAAATTTTGATCATTATGGTTATGCACAACCATGGTTTTTTGCACAAATGCCATATATGTATGAGTATAAAATAACTGTTTCTGAAAGAATGATATCAGTTACTCACTGACTGCTGTTAAGAATTATTAATGTTAGTAAAAGAAACTAAGTACCTCAGATAAAAATGTCATATAGGAATCCAGTATTGTCATAATCGATATTCTATAAATTATTTTGAAGTGTTATAATCAACAAAGATAGGACTATATATTGCATTTAAAATTAGTTTCCTAAAAGAACGATCCATTTTAAGCTCCGACTTGGCATTTACAATTTCTTTTTTCCCCATAAAACATACAATGAGCACACTGTTAGTTCAAAAAGAAAAGTATAAGTCTGAATAGTTTCCTTAAAATAAAAAAAAAACCTGTTACCATTAATCAAGTCAAAAATTTTTCTGAAATAATCTACTTCCCCTTTGCTTTTCTAGGAAGGGAGAAATAGTTAAAAAGTAAGTCATAAAATGAACTGTCTATAAATTGCTGGCTTTCAAACATTCCAAATTCTTAGCATTGTGTTCAGAGCGTGTGCAAACACATCAATTTTTATTAATGTATCCACAAAGAACACATTTAATTGTATTTAAACATAAAATTAACTGAATTATTAGAGGGTAAAGCTTATGGGAAATTCCAAATGTGAATTTCATGCAGCAGAAAACCCTACTTTCTTAAAGGAATGTATTTCTATTGAAAACTGAACCAGAAATCAGAGCAGCGGCTGTTGATTCCTTAAACAGATGGTATCAACAGACCACTATTAGTCAGCTTGGCAAAATAAGTAGAGTGGTTTTATGAAATCCTATCAAATTCAATAAATAAATACATGTATATATTATGCATATTCATTTATGTAAATATTATATATGCATGTATACATAAATGTGTGTATATGTATATTTTTATGGCCTAAAACTATCCTTAGACACATGATACTGCTTACTGAATATTTTGTAAAACAGATTGCCACTATCCTATCAGCCTGAAGTTTCCTCCTTGGATTTTCAAAGAAATTGTGGCCTGAAAACAAAAGCCAAATCCCAGGAAGGACAGCTGGGCTTAACAGGTGAAGAGATCATATCTAATAGTTTTCTATCAAAGCTTTACTGGGTGGAGTGATTTTTGTCCTTTTTTTATATGCACTGAAAATACTGAGTCCTCTTCTCTTACCGATAACATCTGACACCTCGTTCCTAAGATATAAGTGACGTTTAATAATGTTAACTTCCGACTATTTTCTGATAGGCTAACAGGAACATTAGATTAGGGAAGTGTCTAGGAAGGATATACTCTCTTTGTATTCCAGCAAAAAGGTCAGGCATGAATATTCTTGGTGACAGAATTCAGAAGTTTGGATTCAATGACAATAAAATTAGGTGGATTCATAGTTAGCTGAACAACTGTACTCAGAGTATTGATTAATGGATCAATGTCAAAATGGAAAGATATCTCAAGTGGCAAGCTATCAGGCTCGAAAGTATTTGGCCTTGTCCTATTAACACTTTCATTAATGACTTGCACTTATCAAATTCGGATGACACAAAGTTAGGAAGGGTAACTAATCTGTTACATGACAGAACCAGGATTCATAAATATCTTTATAAAAACTGACATTTTAAAAGAGTCAGGAGAAAGTCTTATATTCAGATTTTTTTTTGGTTACTGCACAAGTACAGGGTAGGAGAAACCTGGCTTAAAACCATTATACATGAAAATTAGCTGGAGGTTTTGGCATACTAAGCTCAATATGAGTCAACAGTGTTAAAACACCACAAAATGCATCATATATTTACCAACCCACTGATGTGGGTATTTTATCCAATTAATTCATCCACACCTCGCCCTATGCAATTCTTATTTATATCTTCTAAATCTATCTACTTAGTCACCTTATAGGTCTTTTGAAATTTCATGAGTAGCAGGACAGCACTCAGAATGTCTATCATATTTTGTCCCTTGTTTCAATACTTATGAAATCCATTCCTTTCCCTGGATTATGTTTTTATACAAATCAATGCAGCTTAGACCACACTTAATATGACATGTAAAGATGTCCATGTTCATGCTAGTTCTTCTGCAGGGAATATTCTTCCTCCTCAATTTCCCAAAGCAAATCTTTTAAGGTCCCTATAAAACATCAATGTTTTTCAGCTTTTCCTGCATCCTCCCAACTAGACCCTCAAGTTCCATCCTAGGGCTCTACTAACTGGTGAAAGTCCACTAAAATTACTATGCAGTGCCATACACGGTGACACACCATGCTCATGTCTGCTCACGAATCCCCTCCAACTCTCACCTCCACCAGACCCTTTCTACCCCTTGCTCTGGGATGAGTCATCAATCAATTGATTCTGGAAAGGGTAAGGCATTCAAATGCCATATGATGCTACTCACCATTCCTGTGACTCAACAATCCCCTTACATGCCATCTCCCTCCTCTAGAATGCAAGATCTTTGAGGGCAGGGGAGATGTCTTTTTTATATGTATATTCCCAGCACTTAGCACAGGAACTGGAACATAGTACTCAATTAACAAATGTTTTTTAATTCTTTCATATTCCTTCTTCTGAACTTCTAAAAATATATATACTTCTCCTGTGACATTTACCATATTCTTTTTATTGAAGTTCTTTTTATTATTACTCATCATATCCCCACTGCCCCCCCCAAATGTAACCACAATAAAAGATCTTCTGAAGAACAATAGTTATTCATCTGTTTCTTCCCTACTACACCTAGCACAATGCCTTAAACAATAAATACTTGTTAAGTTATTGAATTAAACTAGACATTCCAATTTGTCCAGTCACTCTGCCTAACAGACAAAAGGGGGACGTTCAAACCTGAATCTGAAATAGCCTATGGATGGCATAAACTATGCCTCTGGTTTCAAATTAAAACACAACCTGATGTTAGTTAGTACTAAATGATGTAGTTAGTACTAAACATGGATCAGTGAAATTCAAATATGAGTCCAAATTAATAAATGTTTACTGACCGCCTGTGATGAGCAAAGCAAAATACATAGTAGTAAATGACCACGTAATCTGGTTTTTGATAAATTCCAAAGAGCCAAGCTTTTAGGGTACTAACTCAACATTTAACAAAAATTGGTGGGAAAACTGGAAAGCAGTTTGGCAGAAATCAGGCTCAAATCAACATCTCACACCGTAAACCAAGGTAAGGTCAAAATATATAAATGATTTAGACATAAAGATATCATAAGTGAATTAAGGGAGCATGGAAAAAGGTACCTGTCAGATCTAAGGATAAGGGAAGAGTTTATGACTAAACAAGAGATAAAGAGGATCACTGGAAGTAAAACAGATAATTTTGATTACATTAAATTAAAAAGCTTCTGCACAAACAAAACTAAGGTAGCTAAAATTAGGAGGAAAACAGGAAACTAGGGAGAAAAACTTAAAAGTTTCTTTGATAAAGCCTTATTTCTCAAATATAAAAGGAACAGAACCAAAGTTAGTAAAGAGTCATTCCCCAATTAATAAATGGTCAATGGATATGATCAGGCAGTTTTCAGAAGACGAAATCAAAGGTGTTAATAGTCACATGAAAAAATGTTCTAAATCACTATTGATTAGAGAAATGCAAGTTAAAACAACTCTTCTGATATACCATCTCACCTATCAAATTAGCAAATATGACAAAAAGGAAATTAACAAATGCTGGCAGGTATGTGAAAAATTGAGACACAAAAGCACTCAGGTCTCTATCCCAGAAAGATCAGGATAAAACAAAAAAGGAAAATGCCTTATTTACATTGAAATATTTATAGTAGCTTTTTGTGATGCCAAAGAACTGGAAATTGAGGGGATGCTCCTCAAAATTGAAGAATGGATGAATAAGTTGTGCTATAAGAAATGAAAAGCAGGATGGTTTCAGAAAAACCTTTTAAGAAGACTTATATGAAGTCACACAAACTGAACTAAGTAGAACCAGGAAAACATCGTACACATTGTAAGAAAGGTTAATCCACTGTGAAAGACTTAGCAACTTTGATCAAAGGCATGATCCAAAGGACCCAAGATGAAAATGCTATCCACCTCCAGAGACAGACATGATGAACCTTAAATGCAGATTAAAGCATAGTTTTTACTTTGTTTTTCTTGTTTTATATTTTTGTGTTTGTTTTTGTTACGTGGCTAATATAGAAATATGTTCTGCATGACTTCACATGTATAATCACTATCAAATTGCTTGCCTTCTCAAGGCAGGAGAGAGGGAAAGAATCTGGAACTCAAAATTTTAAAAAATAACTTTAAAAGTTTTTACATATATTTGGAAAATATTTAACAAAATACATGAAAATATATTTAATTTTTTTAAAAACATTATATCATCCACTTTAGAATATAAGCTCTCTGAGGATAGGAGCAATGGGTTTTTTCCTTTCTTTTTTATCCAAAGAATTTAAGAAAGGGCACAGCACACAGCCAAGCTCACTGCCTGAAACACACAGACTGACTTGGAAGGTGGGAGGTCAGTTTCTTCCTTCAATGGAGATCTTGAAGCAAAAAAATCAGACCGCCACTTGTCTAATACGCTGTAGAGCAGATTCTTGTTCAGAGACGGCTGGACTTTCCAGCTGATGATTGCCCTTCCAATTCTGAAATTCTACGCAACAGCTAAGCTATTGTTTGATGAAGGGTGTCACAATGGTACAGGGCTGTAAACTCTACTTCTAAAGGCTACAGAAATTTTTATTTCATCACTGCATAATTTCTTTTAAGCTTAACTTGTTTTTCTTGAGACTGTTTCCATAATAATCTATGTCACACTGCTAAGATTGTTAACTATAAAAACTGGTCATCTCTTCCAAACAAGCAAAATCTTTTAAACCATCCACATTAAAAATACACATCCAAGACTGTTATAAAACATACTTCTAAAAATAATATTAATTGTTCTACATAAACCAAGGAAAAGTCCAACGAATGATTTGTTCCACAGGGAAGGGAGAACAAACATAACAGGGACTATTATAGATTCTACCTACTCAGGACTCTTAATTTAACCAAACTTTTACTGACACCCCCCATTTCCAAAAGGTTGCCAATTCAATTTTTCAAATTAATCAGATATTTATAAATCCATAGTAAGAACAAAAAGCAACATGGGATAAAAGATTGACAGTTGGCCTTGAGTAAAGTTTCTCTGGGTCTAAATCCAACATAAAATACGTATTACCACCAAGGCTGTACCTGGGATATCTACATACAGCTGTTGCACCAGCACAACCCCTGTGAAGTTGAAGTCACAGACCCATGGGAACAGCAGTAGGTATGGTAGTCGTGATGGTAGCAGCAGCAGCAGCAGCAGTAGTAGTAGTAGTAGTACCAACAGCAGCAGCACTACTACTACTAACAATAAATAATAACAGTGATGATGATGATCATGATGAGGCATCCAGATCAATCTAGAACCCATGCAGAGAGGGGGACAAAAAAGCCATGAGTGGAAAGACCCTTTAACATCAGGAGAAGAAATCCTCCCCTCTCCTCAATCCTAGGAAGCTTCAGAAATCACCTGGGAAGGGCGAGAAGCTAGAAAACCAGATACGACTTAGGGACCATCTCTCCTCTTTTCCGGGCCCAGCCTCTCAACTCAGAGAATCATTACACGGTTGGATGAGATGAGTGTCACCAGCTCTGTTCCATACCCAGTGAGATGGAGCAGTCAGGCCTTACTGTCTTCCCTGACTCTGCCCTCCCCATTCCTGGCACTGCTGACAGCATCACTGATAAGGATCTCTGAGCTTTGCCATCTGACTCCACAGCATCCTTCGGACTTCTGGGCTTTTCCATCCATCTCACAGCTGAGCCTTCTTGTATGTGCTGTCTCACCTTCAAATGTCCGGTCCACCCAGACTCTTCTCTCAACATACTCAGCCTCTTGCACTCCATCTTCTGATGGGCTGTTTCCTCCCATAATCTTCATTTTACATGAAGTGTCCTGGTAGTTATATCTTCGTTTGTCTTCACCTCCACTCCTGACTCTCTGGACTTTCTCTATTGTGCCCCTCCTGCTCTAATGCCTTCTACCCTCTCTACCCAGCTATTTTCAACTACCTTTGATACATGGCCTTCTCCCACTAAAAAGTAAGCTCCTTAAGCGCAAGAATTCCTCTCTGTCTCTGTCTCTGTCTCTGTTTCTGTCTGTCTGTCTGTCTGTCTCTCTCTCTCTCTCTGCTTGTATTTTTATTCCTAGCACTCTGTAAAGTGCCTGGCAAAAAGCATCTGTAATAAATGCTTGCTGACTAGATTTGTTATCTAGTCTCCCCCAACTAATTTGTAAGCTCCTTGAAAGAAGGGGGACTATCTGGTTTTTCCTTTTTGTTTCCCCAAGGACACATCTTAAAAGAGGCCTTTCTGGATCCACTCTTCCTCTAGTCCCCTAAACTACTTTGTATTTATCTATGACAGTTTTCCCAATTCCCACTCCCTGTAAGGGTCACGGAGCAAAGACTCGGTATCCACAGGAACTAGTTCTGTGCCCAAGTATGTACTGATCATTTAATAAATGCTGGGCTTGGTGTTATTCTGAGTCAGAAGGAAGACAACTATGTTTGGCAAATAATCTCATTTCAGTCAGCAGATTCTGACAAACACTTGCCCCTCTTCCCCTTTAATCAAAGCTGATAAAATAAAAGCTAAATTTTTCTAAGTTTTCCATCCAACAGATCCTCCAATCTTCCATCATCTGGAAGTACTGGGAAGTAGTGAAATGGATGAAAGGCAACCAGGTAAATAAAAGAAGGATAAAAAAAAAATAAAGTTTAGACCATCGAAAACTAGATTATCAACCCCTAGGTAACCAAGAACCTACTACATTTGTTTAAATAGTAAACTGCTTATGTGGAAGTTCTGGAAACTTCCAAGTAACTTAAGTTTGAAATCTTTTAAACTAATGACTCAACTATTTACAAACTTTTTTTTTTAATCACAAGGTCAAACATCTCTTCCCAGGCTACAAGTGTTTATTATTTAGTCAATAAGTACATTTTGAGTAACATCAGGCTCTTATTTATGATGAAGTAATTAAAAACAGAAAACACATCACCAAGTACCTAATATACACAAGCATTAATTGTTCCAATTGGTGAATGTTTCCCCAGACTCTATTTGTTTCTTATAGATGGGTGCCCTGTTCCAGTCTATGCCTCATGGCTCTTAGTACTTCCTAATTAGTGCTTTCTTAATCCTTTTCATACTACTGAAGCAAGCTTTTGGCATTCCAGTTCCATAAATGGGTGGCCACTTAGATTAGGTCAAGCCAGATCAACCTACAATAGCATCTTTAATCACCCAAGGTGAAATAAAAATGAGACAGAAATCCTAGCTTTTATCTGACACTGGCTTTAGAGCTAATTAAAATGTACAGAGTCTTTACTCACATTACAATCCTGCTGTTCTATACACTAATAAGCCAACAAAAGGTGCAGAAAGCAATGGACTGAATAATTGTTTAAATTTACAGTTCCTAAAAGGAGACTGCTTAAAGGTTTCTATCCCTTAGCTATGCAAGTTCAGATCTAAAAGTTGTCATCAAATAGTACACATATTTGAGGAGTAGAAATGTCTCTCATGAGGATTAAGATACTTAAAAATGACAATCACTTTGGTGTTTCATTTATTGGCTCTCAAATCACCCCTTCCCCCCAAACAAAGGAGTTAAAACATCATGTTCTTTGATTGAAATCTAGCCCCAGAGGACAGCAAACCTCTCCCATTTTAACATGTGCCATGAAAAGCTACTGGTATAATAAACAAAAGCTTAGCTAAGTGGACTGGAAAAAAGAATGGAAGAGCTTGGTTTATTTTCTTTCTCCCCTGCCCCACAAAAAAATTTTCCAAACCAAAAAAAAAAAAAAAGCTATTTTTTAAAATTCTCAAGTCACTTCACCTACCAAAAGCAAATCTTTAACTTACTGACTTACTTTTAAACGGAAATTCTATAACAGAACAGGCTTTTAATCTAACTTTTCCCCTGGCCTGGGGGCCCTTCACACACACACACACACATACATTTGGGCATGTATGTATGAATACACAAAAAGAAAGATATTTATGTAGGCACATATATCTAATATACATTGGTTATATATCTCAGTAAAACATTTCTACATTTTAATAAAAGCATAAGCATATAATTTTTAATACTTATTAAATAATGTTTTAAACTTATCCACTATGATAAACTCACTTTATCTTTATTTTAAAATCACTAACTTGAAAAAAAAAAACATGTTTAAAAAAAGGTTACTGGACAAAATATTCCACCCTTAGGAAAAAAAAAATCTAAGGCAGAGAAGAATGTCTGAAAGATGGCAAAAATCACCACCACCTTGGTGACAGAGAAAGCAGACTAAGGAAAAAAAAGACTATTCAACATTTTCTGCTAATATTTCATATTCATAATGGCACTTGAAGATTTAAAAGCACTTTCCTTACAATAACTCTGCCAAGCAAGCAGGGTAATATTATTATCATCATTGGGCAGATGAAGAAAATGAGTCTCAAAGGGATTAACACAAGGATCATGGGTCAAAATGAAGATTCTAAATTAGATTTTCTGATTCCTAATGACTATGCTGTTTCCACTATAGCACACTGCCTCCTACTGTATGTGCAAGTATTTGGAGACTCCCTAATACAAATAAAGACACTTCAGAACCATACACCACCTAATCACGCTACAATTTAAAAACCTAGGAAGGTGAATACATTTGAGGGACTAAAGGGACTAATGGTGATAAACTTCCTATATTCTCGCAGAACTGAAGAAGCCAACATCTCTTCAGAACCCCACTATCCTCAAGAGTGACGGAGGTTTTTTTAAAAAAAGATAGCACCTGAGAGTTCTAGTCTTATTGTTTTAAAGAGAGGAGGAAAAAGAGAAGAAAAAAGAAACATTGAGGATGAAATGAGGAAGAACAGCTGGAAATGTCTGTCATCAACAGGGGGCTTAAAAAGAAAAGAATGCAAATATGGAAAACTGATAGTGGGAGGTAGCATTTAAAGAACTTCACTCCTATCTCAACCAGAAAATTCAGAACTGAAAACATACACTCCCACACGCAGATTTTGGTATAAAAATACATAAAAAGCTCAACAGGGAAACAGGCAGTAAAAGAGACAAAAGAACATTAATGGACAGGGTATAGTTGGGAAAGGAAGAATCACAAGAAAAAAACCACCTCACCTTTAAAAGCTGAATTATAAATGTAGGGCAAAGGAAAGAAAAAGGAAATATAAGAATCAGTCAAATGGATCCGTGCAAGGTGAAGAAGGGAGTGGAAACAGGTCGCTTCAATTATAGAACAGAAATGCAGTCCACTACGTTCTTTTCCTTTGTTTTAAACTGATTTCTTTTTTTATAAATGAGATTATCAAACATTTTTTTAAAGTATAAAAAAATTAAGATATACAATAATCATAACAAAAATCATGAATGGGATAAAAATCACCCATAAAATGGAAGAGAGTAGCAGAATGAATCAGAATATAACATTCTGTAGTTTACAAAAAGCACATATTAAAAATAAAGGCTGCAAAAAGTTAAAATGAGAGAAGGAACAGAATTTACTATGCCTCAAGTGAACTAAAAACAAATAAACATAAGTGTCAATCATGATACAAATTCACAAGGCTACATAAGATAATCGGGGAAACTGAATTATCCTTAAAGGTACCCCATGTAAAGGATGATCAATAATTAAAATATATATAATGAATGAAATAATTTCTAAGTACTTCATGGAAAATTAATTGAATTTCAAGGAGTAACAGGAACAAAAACATAATGCATACAAATTAAAAAAACTAGAGCAATAAATTTAAAAAGCAACTAAATATAGAATCCATTTAGAAAATAAAAGAAAAAAGAACTGAAAGTAAAAAAAATTTCAAAAATCAATAAATTATTAGCTAAGCTGATTTTTTTAAATAAATAAAAAAACCTGACCATCCTTAAAACAAAATGAAAAAGAACAACTTACAGAAAATAAAGGAAACTACTATAAACCACTTTGCCTGATTACATATCAACAAAACAGAAGAACATTAAAAAAAAATAGCCAAAATAAAAAAATCAAGAAATAGAAAAGTGAATTAAGTAAATATCAGAAAAATAAATTTAATAAGTCATAAAAGAACTCACAAAGAAAAAATTACAAGACCAAATGGACTCACAAGAGAATTCTATCAAAATTCAAGGGCAATTTAAGTCTATTGTACCAATTATTTCCAAAAATAGGCAAAGAAGGGATATTACCAAATTCCTTCTATGAACAATCAGTTGTGGTCTTGTTACCTTACTCAGAAAATTATCACAGAAGAAAACTACAATTAATAGCTATCCAAAAATATTCAATCATTGAATAAAATTCAAAATACAATTAAAATATCAAATAAAATATTAACAATAAAGCTACAGCAACATATGAGGAAATTATATATAATTAATAGATTGGATTTGTATCAGGAAAACTGAGTTTACTCAATATTAGGAAAATTAAATTAATTTTTAAAACATGCTATCAATGCAGAAAAAAACTTTTGACCAAAAAAGATACATTTATGTATGAAAAGCATAGGAATAACTGGATCTTTCCTTAGTGCAGTAAATCATATTTATTTGAAACTAATAGATTTAAACAGTGGGAAATAAATAAATAAGCAAACACTAGGTGTTATTAGATACACGAAACAGAAAAAAATGAACTTAGTAACCTAGTGTTAGATAAACCTCAAACCTCAGCTATTGAGTAGGCAAGAACTGACTATTCAACAAAAACTGCTGGGAAAATTAAAAAGCAATCTCACAAAAATTAGGTTTAGACCAACACTTCATCATACCATCTACCATTCAAATTAATATATGAATTAGATTTTTTTAATGGTAATAAACTTAAACTAATTAAAGGAGCAAGCAAGACAGATTACCTTTCAGCTCTATGAATAGGAGAAAATAAAATTATAGAAGATTAAAAAGACAATTTCAATTACATAAATTTAAACTTTTTTGCATAAATAAATACAAATGCCGGCAAAATCAGAAGAGAAAGTTAACAGGAGCTGAAGGAATTTGTGTCAAGGTAAGGCTGTCCTATTACTACACATCATATTCAATAAAGCCAAAGATGCCTACTACAGGGGTCAAGATTCAGAAGGGGGTTGGGGAGAGAAATGCCATGAATATTGGAAAGTAGTCTGGCAGAAGGAAGGTTTGAATCAAAATCTATACCACATGCCAAAATAAGCTTCAAACTGATAAATGACCTCAATATAAAGGATCACAAGCATAAAGAACATAGAGAACAAGAAAAAGACATGTTTTTCCTAACTGCAGTTAGGGGAAGAGTTCATGACCAAGCAAGAGAGAAAGAGAATTACAGAAAATAAAATGGGCAGCTTTGAGGACATAAAATTGACAAGTTTATTGACAATAAAAAAAAAGAGTTAAAATTTTAACACCTAGCTGGGAAAAAATCTTTACAAAACTTTTTTTCTAAGATAAAAAAGACCTCATAATACAAAATATACAGGGAACATGTTTTTCCTAGGAAGCATAGCCTTGGGTTGTTCTCTCATGACTTTTGTCTTATGATACTACATATGAATTTTCAGTCAAATTCTACAAGCGTAGGGAAAATAGAAATATACACAAATATAAATGTATGTGCAAGTATATATTCTATAACAAGACACATCAATTCGTTTACACTCCACAGAGAAAAGATAACATTTACAGTTGCAAAATTCTAAGGGACAAACGTGTCAATACATAAGTGTCACAAAAACTATAAACCAGATACTATGAAATGAATCACTTAAGCCAGAATTACCTTTGGCATTACAGGCAGATGAGCCTACCTGACTCAGATAGAGGTCATTCCATTTTCTTGTATCTCAACTAGCCCAAAACCCATCATATAGCTGGCAAAGATACTCCCTCTCCTGATAGACATGGCTGAATGACACAAAGTTAGTGAGCAGCCAGGCAAGTGGGATGGATGAAGTCAGAAATGTACACACAACATCTGCTGCGAGTGGGTCTTTTATGCTAGGGTTACAAAGAATTTCAAGAAAACAATCAGTGATCCACATGAGTACAAAAATGAGAATGGACATGTAGCTGTTCAAGACAAGACAGTAGGCACGTTAGGAACAATAGTTTCCGGGGCTGGGTTTTTTTTTTTTAAGATTTTCAAAGTGGATAGGATATTATTTGCTATAAAACATTCAGAATGTATTAAACTGCCCTGATACAGTAGTTAACCATATATCCTAAAATGCCTGATTTGTTAGCACTCAACTCTCAACATACTCACATGACAGTGTGTTTGGTGAAAAGAAACAGGAATAAAACAGTTTCTCTAAGCTGTGGGTGTCGCCAGTCAACTGTGCTGGCCAAATCCTGTCTCCTGAATCCTTTTGTAATAAATACTACCCACCCGACTGAATCCCTCAACAACAGCCATTCATGAGCTTCAGGCTGATCAAATGCAGGCAACAGTGATGCTTCAGCACTGCCTGTTTTGCCTGAATGAAAGGGAATATTTTCCCCTACAGCAATCTGATGCAGAAAATCATTTGGGCTTCCATAAAATTTTTAAGGGAGCAATTTACAAAAAGAACAAAGGAAATATTTTCCATTGGAAGGTACAGGGCATACCTATATACTCATCAAACTTAGCGCTTTTATGGGGAAAGAAAAACCTCAATTTTGAATAAAGATAGTTCAAAAAGATTCAGTGGGATGATAAGCAATCCTTAGTCCTCCTAGAGTAAAAGCTCTTAATTATGCCAGTCATGCAGAATAAGTTGTTTTTGTTTGGGAGGTTTCTTAATCTCAACCATCATTCAAGAGAGGATGACATCACAAAAGCCATTTTACTAAGTATGAAGATATGGAAGTGAAATATCTAAGTATATCATTTATCCCTTTGATTTCCAAAATGGTACCAGTTTACAAATGTTTTCACCAGTAAGAAAAGTTACAGTGAATAAAACAAGCCAGTGTTTCAAAATGTTAATCTTCTTCCTGCATATCAGTAGCTGGAGTCTTGAGAAATAAAGCGTTGTTTTGAATAGCTTAGCCCACACACTGAAAAGGCAAGAAAAGGAAAGCAGGAATAAGAGAAGAGGAGTAGGGAGGGAGGAAGGAAGGAAGAAAGAAAGGAAGGAAGGAAGGAAGGAAGAAAGGGAATAACTCTTAATGACCACCTTGGATATCTGAAGTCATCTTTTCAATAAAAGGAGAGAAGATATGTAAGACCAACTATATCTATATACATATATATTTTACATAAACCTTAAAATGTTAAAAAAATAACTTGCTAGACAAAATTATATAAGGGGGAAAATGGTAAAGGTGGAAAAATATATATTTTAAAAAAGGCTGAAGGCAGGCCTGTGATATGCTTGGAAGAAAAAGTGCCTAGTTCTATTCAGATGTTTGCAGAAGAGCCCACTGTCAAAATATTTATTATTTTTTAAATAATTATCTATCTTACACTTATAATTTGAATTCCTTGAAGGCATGTTCCATATACTACAGGACTACAAATATTTAGAACAAAGTTAGGACAAGAATAAATGAGGATGATGAGAACATGAACACAACAAATGAAATCAGCATTATTTTTTATTTTCTCAACATATTCTATTAAACTCAATAAATAAACGGGTAACTACTTCGAATGTTCTTTCAGAATCAGCAATCTTGAACACATCCTATAAAGTATGACAAATGATCATTTTGATACAAGAGGATAGAATAGTAATTGCTGACAGGAACCTGAAAGGAGATGGAAAGAGAGAACCTAGGTCTATTTTGATATAGCCCTATAACTATGCCCAGATTAATTATTTCCCAGGTTAATGGGGGAAAAATCCCAACTGGTTACTGAAGTTCAGAACCTCAGGGCCCATCTAGGCCAACTTTCACCTTCTACAAAATATCTAATTTACCATGCAGTCTTCACTAAACCTCTAGTGAGGGAAGAGATTACTTTACAAGACAGCCCTTCTAAATTTTTTTAATTACTCTGTCTGAGAGGGAAAATGTCCTAATAAGTTTAAATCTTCCTCTCTGAAACTTCCACCTCGCTGTTCCTCATTCTATTCCCTGGGACAAAGAAGAAAATTTTTGCACATGAAGGTCCTTTACTTACCTGCACACAGCTAACACAACAAGCCTATCCCTCAACCAGTCCTCATACGGCATAACCATTAAATCCTGTCACCCTCAATTCTCTGGCTCTCCAATATTCTTCTTAAAAAGTAGAATTAAGAATAAGATACCATAGATGTTGTCTAACCAAGGCAATCTTACCTAATCTTGGACATTACATCTTTTTTAATGAATCATTTGGGGGGCTTAGGGGTAGGGAGGGTAATATCATCATTTTGTTGAAAAAAGTCAAACCATCAGAAAAGTGAAGGCAAACTTTTAAGCTGTAGGAACTGAAGCCAATGAAGGAAAACAGTAGATATCATATTGGCTGCAACAGTTTTTCATCTTAAAATGTTTTTGTATGTATCTGGGATATCATTAGGCAGGCAAAGATAAATGTTGACTGTCAATGACACCAATAATCAGGTACCTCTTCTAGTGAAATATTAAAAGCAAAAATATCTAAGCCAAGAATTTTTTTAAACCTTACTAGAATGGGCATCAAAGTTTCTATCAAGCTCAACCAATAGCTTGAAGAGAATTCCCTCCCAAATATACTTGATAAGTTATACATCTTTTTACTTGAAGAGCTCTGGTACCAAGCAGAAGTCTAATCCTTCTTCCATGTGACAGCCCTTCAAATGCACAGCTATCATATCCCCGGAGTCTCTCCTAGGCAAACTACTGCTCCTTCCCAAACCTCTTCTTCCCTCCCCTACTCCCGTATTTTTGATAAGGGCACAGCCACCTTTCAGGTCACTCAGTCAAAACCTCAATCCATGTTCAATGCCCCATCACCTCTAGCTTAAACTACTGTAAGAGCCTACTACAGCTGCAAGCCTCCAATCCATCCTCCACACAGTCATCAAAATGCTATTGCTAAAGGCTCGAGTCTGTGCACACTAGGAGCTGGCTCAAAAAGCTTCAATGGCTACCTACTGATCCTAGGATAAAAATAATGGTTTGACATGTAAATCCGGCTCTGGCCTACCCAGACTTAGCATTTTGATCTTATTACTTGTGCTTTCCAGAAAGTCATTTCACACTGACAAGCTAAATGATCACACACACACACACACGTGTGTGCACACACACTCACTATTGTAATAACTAGCTCACTTTAAGCCTATAGGACAATAGAGTGGCTCCTAAGAGCCACTTGGTTCCCTCATTTTCAGCTTCAAGGAGTTCATTTCTGATGAAAATATTTTACTTCAGTCAGGAGAAGCTCCCTTTGTGGCTGAGGCCAAATCCAATTTACTGGTGCTCTCAGGAGTACCTGAGTTCATATCCAGCCTGCGTGACTCTGGGCAAATCATTTTAATTCTGTTTGCCTCAGTTTCTTTGACTATACAATAAAATAGAAAAGGAAATGGAAAACCACTCCAGTATCTTTGCCAAGAAAATCCCAAATAGGGTCATGAAGAGTTGGACATCACTAAAACAACCTGAATCCTCTGTTCCAAGATTTACTCTCCTTGATGTCCCCCTCATCTGCCACAGCTACTCCTGTCTTTGCTCCTCAAAGCTGTGCTAGAAATGCCAGTCTTGCTTGATCTCTCAGATCCAGAGCCTTGGACTCTCTTTTCCCCATCCCCACCCCAGTTCCAAGATAGTTTCTTCCTTTTATATAAATTGCTTAGGAAATAAACAAGTCCCTACATCAGTGTCTTTGAATGATTCAAGGAAATATATAAGGTATATTCACACTTGCTCTAATTGTTTGATTCAATAAAAGTGTTCTTACAGTAGTTAGGGTAGCAGAGATAAAAACGGGCTGTTTTTAATACCCCCTGCATCCCATTTTAATGTTTGCTATCTTTAGCAAACCTAACTGAGTTTGTTGGGCAAAGGTCAAATCCTGGATAGATATTTAGTGACTTTAGAAGGTTCTGTATGAAGTGATTTGAAGTATAGTATTACACAGTAGAGTTCATAATCAAATCCAGTAATTAACATTCTTCCTCTTCCAAGAATTTTTAGTCTCTCAAAGTATTGGGGAGGGGGAAGGGAGAAGAGAATCACCCTCACATGTATATAAACAAATATATATCTTCCTCTTTACGTCCATCTTCTTTGAATCCTTATGTGGTAGGAGTATTATTTCTTAATGTTCCACTTTGTAGGCTGGGTTAGCTTTTCCTAACACCCTCCCCCGTACAGGCTAGACTAGGTGTTTTTCCCAATAGGTATCCAAACTAGCCTCAAGAGACTAAAACTCAGGCTACTGACAAGGCTAATGGCTGGGCTTAATATAAAAACTGCCAGGTAAAGGGGCTGGAACTCCTCCCTCAGACCTGGGACCAAAGATAAGAATAAACAACAGCTAAGCTCAGCTGAATCAAAGCTTTATTCTGGATGAACTTCCCTTCCCGGCTTTGAAGATCCTTCCTTTTTTATGGTGAAGTAAATTTCATTTTGTTATCTAGTAGGTGAATGACAAAAGACTCATTTCATTCTAATTACAAACAAGAGGTAACAAACCAGCTAGAACAACCTGGCCTTCTTCAAGACCTTGGTTTCCTTCAAGATTCAATTCAGGTGGCTACCACATAAGACCTCTCCTAATCCCTCCAATTGTTGATGCTTTTTATGTTTTTTGCATGCACTTATGTTTTGTATACACCTATTTATTTACATGTTTCTCCCATTAGAGGCAGCTGGGTGGCACAGTTGGCAGCTAGATGTCACAGTGGATAGAGTGCCAGGTCTGGAGTCAGAAAGACTTCTCTTACCAAGTTCAAATCTGGTTTCAGACACTTACTAGCCGTGTGACCCTGGGCAAGTCATATAACCCTGAGTGCCTCAGTTTCCTCATCTGTAAAATAAGCTGGAGAAGGAAAAAGCAAACCCCTCCAGTATCTTTGCCAAGAAAACTCCAAATTGGGTCACAAAAAGTTGACATATCTGAAATGACTGAACAATAATAACAGATGGCACAGTGATATAGTTCTGGGCCTACAAGCTCAAATACAGTATCAGACACTTACTGACCATTAATCTCTGTCCACCCGATTTCCTCAACTGTAAATTGGCTACTACAATAATAGCATCATCCAGGATTTTGGTGAAGATCAAATGAGATAATTTTTATAAAGTACCTAGCACAGTGCTGAGCAAATAGTAGGTGCTTAATAAATTATCCCTTCATTCCTTCCTCCCTTCTTTCTTTTTTCAACTAAAATATAAGCTCTTTGAGAGAAGGGACTACTTTTTTTCTTCAAAGTGCCTGGCACATAATAAAGTGCCACTGGATTCATTGATAAAACATTTCCCCTAAACTCTTTCAATTATTTACTTCTAAAAATACATAACCGCTGTACCAGTATGACTGGCTATGATGAATAATGTTTTTGTTGCTATTGTTCAGTTGTTCAATTTTGTCTGACTCTGTGAGCCCATGGACCACAGCACACCAGGCCCTTCTATCCTCCACTAACTCTGGAAGACTAAGTTCCCATTCATGGTTTCCATGATGCTATCCTTCTCATCCTCTTCCATACCCTTTTCCTTCTGCCTTCAATCTTTCCCAAATCAGGGACTTTTCCAATGGGTCCTGTCTTTTCATTATGCGGCCAAAGTATTTAGGCTTCGGTTTCAGTATTTGACCTTCCAGTGAATATCCTGAATTAATAAAAGTATTGACTGATTTGACTTCCTTGCTGTCCCAAGGGACTCTGAAAAGTTTTCTCCAGCACCACTCTGTGATACTCAGCTTCCCTTATAGTCCAACTCTCTCAGTCATACCTTGCTACTGGAAAAACCATAGCTTTGACTCTATGGATCTTTGTCGATGAGTTAATATGTGAATTCATAGACTACTATTCTAAAAAGTGTAGTTTGTTTTTTCTTCAGCATTTAGACAGGACATGGAAGAGTTATTTTGCCAAAAGCATATAGCTACAAACAAAATAGATAATATAATTTAGGAGCATGATAAGAAAATGATACTTTTTTAACTCAGGATCAGAGATTCTTAACCTGGGGCAGGTGAACTTTTTTTTAATATCTTGACAACAATTTCAAGATAACTGGTTTCCTTCGTAATCCTATGTATTTTATTTTATGCCCTTAAAATCATTATTCTGAACAGTTCATAGAATGCTTACCAAAATGATCCATGACATGATCACAATTCCAAAACATATATATACCCAACAACTATTTCAGAATCCAAAGAAAGAACATCAGTCACTCACTCCTAAATTCAATAAATATTAAGAACTAAAGAAGAATAAGAAACAACTCCTCTCCTTCCAGTCCACATTAGAGATAAGAAACTGAACTGAAAATATGAGGGAAGACTTCACTCATAGTATAGAGAATCAAATCAAGAAGGAAGCTGACCAATGGTGCCCACCACACTCCGGGTCAAATACTTATACTGTACATAGTAGCTATCCTCAACCTTCTTTATGACAAGACCTGCCATAGAATCACATGTGACATGTAAAAAAGTTATATTAGCATCTGACAAATCACTTATAATCCATGATTTCCTTATCATAAGGAGCTTGTGAAAAGGAAACTCCCTGTAAAATGATAGATCAGCAACTATCTGGCAACTTATGGTTATAGAAAATTGCCCTTAACAACCAGGAAGGTAAAAAAAAACACAACCAGTTTGTAATGGGTTGAAAGGCAGACTTGAACTCAAGTAATAACAATAATAATGCTTTGTTTGTACAGAGGTGAGTTTCATCAAAGGCAAAATGAGGGGGTTGGCTGGATGACCTGGGTCCTTTCTATCTCTAAATTAATAATCCTATATGTTCCAAATGCAGGAAAAAAAAAAACAGAAATGGAACTCTCCAGATATGTGGTGCGCCAAAAAATAAAAACTTGGTTCTATAGCAATTTCTTTCTCAGGAGAAAATACACACACACACACACACACACACACTTCACAACCAAAATTTTTAAAAGACTGTACTTCATACTTAACTCTTGAAAAAACTATATATTAAGTGAGTCTTTCTTTTCTTTGAGTATACATTTAAGCAATGATAAGAAGCCAATGTTGTACCTTATGCCTATCGACCTCTCTACTAAAAAGACAAACAGGAAAAAAAAAAAACCCACCTCGATCCAAGCAGTTCTTTGACCTATCAGGGCATGACACTGTTTATACAATGCTAAGTGCAAAGCCCTGACCTTGCATTTCCATCGTGACCTCTGAGAATAGAGTACACTTATCCTCCCCAAACCTTTACAACTTTAATGATGTTAGAAGAGGCTGCTGTGTTTAAGAGCCATTTACCTAAACTAAAAGCTGTTGTTTTGGTCTATTATTGTTAATTCCAGATTTTAAGTTCATTGCTTCAATGCAGTCAAAACGTTCATAAAAAAACTTTCATAAAAAATAAAATGTCCCCCATATTCAAGGTATTCTCGTAAAACTATTAAACTAAACTGTTCCTTCTATGAGATACTGTCATATACAGACAGCAAGTGAACTTCTTCAAAAAGTTTATGTAATAAAAATCATAAATATTACAGGAGTTCAAGAGGACAATATAACTAAAAAATAGTTATAACTCAAAAAATACAGAAAGAAAACTAGAGTTTTCTATACCAATTTAAGAACTATGAGAGATGCTTTACAAAATCTAGGGAAATGCACAGAACCTAGGTATTCAAACCAAATAAATATTCTAAGGGGTTTCCTTTAATATCCATAGCCAGGTGAACACATTTTAAAAGATGATCCCTTTTCTCCCTTATCTTGAGCAACTTTATGTTCTCAAACACCACTGTTTTACTTAAATCTAAGTGCCATACATTTAAATCCAGCATCAAGAGAAAGGGACCAACCAGCAGATAGGAAAAGGATAGATCAAATTATCTAAGTGAAAAGAAAAAACTGGAAACATTTCCTGGAGCAGTGGAGTCATACTGAAATAGAAACAGGTACCCCTAACCCATATGTCAGGTTCTCTGCTTGCCACGTAGTGACTTATTTTTAAAATGAAATATTACCTATATTTTAGTGCATTTTTATTTCGCTAAATATTTTCTAATTACATATTAATCTGGTTCTGGCAGTACTTGAGAATGTTGCTGGCCATGTGACTAGTGGCCTGTGTTTGACACCAGTCCTGGAGAACAGAAAGTTTTCAATACATGGTCAGTGAAAAAAGAGCTATTCCCCTTCCCACCTGCAAGTCCCCCCAAAGAGTGTAAACTGTAAATTATAGTAAGGTGACACCCCTCCTTAAAAATGCAGACTAGCTAGAGGAAGTGTGGAGGCAGTCGATAACCTAACGGAGTTGGGAGTCAGGAAGATCTGGATTCAAATCCTGCCTTACACACTTGCTACCTGTCTGACCTTGAGCAAGTCACTTAAACTTTTCTGTTCCTTGGTTTCCTTATCTGTAAATGAAAAGTTGGACTCAATGTCCTCTAAAATTCTTCCCAGCCCTAAATCTATAATTCCACATTTCTTAATATCATTTGCTAAACTCTCAACAGGCAGCAAACACATTTAGTCTAAAGTGTGCACACCAGTGATAAGAAAACTACCATATTTAATGGGACTTTTCATTTGAAATAAGGATTCAGTAGGTTTACCTCCCAAATCCCATAAAATTTATTGCAGACCTAAAAAAAAAAAATCACTTTTTCCTTTCTAAAATGGTCATTTGTTCCTTGAACATAATGGAAGGAAAACAAGAGTGTCTTTGTTTGTGTATATTAACTTAAAGCTGTAAAAGTCATTCAGCCAAGATTCACTATACTTTCACCTTTAAACCTTAACCTGACTTGTAACAACATTTGTAGCCTCTAAAATTACACTGGTTGAACCCAGACAGAGTTAATCACCCTTCACTGTCTCAATGAAAAGTATAATGATCTACCATTTAATTCTCAGCCATTAAAATTCTAGTAAGGGCAAGAATTCACATCCTATGTTTACAAATATTTTCCAGACATTTATATACTCACACCATCAGAGAACTATTCATAAGTTGTCTGCTTAGAGAAAGATCAAAAACTAATAAGAACTGTTAGATATATTAAAATTTTAAGGTGTTTGTAGCCTGACTGCTTTTCCTTACCATACTCTCAATATCCCCTGAAAGTATTTAGTCAATGAACACCTTCGGAATATACATCATTACAATGAATTAAATATTTTGATAGCTATAAATTTGGACCATGCTTTCAAGGCCTCCCACAGTACAAAAATTCTAAGAAATCTTAATATGTTAGATCTTTATTCAATCCTGTCCCTTCTTTATAATTACTTGAAACTACCAGAAAGATACTTCTGAATAGTTCAGTAATTAAAGCCCTTGTATTGTATCCAACATGGGCCTACTTCTGCATCTTACTTTATATTGAACAGCATATTATCAAAGTTCCAATGTAATTAGCAAACTATTGGATTTAGAGATTTGAAAGAGACTAAGTTCGATGAAGTCAGGTAAAACACCAACAGAAATTACAATTCCTTTGTCTTGAGATTGCAAAAACAAGGAAAGTTGGAATGGTGTTCATGAAAGGTTAGTGAGGAAGAAATCTACCAGACCAATTATGTACTTCATTAAAAAAAACACGGTTGAGCATGTATCATGCTATTATTGCTAGCATCAAGGCAGCCGATAATCAGCACTGACCTAGAAATCAAGAGATCTAGGCCTAGCTTTGCCACTATTTATTTTTGCAAACTTGGAAGTCTTCAACTCTCTGAACTTGTTTCCTCATGTGTTTAATATGGCAAATAGACTGAGTGACCAATAAAGTGTCTTCCACTTCTAAAGCCCTAAGTCATTGTAAAAGCCAAATATTTTATTCCTAAACCAAGAACCCTTTGAAAATCCCTATATTTTTAAAAGACGCGCATATTATAGATTCCATATGTCTATATATGCACATAACTGTGATAACTGTGCCTTCAGGAACTTTACAAATTTAGAAACTTTATATCAACAAATTCAAAACTTGTATAAACTGATTCAGCGCCAAGTGAACAGAATCAAGCAAACAATTTACACAGTGGCTACAATAACATAAAAGACAAAAGCACAGAAATACATCAGAACCTCGAGCTATGCAGTGACCAACCTTGCCTTCAGAGCACTAACTGTGAAACATGGCTCTGTCTTCTCAACAGACATACTGAAATAAATAGTGAAATACCCTTCTCCGCAGAGGAGTGTCAGATATGGTCAATGAGTTAGTTTGTTTTGCTAAAATATACTTTGTTCCAAGGGAAGTTTTAGTGGCAGGAAGTTGGGTAAGTGGAGAGTGCTAGGGATGGCTAAAAAAAAGTATATGTGTATGTATACATACATACACACACAATTCAGGTGGGATTGGAAAGAAGAGAATCATAATGTAAAATGAGAGGATGTCAACATCTGGGGAAACTGCTGAAGCATAAGAGAACGAGTTTGGTTAATGATTCAATAGAGGAAACAGAAAAACAAAAGAATAGAAGTAAACTGAATGAAAAAGGAAAAGATTCCTTAATGATAATCCACTTTGCCTTTCTTTGGAAACAGCAGAACTTGGACATCTTTGATAAAAGTCGTCTGCGATGTTTCTTTGATTCCCAGACAGGAACCAAAATGGTAGAAGAAAGAAAGTTATGCTCACGCTTCCTTCAGCTTTTCTATCCTCACTCATTATCTGCCTCTTCAGTCATCCACAACATTCAGAAGAAAAAAAAAAACGCAGATCTACTCAGAGAAAAATATACCTACTACACAAACTCTTTTTCACCGCCAACTTCATAGAGTTTGGATTTTGCTTAGTATCATTTATTTAATATCTTCTATCAGTCACTGTTGACTTAAGTGGTCTAAAAGTAACTCAATAGAATTGGCCCCAAGGTCATCTCTCACTCCAGATTCCAAAATGAAGTCCTATATTTGAATCAAAGCATCATCACAATAATCAAAGCAGAATCAAAATAGTCATTTTCAAAAATTGACTGTTGGAAGAAACCAGTGCTATCTAGATAGAAAAGAGTCTCCTGAACACAGATTCATTTGGTTTTAGAATACATTAAAATATTACTTCTTGGAAAAAGTACTCCCTTCCCTTTATTATAAGCTACAATAGTCTTTTTTTAACAAACATTAAGTAGACATCCCTGAAGTACAAAAAGGTAGAAACGTATATTCATAAATTTAGAGTTGGGAAGAACCTCATGAAGTTTTCTAATCTAGCAGTTCTTAAACTGCAGGTCACAGCCCCATTTGGGGTCCTATAACTGAATGTGACGGCTGAGAAAAATCTGGCAACCTACAAGGCCTCTGAAGCTCAATGGACAAAAATTAACTCAAAATCAAATGCATAATAGATCAGAGGTATTTCTGATATGAATGATGCCCATGTTGCATCGACTTCACTGCAAAGCCTGGTTCTGAACATACAACATTGGCACTTTGCACTGATCATAATACCATCATGCCATTCAAGACCAACAAACGGTGCCAAAAATACCTCAGCTCATTTTTAAGACTACTGTTATGTCATGAATTGCAATGTTTTTACTGTACATACAAAGTTTTCTGCTCTTACAGAAATAAAATTATGAAAAATGAAGACTTTTAATATTTTAATTTTAATAATATTTTAATATTTTCCATCCTTCCTCAATCTGTATCAAATTAGTTTATCTTCAGATTGTGTTGTGTTAGAATGTTTGATTTTTTAAAATTGCTTTTTACAAAAATTTGTATTTTAAGACAAAATTTTTTTTTGGTTATGGATAAGTGGCTAAATTTAGACAGAAGAGGTAAAAATACTGATGACAATAAGGCAGCGTCTTTGCTACCAGGTTGCAGTACTCCTAAAGTGACAAGAAAAAAAAAATATGTCAAATAACTTCTGCAGCATGGAGTTACTTCTAATAATGATGATGGTGTGGAAAAAAACCTCTTTGCTTAATTTGCAATGAAGTTTTGTCTTTGGAGAGCATGAAACCAGTCAAACTAAATGACATCTTAATACCAAGCACGCAGCATATTGCAATGAACCAGACACATTTTGAACAACTTTAAAAATCTTCAAATGAAGAACAACGTTTTGAGAAATTAGTTACTGTCAACAGAAAGTATTCACTGGCATCTTACAAAACTTATTTCATTGCAAAAACTAAAAGCCCTACACGATAGCAGATTTCATGTTACCTATTGCTATTAAAATGTCAGAAATAGTTCATGGGAAAAAGTATGAGGATGAAATTTGTAAAATTCCTTTATCAAATGATACTGTTTCCAAAAGAATTTCTGAAATTAGTAATGACTAATTCCAGCAGCTTTTTACCAGGTTAAGGGGAGCCCAAAGTTTGCAGTTCATTTAGAAGAAACAACTGATGTTTCTAACATGGCACAGTTGTCACTTTATATGAGATATGTTTATGAAGGAAGCATACATGAGGAATTACTGTTGCCCTTTGGAAGCACACACAAGAGAGGAAGTTATATATCTTAAAGTCAATTAATTTTTTCCCAAATTAAGGTTTAGATTGCATTGGAATCTTCACAAATCATGCTGGAGCACTGATCACCAAGAATGTTGGATTTGTAGGAAAAGTTAAAGTTGGTGACAACGAACATAGTTACTCACCGCATGATGTATCAGGAGGCACTTGTAGCCAAAAGAAATAGGACCAGAGTTAGACGCTGTGCTCTGCAATACTATCAAAATCATTAAACTTCATTAAAAGCCATGCCCATGGGGCAGGCAGGTAGCACAGCGAGTAAGAGCACCGGCTCCACTGTCGGGATGACCTGGGATCGAATCCGGGCTCAGACACTTAGCACCCACCCAGAAACACCTGGCCGTGTAACCTTGAGCAAGTTACTTAACCCCAATTGCTTTAAAAAAAAATCATTAAACTTCATTAAAAGCCATGCCCTTAACAGTCATTTGCTTTCAAACTTTTGGAAGAGATGGGACTCCAATTACAAAAGCTTTTTACTACACATAGAGGTTAGTTAGCTCTCAAGAGGGTGAAGTTTAAACAGATTATTGAAACTGAAAGAAGTTGTATTTTTGACTGAGCAGAAATCTGATTTGTTAATTTTTTCATAATGACTTATGGCTTTCAAAACTGTGTTACTTGTTGGACATTTTTGAAAAATTCAGCTATTTAAACATGTTGCTTCAAGAAAAAACTTGTAACATACATATGTCAAAAGATAAAATTTAAAGTTTTATCTAAAAAGTTAACATATGGAAAAACAGGGTAGAAATGGTTCTTTAAAAATGTTTAGTTACAGATGATTTTATAATTCAAAATAACTTTCCCAAAGACTTAATTGTAAGTTATAATTGATCGTCTTTAGTGCCTGGAGATTCCGTTTCAGAAATATTTCCCTTCAAATTTTGATTCTAAAAAATTAAGTTGAGTTCATAAATCATACTTAATTTAAAAATGTCAGTCATCTGTCATTAAAAGTTCAAGAAGAGGGGTGGCTAGGTGGCACAGTGAATAGAGCACTGGCCCTGGAATCAGCAGGACCAGAGTTCAAATCCAACCTCAGACATTTAACACTTACTAGCCATATGACCTTGGGCAAGTCACTTAACCCCAAATGCCCTGTCTTCCCCCCTCCAAAAAGCAAAAAAAAAGTTCAACAAGAGTTTGCCAAGTTATCAAGCAATGCAGGTTTAAAACTTGAGTTTCCTAAGAAACTGTTAAATGAAGTTTGGCTTGGAATTAGGAGAAAACTTCCAAAAATTTCTGAAATGGCCCTAAACCTACTTCTTGCCATTGTGCACTATGTATTTATGGGAAGCAGCATCCTCAGCATCGACAGTTATAAAAATCAAACTATCAATCAACTCTAAAAAACTTTGAACATGCTCTACCATGTCCTACAATATTCAAATATTCTGCCAAGATTTAATTCTTTATGTAAAAATAAACACGCACATCCATCTCATTAATATGCAAATTTGCTTTCATCTTTAATAAATGGTAAAATTATACGTATAACAAAGAATTGTTTTTAAAAAACTTTTTTGATTTATTATCAGTAAATGTTTAATTTGTATGCTTTTTAAAATTTGTATGATATTTTATGTACCTTATAAACCCAGGGTTGTGTGAAAATTTCTTGGGGAAAAGGGGACTCAAGTGGAAAAAATTTAAGAAGCCCTGATGTAATCCAACTTCCTCATTTTATAGATGAGGAAACTGAGGCCCAGAGAGGTCACATAGGAAGTGACAGTCAGATTTTGAACCTAGGACATCTGACGACAAATTTGGTACTCTTAGCATTGTAGCAGACTACCGACTGTTTAATGGTAACCAAATTAGTATGAACACTTTATAAATGGGGCTGCTTCATGCAAAAGTTATGGAGTAAGTCAAAAAAGAACCTGCATGCTTTGCTGTGTTAACCCAGTGTCCTTAACTCCCACTGCCAAGTATTACCACTTTAAAAAACACACTATTTCTTTCCTTCACAGAAAATAAGTTTTTCTTTTTAGAGACAAAAGTGAGATATATACAAGAACCACTTGCATTAAGGTTTAGCAGTAAATACTTAAGGTAATTTAATTTTGCTTATGCCAGAAAAGTGTTCCATTGAAGTGTTGCATTTTCTCAGAGGAATATAATAAGCACTGTGATTCCTGGAGCCACCAAAGTATTTCCATATATTTTATTTCACCCTTTAAAAAGTAGAAAGAAGAAAAACTACAGGTAGTCAACAGTCTTTAAACAATTAGAGGTGTCCAAAAGAGAAGGAAGGAGGAAGCAAGGTTTCATTGCCTTTTCGATTGCATCATCTCTACTCTAGAAGCAAAGCAAACTGTTGCAGAATTATACACCACTCTCTCAAAATTCCCATCCCCTCAAAGAAACTCTCAGTCTGCTATTTGGGCTAGACTTGCTGTAAATCAATTCAATCAGATTAATGTCTCAAAAAAGCATCTGAATTTTTAAAAGATGCTTGTTAAATCCCAAAGAATGTCTGTTGGACTGCATTTCAGGCAATGTAACCAAGTGAGTGAATAACATGATTTTGAAGTTAGTACCGTATGACCTTCAGCAAGCCCTTCATTTTCTGATCTGTTAAACCTATTCAGCTCTCATATTCTATAATCATGTACCTACTAAGTTTGCAACCAATTAAGCTTCTCCTGCTTTTTGACAACATCTTTTTAAACCCAGAGAGTCTCTAAGAAGCCTGAGTTTTTAAGGGCAGTTCCCATGGCTTAACAGGATTAGCAATTTTTACATACAAGTTGTTCTGAAGTCAGGCATTGTCTGCAACAATTTCACTATATGATGATTCCTTAACTAATATAAGGAATTAGGTAAGTCAGCACTAAGCACATTAAATAGTTAGAGGCCTCAGATACTACGTGCTAAGAATTAAATGATGCTCCTAATTATGTTGCTCTCATGTCACACATGAATGAGAGCTATAAGGGATCTTAGAACTATCACCTAATCCAATTTCCTCAATTTACAAATGAGAAAACTGAGGTCCAGAGAGGTTCTAACTTTCCCAAGATCAGTTAAGAATTTTGAGTAGTCTGATTCCTACACACACACATACACACACAAGTCAACTCTCCAGCGAAATCCTATTCAATGTGACTGTACTTAATATTTAGATGAGACAAGGGTAACCGTGCTCACCTATCAAAACACATACAAATCAGCTCCTATGCACAGCAAAATTGCACATTTTTCTATGACAAACCTTTCCGTGCTAACACTTTCTTTTTCCTAAACACCACAATGCAAGTTGGAAAGATGAGCACTCTAAGGTAAATTTCCATCTTCACTTTCCACAGCTAATCCATCCCATTCTCTAAATGGATGAATTGAGAATCCAGGTTCAATGAGAGTTTGTGGGGTTTTTTTTTCCCTCCAATGATTCCCTTTCCCAAATCAAGGTCTAGAAGTTACTCAGCTGGAATTCTCCAGTAGGTAGGAAGCCCTAATTATGCAGGCAATAACTTTGAGAGGGTATTCCAGTTGTCTATTTAAATCATATGACCTCAGGAATATAATACTGGCAATTCAATGTGCTTAATAAAAAGTAAGTTAAATACAAGATGAGTTATATATAAGGGGCAAGAGAGGAAACAGTTATGCTTTTTCCAATTAGTCAGTAAAGCCTGGGAGAGACATCAATGTCATGTCCTTGTCACAGTCTAAAATATTGCATTGGAACATAGAATATTTTTTCAAAACAATAGAAATGAATTTTTTAAAAGGATAGTTTTCCCTTTATATGATGAATCACCATTTTCTATAAAGAATAAGTTTGTCATAAAAGGTAACACTGACCTTTAAACATGTCTCCTATTAACAATGAAATGAAGTTGCAAGTTTCCAGCTTTCCATCTTCCAATAAATCAGCTTTCCTTGCTCAAGGCACATTGCTACTCCTGCCCTCTCCCATTGCCCCTCCCTTGACCTCACATGTTCTCTCCTGACTCGTGTCTATAAGCATCTCACATTAGAATTGAGCAGCAATGCTAGAATTTAACATGAGTGCTTCTGCCACTGATGTATGTCCAACATGAGTAATGCTACTAATGATCCACAATGGGACTCAGGGTCATGGTGTTCCAGGGGCCTGAGTCAAAGACAGAAAAATTCAATGCAACATTGTAATTTACAGGGAAATAAAATAAAGACTAAGCATTTCCTTAAATAAGTAGATTTGCTCAAATTTCTCTACAGATGTCCTGTCTTAACAAAAATCTTAAGTAAGGATTTCTTTGCACCTATTTTAGTTTACGTTTTTTGAATTTTGTTTTTTTTAAAATTGTGCTTCAACAACTAAATGTATTCTATCATTATGAAAATAAAATGTTCAACAACCACACCAAAAAGTAAGTCCTTAGGATTTTTTAGAAGTCCTTATGGGAGATGAAAAAGTAAGAAAAATCTCTTCCTGAAAAGTTGTGTATAAATTGTTAATTTTGTTAACTTAGCAACTTTCACTTTATTTCAGAGATCATAGATCTAGAGCTGGAAGGGTCCTCAGAGGTCATACAATCCAAGCCCCTTATGTTACAGATAGGGAAATTTAGGCTCAGAGAGATTAAGTTACCTGCCTCAAGTCACTCCAGTTGCTTTAGTTTCAATTGTAATAGATATAAATTGAAAGGAGAGACCAACTTTTTGGCTTTATGCTTTTGTGCTCCAAATTTGTTATTGATAACAATAAAAATGATAAACAAAATGATTGGGCTTTATATAGCTTAAAGGTTTACAAATCACTTTCAATATGCCAAAAAAGCTAAAGGGAAGCACAATATTTTAAAGAGTTCAATAGCAAATTCTTTCATAAAGTGAAGCATCTCCTGGAATAACCAGGAAATGTATCCCTTTTAATTTTCTTTATTTTTTACATTCAAATGTTTCTTACATAATAATGACATCATAATAGTACAACACTTAAGTTTTATCAAGTGCTTCCCAAACCATTTTATTAACTTAACAATCCAAAGACGTACAAAGGGCAGATATTAACATGTCCATCAACAGATGGGTAAATGACAATCAAAGAGGTCAAGTGGCCTGTCCAAAATCACAGACCCTATAAACCGTGGAACCCAAATCAGGTTTCCTGACTTTTGGCTAAATTCAGTAATCTTTGTTCACTGGAGCAGAGTCCATAACTCTTTTTTGTGTGCCTTTCAAACAGATTGGCCTGACTATACAATATGAACTCCTTAATGTTCACTAATCATTATTTAACATATATTGCTTAGGTGGAAAAAGTCCATTCTTATTTTGATAATGTAGTAAAAGAGCTGTTTAAAAACAGAAAATGCAAACACGAAAGACTAAACAAGAAAGCACAATATGTCACTTTCCTCATCTCAAATTATTTTGCTGTCTTAGACTCCAATTAGATATCAACTATTCCTTCAGGATCAGAATAGAGGAAACAGCATACAGGCATAGTTTAGCAATTTCTTCATTATCAATGTTAGCCACAACCTATCTAATACATTAGTATAAAATATAATCACATAAAAATATTATTAATTTTACATCTACAGGGAAAACAAGTATTTGAGAACTATATGCATTATGCAAATTATATGGATAGGATTTAACAGTTACCTTTATTGTTCATATATTGAAGGGTTATCAGGTCTCTATATAAAGTGCTACAATTCAGGAGAAATATTTGTCTATGGTATATCTAGAATTCTGAATTAACAAACTATGTAATAAGATTCTACTATATCTATCTTATCTAATTTTATTAGTCTAATTCTCAAATTACTCTCTTCCAAGTAAGCCTCCCCAACTCTACCCTTCACCTAAACAAGAGTTCTCCCCTTCATTCAAACAACTCTTGAAACCCCATTTCCTCAGTAAAAATTCTTCTAATAGTAGCAAATCCCTCTCAATCATTTGTCATGTCCAAAAATGCAATCTTGTACTCTCTGTTCACCAACCCGATTCATACATCATGTTACTAGAGTAATCACATTAATTCATGGATATTCTTGTTGAATCTTTATCCCATTTTTATATGTTCATAGAAGTATAATCTATTTTTTATTACAAGCTCCTAGAAGTTAAAGGTTATATCCTTAATTCATTCAGTAATAAGAAATGATGAATAGCCTGATTTCAGAAAAACCTGGAAAGACTTACACGAACTGATGTAAAGTGAAGTGAGCAGAGCCAGGAGAACATTGTACACAGTAACAGCAACACTGTGCAATCAGCAATACAATTATCCAAGACAATTTCAAAAGACTCACGATGAAAAGTGCTAACTGCACCTAGAGAAAGAACTATGGAGTCTGAATACAGATCAAAGCATATTATTTTCACTTTTTCATGGCTTTTCCCTCTTCTTCTTTTACAACATGACTAAGGTAGAAATACATTTTACACAATGGCACATATATAACCTATATCAAATTGCTTACCATCTTAGGGAGAAAGGGAGGGAAGAAATTCAGAACTCAAAATTTTATTTAAAAAAAAAAACAAATGTTAAAAATTGTCTTTACATGTAATTGGAAAAAATAAAATGCTATTGAAAATTAAAAAAGTATAAAGCACATCAGTACGTTTGTTAGAAAGGGGCTAATGACACGGATTATTAAAATGATAGAAACTTCTAGCTTTCTGAGAAATCAATCAACAGTATGAGGATACTGTTGATAATATTATCATTACATTAATTTTTTTTAAAGCAATTGGGGTTAAGTAACTTGCTCAAGGTTACACGGCCAGGTGTTTATGGGTGGGTGCTAAGTGTCTGAGCCTGGATTCGATCCCCCAGGTCATCCCGACACTGGGGCTGGTGCTCTTACTCGCTGTGCTACCTGGCTGCCAACCATTACATTAAATTTTAAGTGAGGCACTGTCAAACAGTGAACATGATAAAAACAGGCATGATATTCTGAAGTACAAAACCTCTTTAAAATAAAGTTTTTATGGCTCAGATCAAGGAGAATAGTAGATCTGGTACCTTTTAGGACAATTTTGTATACTGGGTGGTATAGGATAAGGGAGTAGGGAAAGAGCCTTTCCGCAACAGAAAACAATAATCCCCACCCCCACTCCACTTAAGTCCTGAAAACCTCACATAAGATTCTTAGATAAGTTTCCAAATACCATACAGCTTTAGAATAGAAGCCAAGCATCTTGGCTACACATGTGGAAGTGAATGAGGGAAGAGAGAACTGAAAAACTATCAGAGTAACTCTAAAAAAATAGCCATACCAAAGGACTTATAATACACTCCTGCTCAGATAGACTTCTATAGTAACAGCACAGAAAAGCTAAATAACATTTCCAAAGCCAACCACATCAGCCTATGAAAGCATATCCATTACACAACTGATTCTGATGGCTATTACAGACTGCATGCAGATTCCACCGGTACAAACAGATCAACCACAAAACTACATCCATTATTTTCTACCAAACCTAGATAGTTCTTTAAAGGATAAAGAAAAATCAGACACCAATTCATCTTCTGCTAAATATATTTTTGTCACCAAATAACTTGTAATACCAAATATAGTAGTAAAAACTTAACAGAAAATTCACAAAATTCTTTCCTTGAGACACTGTATCTTAGCATAAATGTCTTCCTACTGACAAGGAAGATCCCATTCGTTTGAATAAATTCACTGCAATAAAGTTCCATGTTATATTGCTAACAAATGAAAATGGACTATTTGGTTCTTGGTATATCTCAAATTCATACCACAAAATGAATAGCACCGAACTCCTTAAAAATCATACACAGCACTCAGTATATACTCTTATGTGTTTCATGGGAACACAAAGTTTCCTACTTCTTACTGATCGTCTAAGTACCACTTTTTAGAGAAGTGACATGGAGATGTTCATACAGAGCATATAGGTCAGACATCAAAAAGTGATTAAAATAACTTGGTAACTGTTTGGATTTCTACCAACACATCTTCCACTGAACCTCCAAATATTTCACCATTATGTATTTATTTTCAAATCCATTTCCTCACTCTTTCTACAACTACATGCACATTATCCCTACTGGATGAAATAAGAAGGTGTTTTCCACTTAATCATTATGACATGCAAACATTAAAAGCACTTAAGTAATAGTACCAAATCATATTAAACATGCAGACAGGTTGTAATCATTTTGAGTT
Source organism: Petaurus breviceps papuanus (assembly GCF_028583685.1). Classification (NCBI taxonomy): domain Eukaryota; kingdom Metazoa; phylum Chordata; class Mammalia; order Diprotodontia; family Petauridae; genus Petaurus; species Petaurus breviceps. Next base: position 159,902 of record NW_027185860.1, read on the forward strand.
TATACTAATTCTCTGGATACAATGAGAATATTCCCTAATTACTAGCATACCTCAAGTCTTCTATATGATAGTATTAAAAGCCATATGTCATTTTTCCACTTTGGCTATTTTGATTAAAAACTAGAACTGGAACAAAGCTGAGGGTTCGTTCTGTTGTACTGATAACAAAGGTATAGTTATCTATGAAGAACTGAATAAAAAAACCTTTTTCATTAAGTATTTACTATGTACAAAGCAGTGTGTTAAATGATGCTGGGGATATAACATAAAGCAAAGACAGTCCCTCCTTTCAAAAATTCACATTCTCAGGGGGGGAAAAACACATGTGGAAAGTTTCAGCTCCAAGTCAGATGGAAAACTCCCATGGTCCTTAGGGTGCAGCAGCAAAGCAAATGTTAATGCTTTTGCTTTAATGTCATTTCTACTGATAAAATCATATTATATGCTAATGAATAGACAAATGGAGATTAATTTCAAGGGTGTACCAACATTGTCTCATTAGTATAATAGAGAATAATTCTGAACATTCTTTTCCATTAGTCTATATACACACATACACACACACCCCAAAGTTCTCCCTACCTCCTCCTTTCCTGAAACTTTTTAAGTTTTTGGCAGTGTAACCAAATGTATTTGCTAATTAGGTCAGGCTTTAGTTCCAAATTTGAAGCTATGTTGCTAGGAAACTTACTTCTCTTCAGAGAGAAGAGGAAAATAAGTTAAAAGTCTACCTCCCACTGACTAAACAGAATTTAACTGAATTAATTCCATAAGCCAATTTACCTTAACTATGCAACTTGCTAATAAGCCCATTGAGTAGCTCTGAGTCACTGAAACGATTTCCCCTACACCAAGCTATTAAAGCAGTTTAAGTTTGCTCAAGGTGTACAGTTAACACTTTGCAAACAATTTTAACTAATTTTCTCCTATGGAAGGGAATTGTGTTAATGAAATCCCAGAAAGATTAAAGCTGCCAAATAAATTGCCATGGTGTAATGGAAAGAGCCCTGAATCTGGAGTCAGGAGGCTCAGGGTTCAAATATTATCTTCTTTTCCCATTTTCTATTTTTTCCATTAACTATGTGATGGGCAAGTCACAACTTCCCTGGGCCTCAGTTCCTTCATCTATAAAGTGAGGCTGGAGAGAGAGAGAGAGAGAGAGAGACATAACCCCTTTCAGCTTTACATTTATGATTCTATCATCCCAAATCACTTGAGCTCTGTAGGCCTCAGTTTTCCTCTATAAAATAAGAGAACTGAACAAGATGAACTGAGGTTCCTTCATCTATATAATCAATAATAATTTTAAAAGTCAACCTTAGGCTTTGTGACCAAGAAAAGACATGAATTTTATTAATCCTTAAGAGAAAAATATACCCAACTTGAAAATGTCCTTAAGTTATCCAAAAATTCATCAAATTTTAGATGCCTTTTTAAAATCCCCACAAACTATCTCACTATAACACTGAATAAAGAACGCTGCATTCATGGGCAAGTTGCTTAACCCCAACTGCCCTCCAAAAGGCAAAAATCAAAAACAAGAATGCTGCATTCAGATTCAGTAAATTTTAGACTTATAAAACCCTGTTAATCATAAATTAGTTATTTAAATTCAATGTCAAGTACAAATACTAATGAAATGGAAATCTGAAGCCCATTTTGCGTACTACTGATCATATTTTTGGTTTTTTTAGAGCATCCATTGACATTAAAGGGGTAGAGATTGAACCTGTGTGATTTCACTGGCATAGCAACTTTCAGAAGAGCAAACTCCCTTTACAGTTCTTAAGAGGCCTATTCATTAAATGGGCATTACCTCACACTAAATGAGTACTCGAAAAGGCCTAATCCTAAAAGAGCCAGGGTCCCTCATTGTATCCTGGGTCATCTCCAGTCATCCTAATGAGTATCTGTTCACTGAATCCAGATGGCTCTGGAGGAGAAAGTGAGGCTGGTGACTTTGGCACAGCCCTCCCTTACTCAAATCAAAGTCAACTGCAAGTCATGTCATCATCTCCCTGACACCAAGATCCTCTTCAAAAAGGAAGAATAAACACAGTAACAACCAATGCAGTTTTGTACCTTCTTTGAACTGCCTTAGAGAACTGAGAGTTGAAATGTCTTGTCCAAGAGTTACACAGCCAGTAATCCAAGTAAGACATTAAAAGAATATGCATCAAAAATTTTTAAATTTTAAAAAAGGAATATTCAAGCAAATGAGACTCGCACTCTTTTATAATCTAAATTGGAAATCTGACTTCCAATTCTTTTTATAAAAGTTAATCATCTATTACTTATACTGGAAGAGTAGAGAATTTGTCATTAAAAGTACTTTTGGTTTTAGTTTTTTCCCCAAAATAGTAGGGAAACAATTACTAACAAAGGTATACAGCCATAGTTTGTAGTATGTGGAAAAGCACTGGTTCTGGAGTCAGAGGATATGAGTTCAAATCTTACTATCTATATGACTTTAAGCAACTCACAACCTCCCTGGACCTCAATTTCCTCATCTGTTAAATGACAGGGTAGAATTAAATGAAATTTGAGATACCTTACAGCTCTAAATCTATAATCCTAATGTACAAATTATTACCACTTACTCTACTACTAAATAAAAAAGACCTAAAAATTCTGAAATACTTTTTAAAAGTTTTTTTAAGGATGATAACTCAAATTTCTACTGATTGATGTGAAACTATCTTCTTTATTCATGTTGGAAAAAAAAAAATGAAAGTGTGCCTGATTCCTGGGAAACCCCCTTAGGATCTGGTGGCTCTCCATATAAAAAAAATGCACTTTATATGTTTCAGTTTACCAATACAGAAGTTAAAAACATATTTTAAATCTAGACAAAGTCAGATTGAGAGAGAGAGAGAGAGAGAGAGAGAGAGAGAGAGAGAGAGAGAGAGATTGGGGGGATGGGAGCTTTTTTATTTACTAAAGTCAGAGTAACTTTGCTAGACCTCCAACAGCAAAGTGCACTTTTAAAACAATTTTTCAGAACTTTGAGCTCCATTTAAATACAAGTACCACAAAGATCTAAATAACTAGACTTTTAAAGGCTTTTTCCTATTAGGGAATCAAAGACTATTTCTCTCTACAAAATGCATACTAAGCCATCCATTGGCACACACAGAATACATGCTCACTCAGTATTGAATCATGCTTCTCTGTAGAACAGTAAGGAGACATTTGCTTGTGTTTATTGGTAGTGCTTTTAATGCTTCATTTAAATGTCAGATTAGATGACAGGCACTGAGATTGTGAATTACTTGGCACTAAACTCAAGATTCAAGCACCTTTTCTGAGACTCCTTACCTTCCATACACATATATCCTAAAATAAATAAATAATGTAACTAATCTTCCCAGGCTCTGAGCCAAAGATAGAAAGTGTAAAGACACTTCTCCATAAATGAAGCCTGAAAGATAATCAAAACACTACTGTTAAAAATATTAGTTTATGTGTGAAACAATACTATCACAATATTTCTGGAAGCCATGTAATAGTCACAAAAATAAGATTTGTAGCCCAGTGTAAAATGAAGCAAGTAACATAAAACCTTCTAGCAGTGGAAATATTCTTTCAGTTAAAAAAGAAAAAAAAAAAAAGAGAAAGAGATCAAAGCTTATCTTCCAGGCCACATCAGAAAGTCCCCACCAGCACCACCACTAGAACCACACACACTTCAACAGCAATGAGAGGAAAGAGTTGAAGACTGGAGGAAAAAGGAAAAGGAAACCACACTAATCCAAAATGGAAAAGAAAAGTGGTCTTTTGATCTCTGCAGGATGGCAACTTTATAGGCTATGCTCAAGTAGTTTCCAACCAGCTGGTCAACCAGGTATTTAAGGCTTAGCCCTAGCATGATCACTAACCATGAAGTGAGTCATACGTGAACAGAAATCAGGGACAAGACTAACCAGCTACAAGGAACTTATCACCACAACACACCGGTAACTGCAACCACATCTAAAATCTCTCCTCAATTGTTTGCTTCCTTTTGTTCAGCACAAAGCCATTTCTAAAGTGGTCGTGAATGAAAAAAGTTTGTCACTTTCCAAGACAAAAACTGAAAAGGATGTGAGAGCACAGCTTTCTCCTACTGGAAAAGGTTTTAAACTCTCTGGTGGCAAAATGTTCAATATTTCCTCCCAAGCATATAAGAAAGGCATGTACAGTATGCTGCATTTCAATAGTGAACTTTGTGTAACAGGAGTTTTAAAATGTAACTTTTCTTCTCTATAGAGAAGATGTAACACTCCCCTCTTCTCACACATCTTATTACTCAACAGTCTAACGGTTGCACAAATTATTTTGGTTGAACTTTGCAATAATTTTTACAAATAAACCAAGTCTTATTTATTAAAATTGAGGGGGAACTCAAATGCATTGCCCCCATCTATATCTAGAAAGAAGTCTGGCCTTTAGTTTTTCCTTACTCAATTAGGCTAACATTATGGAACTACTTTTCTTTCAATATAAGAGCTTGGGAAGAGGAAAAAAAAAACTTTACTATACTGAGGCCAAGTCAGAAAAACTTCAAATAAATTCTGGATATGAACTTAGCTTTAAAAAAAAAAGTATCCCCTTATTCAACAATTGATGAATCTACTTGAGACATGACTAGAGACTGCTAGTACAGTTATTCCAAACTATATTCACTGCAAAAAAAAACAGTAAAAAGCTAACTTGGATTTTTTTCTTCAAAGGCCTTGTCAAGCTCAGAGATGCCTGGTATAGTGAAGTTTCCATTACTGAGAAATCAAGATCTCTACTAGCATCTCTCCCTTTTTTCTCTTTCCAGGTATATAAAAGAGAGAAGCAAACACAAGTATGAAAAGCAAGAAAACTTTACTGACCTTTTAAAACTTTCTAGCAAGCTTGTTATATTGTGGGGGGGGGGAGGGGGAGGGAGCGAAATGGGGGGGGGAACCCCACAAGCTAATAGAATTGACCAGAAACTAAATTAAATGACTCATAGCACATCTAACAGAAAAAAAAAATGTCCTTTTATCATAGAGAAAGGAGAAAAAGACCATGCCAAGAAGCTTATACTTCATTTGAAATTCAGACCACATCTTAAGTTTGAACCTAAACACAATCCTGGGTTACTACATTTTTTTCTTGAAAGCAAGTCTTGGAGCAAAGTGATTTGAAGAGGGAAAGGAAAATGCATATAATAAGCTGCTGAAAGACCACACAGATTTTCTCTCACTTGTTTTTTTGTGGGGCTGAGTACATAAATATATGTGTGTGTGTAGATATATATATATATCTACACATATATATATAGTGTGTTTGTTTGTTTTACTTACTTTATTTTAGGCATCCATAAAGGAAATAAATAAAGTGATCAAAGTAGGTGTTTGGTGGAGGGAGGGTTGGGTAGTTCTTTCTGCAAGCACTAGGAAAGCCAATCTTACTTTTCTATAGTAAAAACAGATACTCTATGCTTCAGCACTATATTAATAAACAGAAGGCCAAAAACAAAGAAGAAAAAAAGGAAACACACCCTTTTAAACACAATACTCCACTTGGCATTCAGCAAGATATTAACATACTATCAACTACTACAAAACAGTTTATAAACTGGCTAAGGACTCTTATGGAAGACTGTGAAAGAAAAATAAAAGACCAATAGTGTTTTTGCAGGCTTCATCTTGTTATAAAAGTACAACCTCCCTCAATACATTTTGATTTATGTAAGCTTACCAAATTTCCCTTAAAGACATTGTATTAACAAGTGACAGACTTGTGATCTCCTGCTTAGGGTTAGGAATGAAACACAATCTTTCCAAACTTCTATTCATTCACTGACCAGGTGTTTTGGACACACCCAACTTTTACTCACTTCTCTGGAGTTCCCAGAAATTTTATTCATATCAACATTTGCTTTGATGAACTCCTATGAAATCACACCAGTTCAGCGAATTAAATTAGTCTCCAAAGACCAGACACTTTCTGATTTTGCAATGTGAGGGCCCTCAGATAGGTAAATGAGGGGGAGGGGAGAGGGATTGAGGAAGGGAAGGAGGGAGAGGGAGAGAGATGAATGGATGAAAAGCTGCATATGAAATGCAAAGAAGGAACACTTTGCAAAGATACCCCTAGCCTACAGAAAGACAAGAGAATGAGATAGCATGTATGGTGGGGGAAAGCTTTAAAAAAAAATGTTCAAGAGATTTACTTGAAAATTAAATTGGAAATTAATAAAAAAAAAAGTTATTATTCTGTTATAAATAATGTGGAAATTCTATACTATCACAATCATATCCAAAATCTGAACCTCAAAATATACGAAACTACAGAATTCACTAACAGCCATACTCTATTAGTGTGAGTTTATCTTTAATCTACAGGCCTGATAAGTTGCCCCAACACTTGCAAACTCACCTGAAACAGTAACTAATGACCATTAATCCCCCTATCTTCAGTAATCTCCCCTTCAATTCATTTATCACACTGACACTTCACTTGAAACACTTGAATAAACTTTAACAGAAAAGGTGAATCAAAAATAATCTTAAAGCAATCTGGGTCTATAAATTAAACTGAGGAGCTTCTAAGAGACTGGGGCAAATAGAGAGATCAGATCTTGATGCTTTTGATAGGCATATTTGTTCAAGGAAAGGCAGGCCTGGAGGGTGGTGGAAATAAACCTATTCAAACACCCAGACTAGCAAACTCCTAAAATATGGACTCCGTAGAAAAGGTAAAATGGAGGTGGGTAAAGATTAAGCAAAGAGCTCACTTACATTTTAATCCATTTACCCGTCCAGGTGACCACCCCAAATCATTTCTAAGAGACAACTGGCCAAAGCAGCTCTCCTTTAACTTCTCTCCATTCATGCAACCTCTGATAAGTAAACATTTCTCAAAGTGTTGGGATTTCCTTGCAGTCAACTAGATGATTTTTAACAGTAGGAAACTCTCTTCTGATTTCGCAGCAATTCTTTTGCTGAAGTAAAATCACTGATTAGAACACAAAGGATGGTCAAGGGCAAAAAAAGCTGCAACCAAACCTCAAAATCCTGTGTTAACTATACAAAGTTTGTGGCTGAGGTTAAAGATACCACTGGAAGCTCCACCAACAACTGTGAAGATCCCCTGGGGCGTATTTTCTGTATACAACATGTTCTTGCCTCCTCCCCCCCCCCAAAAAAAGACTTGAAGGGGGAAACCTTAAACTTCTGATTAATACCAGAGTCAATGGAGTGGGGGGAGGGGAAGGGGGGATTGAGGGCGCTGAATTCACCCCCTTCCCCCCAGTTTCTCTGGGTCAGAGGGCACAGGGAAATGCGCCACCAGAGAACCCTAGAACCGTCCCCTCAATGTTAACGCGTCTCACACGCAGAGTAGTGTGGCTGCAGAAAAGTCTCCCCGAGCCCAAGGAGAGCCCCTTCTTTCACTGGGGCAGCCCCAAGCCCAGGCACGGAGAGCGGCCGCCGCGGGCAGGAGGGATGCCCCGCAGCCCCTTCCGGACCGGGCTGTAGTCAGACTTGGGCTACACACAACAATGACTAAGAAGGCCTCCGGCTGCGCCCGCCCGGGAGGATGGGGGTCGGGCCCCCCGCGGCGGCCAGCAGCCCCTCTCCTCCGTGCCAAGGGCTGGCACCGGACTGAGTGCGGGGGCGCCGGGCGGGCGTGATCAGCAGCCCCCCGGGTTCCGCAGACTCCGGCCAGCTCCGGGGCTCTTGGAGGGCGCGGGGCGGGGAGCGGGGGCCGAGAGGAGAGGGGTTACCTGAACAGAGACATATCAACCCGAAGAGGTAAAAGGGAGCAGGCTCAGCGATCATTGTCCTCGGGTGGCCTCTGCAAGCAGTCTCATGCCAAGAGGGGGCAGAACGGTGCCCCCCGATCCGCGGGTCCGCGCGCACAAAGGCTGAATAGAAGCCACGCGGGGGAAGCTGCAGGAGCTGTCCGAAGCCCGGGGCCGGCTGCGCCCGAGACTTCCCGGCTCGGCGGCGGCTCCCCCTAGGCTGCTGGGGCGAGGGCGGCGGGGCGCGGACGGCGGCAGCCTCCTCCCTGGCGCCCCATCACTTGGGGGGTGCAGCCGGCCGCAGGTCAGCGGAGACACGCGCGCCCCCGCTACGCCCCCGGCCGCACCATCGCCCCCCCCCCAAAGGTCCGCGGCTCCCCGACGATGCGAGCCCGGGCCGGGAGAAGGATGCTCTCCCAACTTTCTCCGGGCGCTCTGCGGGCTTCCCCGACTGTGCGGGCGGCGGAGCGAGCGGGCCCCCTCCCCTGCCGGCTTAAAGGCGCCGCCGGGACTCGCTTCTGCGCCGCGGCCCGGGCTCTCCCGGTGTGGGGTGCGTTAAGTTCCAGCGGCTCCAGCGCTCGGGGGGCCAGGAGCCCTGCCCCGGCTCGGGAAGTCCAGGCGGACGCGAGCGCCCCCCGCGCCTCCTCCGAGATGGAAGCTCCCAGCCGAAGACCCCAGAAAGCCCTCCCTGCGCCCGCTTCCCCTCCTCCGGGCCGCTCCCACGCGCGGCCCCGCCCCCCTCCGCCCCCTCGGGAAGGGGCGACCCGCGAGCGCACCCAGCCTTGTGGCGGCAGAACGGGGGGGCTTTGGAGCCTCCCTGGAGCACCCGCCAAGCTCTTATTGCGACTAGAGTCCTCGGCAAAGAGACAAGTCCTGCTTGGGCCGCCTGGGGCCCGAGCTTAGAGGGGCCCTGAAGCAGAGGGAACCAGGAAAACATCCCGGACTTGTGGTCCGAGTTTGAGCCTTCAGAGTGTGCCTTGACGGTGGCTTTGTTTGGCTTTTAATTATGGGGGTGCAGGTGTGGGAGAGGCGTGGAGGAGAAATGAGAGGGAAGACAAACTGCACAAATGCTAGTGTGATGTAACGATTCATTTGGCAGAGTCCTGAGGATGAAATTCATTCAGATATTCACACACTCACACACTCACACACACACTCACACACACACACTCACACTCACACACTCACTCACACACACTCACACTCACACACACACACACACACACACACACACACAGCCAAAAAACCTGGTTTACAGCTTCTATCCTCCAGAAGTTTAAAGAAAAAAAGTCGAAAAGTCATAGAGGTCATTGATCCTAAGCAAACTCACTAAAATTCAGTAAACAACCTGGAGATAAGGATTGAAAACCCCTAAAGAAATTTTCTTCCAGAACTGAAGACCAAAATATGCTGTAAATACTGGGAACAAAAGTCCTTGAATTGGACTTTATTAAATGAGAATGAGGAGAAGCGTCTGTTTTGCCTCTGATAAAATGTTCAATTAAGCTGAACTTAGTAATAGATGACAGAGAAACAAACCAAGGAAAGGATCATTTCTAGCAATGAGTTTACTATGAAAAAGCCAGGGGAAGGAATACTCAAATCCTTAAATCCCTATACCAGCTAAGTGCATTTTCTAAGGTCTCAAACTTTCCCTTGATAAAGGATAGTACCTTTAAAACAGAAAATAAGGGAAGGTGTCATTTAGCATGATTACCTCAAAGTGGGTCTCCTAATCTCCAGAGGATTAATACCTCCCCAAATGTTCCATTTCCACTTAGCCTTTGGGCACAGTTGTTGTTGGAAATAAACAGGTAAACTGCACTTTATTCCTGATGTCTTTCTTTGTCCCAGTTAGAGAATCCAAGTGAAATCACTTCTTTGAAGATTTCACTCCTAAGCAGTAAGAATCCCTAGGCCCCGGAGCCAAGGCCAACACACTTAGAAAGAGCAAAGCCTAGTCTTTGCTAAACTACTTCATCTTAACTGCTTCCATGTTCTTTCTTTGACCCTTCCATGCTAATGTATCTTCTTTGGCTTGATTGGGAAATGAGATGGACAATCAAGAGATCATCTTTATGACATTTTCGATGTATTTCTAGAGATAGGTGAATCAGGCAATCATTGTATTTTTGCTGCTGAACTCTAAGCTTGTTGGTGTATATTCCTCTAACACAGGCTTCAAGCAAATTAAATTCAGCAAATTCAGTTCATCAAACACTTACTTACTATGTAAAAGGTACTATGCTAGGCTTCAGGAGATATGAAGATGATGAATAAGATTGCTAAGTTCCCTTCAGGATCTACAAATCTAATAGGGAGGATAAAGCAAGTAAACATATCAAAATACAGTATAAAAGTCCATAAAAGAGACAAAAACAGAGCCTTCTAAGATTACTAAGAAGGCTGAAGAGAAAAAGGAAAGAAGGAATGTTCTGGTTTGACAACATATTAGGAACTCTGATAAGAGTATGTCAAACACATTAATTCCAAAACTGGCCCACTTGTCTGTGTTTCCCAGTGAACTTACTTCTGTTCACATTTGTACATTTTAAAATATCCTTTGTTTATATTCTTTGCTCTTTTTTACAGGGAAGGGCATCACTATCTCTTGTACCTCTCTCCCAATTTTCCTCCCCCAAATTTTTCTTTAATCTTCCCTTATAATAAATAAACGTAGTAGTCAAGCAAAACAAATGCATATGTTGCCCATGTCTGAAAAATACATATATCATTCTGAACCTCTAGTCCATCACCTTCCTGTGAAGAGTTAGAAAATAAGCTTCATCTTCAGTCCTCTGTGACTACAGGATCATGGACTAGAAGGAACCTCAGAGAACGTCAGCTCAATACTTTAATTTTATACATAAGGAAAACAATTCTCCTGATTCTGCTTTTACTCTGCACCAGTCTTCCTAGATTTCTTCAAGTCCATCCCTTTGATCATTTCTTATGGTACAATAATATTTCATTGCAGTCATATACCACAATTATGAACGTGATATAAAACAAACACATTTCACAATTGATGGGCATTCCCTCCTTAGTTTCAAGTCATTTGCTAAAATGAAAGTGTTACTATAAATATTTTTGAACATATGGCTTCTTTCTTTCTTTGATCTCTTTGAGTTATATGCTTAATAGTGGTATTGCTAGTTTAAAGGGTAGGAAAAGTTTAATGACTTTTGGGATATAGTTATAAATTGCTTTCCAGAATAGTGAGAACACTTCACAGATCTACCAACAAATAGCACATTAGTTGAATTGTCCGCAGGTTCTCCCATATCACCTCCAAAAAGTCAAGTCAACAAGCATTTATTAAGCACCTGTTGTGAGCCAGGCACTGTGCTAAGCACTGAAGATACAAAAAAGGCAAAAAAAAAAAAATGCTACCTGCTCTCAAAGAACTTAAGGTTTAATGGGAGAGACAACATACAAACAACTAATTACAAAGAAAATACATACAGGATAAATTGGATAACGTTTCACAGGGAAGGCCCAAAGAACAAGGAGGACTAATAAAGTTTTCTTACAAAAATGAGGCTCTCGCTGAGATTTGAAAGAAGGCAAGAAAGTCAATATGCGGAAACGAGGAGGAAGAGAGCATGGAGGACAGCCTGTGAACATGCACTAGGAGGGAGATAGAATGTCTTGTTTGAGGAAAAACAGGGAGGCTAATGTTGCTGAATCGTGAATATGTTCTAGTCATTTCGAGGAGCAAGGTATAAGAAGACTGGAAAGGGAAAAAGCAATGAGGCTATAAAAAGACTTTAAAAGCCAAATACAGAACTGTATATTGAATCCTTATTGTAAGAGGGAATCCCTTGAGTTTATTGAATAGGGTTATCGTAGTGACATGGACAAACCTGTGCTTTAGGAAGATCAATTTGATAACAGTGAAGGATGGGTTAAAGTGGGGAGAGACCTGAGGCAGAGAAACCATCCACAAGGCCATTGCAGTGGTCCAGGCATGAGGGAATGAGTTCTTACACCAAAGTAATGTACTGGAGAAGCGAATGTATATGAGAGATACTAAAAAGATAAAATTGACAGGATTGAAAACTAACTGGATATGGTGAGTAAGAGAGAAAAAGGAGTCAAGAATAACATCTATGTGGTAAGCTTGGGTGACTGAGTAGATGGTGATGCTATCAACAGCATTAAGAAGGTTAGAAAGAGGAAAAAGTTTGGGGGAAAAGATAGCGAATTCTGTTTTAAATATGTTGAATTTAAGCTACCTATGTCACTTGCAATTCAATATGTCCAATAACCATATGATATGAGCTATGAGTCTGAAAAATCTGGAAAGAGGTTCGGGCTAGATAAATATAAATGAGAATAATGGAGATAATTTATTCTATAGGAGCAGATAAGATCAACAAGAGAAATAATATAGGAGAAGAAAAGAAACACCAAGAAAGAGCTTTGGGGGACACCCACCGTTAATGGACATGACCTGGATGAAGGTCCAGTAAAGGAGTCATATGGCAAGTAGAAGCAAGAGAGGGCTGCTGTCTCATTAAACCTAGGGAAAAGAGAGTATCAAGGAACAGAGAATGATCATGGTGTTGAGAGCTGCAGAGTCCAACAAGGAAGAAAACTAAGAAAAAGCAATTTGGCAATTAAGAGATCATTGGTAACTTTGAAAAGAACAGTTTCAGTTGCATGAAGTCACACTTTAGAGAGTTAAAAAGAGGTTGAGAGGGGCATCTATTGCAGACCACCTTCCTAAGGAATTTAGCTATGAAAGGGAGGAAAGATGTATGTGATAGTAGCTAGTGGGAGTCACTGGATGAAGTAAGAATTTTTAAGTATGGAAGGGACTTGGGAATATTTATAGGCAGTTGGGAAGCAGTCAGTAGACAGGAGGAGACGGAATAACATTTTCCTTTTTTTGTCATCTTTGCCAAATTAATGCCTCTGAGGTAGAACCTCAGAGTTATTTCAATGAGTATTCTCTTACTATAACTGATTTAAAACATTTTTATATAATTATCAACAGCTTGCTTTTCTCCTTTTGATAAGGAAAAATATCCTTATCAAATACCACATCTATTCACTATTGTTAAAGAATAGATGTTCTTCTTACGTATTTTCCTTATTAATCTTAGATCAAAGACATTTTTCTGATAAATTTTCTATCTCCTTTTATTCCCCTGAGCTGGAGCCAACCTGAGCTGTAGCATGGAGGCTAAATTTTCTGGAATGCTTGACGTAAGTCATTCTGTTAGCAGACACACAGACAGGTGTGTAACAGAATTATTCCAATACAAAGTAAAACAAACCCCTAAGCAATTCTCACGTATTTATCAGAATGAAAGAAAAAATAACTATTTTTGTACTCTGCATATTGCAGACAGTAGATAATGGGACATATGGACAATTTAATATTTACTGCACAACTACTATATGTCCACTGCTATGCAAGGCACTCATACTACATAGCAGAAGAGTACAGTTCCAAGAATCTTACAGTTTACTTAGAAAGACCAGACTGATTAGCTTGAAATGACTAGAGCAACGAATGACAGTATATAATCAAATTACATGAAATATAATGAAGATTTAAAGTGCTGCAGAAATTCAGAGGAGAAAGAGATCCTTGAGTTTGGAGCAGAGGAAGAATCACAGTTATTAAAATATCTAGCCACACCCTTAGAAGCAGCATTGGATATAAGGCTGGGCCTGGAGTCATGAAGACCTGAGTTCAAATCCAGCCTCTGACATTTACTAGCTGTGTGATCCTGAGCAAGTCACTTAACCTCTGTCTGCCTGAGTTTCTTCAGCTGTAATATGGGAGTAATAATGGCACCTCCCTCCCAGGGTTGTTTTGGGAATAAAATGAGATAATATTTGTAAACATTTAGCACAGGGTCTAGCACTTAGCAGTGACTTACTAAATACTTTTACTTCCCTTTCTTTTTTCCTTCCTCATAGGAAATTTTCTTTTTATCTATCCTTATCTGTTCTTAAATGCCACAAAGTATTTTGTTTTCTCTGAGTTGTTTTGACAGGGATTTATGTAATCTAGCAGGAAGAATAGAGTTTCTGGGGAACTAATCCTCACTTAATTAAGGAGGCAGCTAGGATAGCATGTTGGAAATTGAGTCAGAAAAAGCTGATTTCAAATCCAGTCTCAGATCCTTACTAACTGTATGATCTTAGGCAAGTCACTTAATCTCTGTTTACCTAAATTTCCTCAACTGTAAAATTGGGATAGCAATATCATCTGCCTCCACAGTTGTGGGGATAAAATGAGATATTTGCAAAGTGCTTTGCAAATCTTAAAGCACTGCATTTATACTCTCTTATCAAGGCCCTCCCAGCTGTACTAATGTGAACAAAAGGAGTAGAGAAAGCTGTTTCTTCTAGTTTCTTCACTTCATTATACAATCTAGACCCTTGGCAAGAGCCTATGGTGTGCTCCAGTGGCTTTGTGACCTCGTAAAGGTGAAAGCATCCCCTCAAACAGTGCAGAATGCAACGATACTGGGAGTAAACAGGTAATACACATCCCGCTAACATCCCCCTCCAACACTGAGTCAGTTACAGCAGAATACCTGTGCCCTAGCTAGCCACTTGATGCTTGATGCTTAGAGATGACACAAAAAGTACCAGGTGTCCTCCACCCACAATGGCAGCAGCATGTAGAGAAAAGGCCATTTAAAAGGAGAGTCAGCTTGTGCTCTCTCATTCATCTTCCTCCACTATCCTGATCATGTGACTTGAGACTCTTCTCCTCTCTAGGACTTCCCATGAGTTCATCTCCAAACCTCCATTTGAGGAAACATCTACATCAACCATGATTATTACAAATGTGGTACAGTCCATGACTACCCAGACTCTTTCCGTACCTGCCCTCATGTAAGTGATTTCTTCTCTCTCCCCCGATCCCAATTTTAGGCTCTTCTTTATGTGCCCTCCTCCCATTAGTATATAAGCTTCTTCGATGGCACAGATTGTCTTGCCTTTTATTTGTATTTATTTTCCCAGTATTTAGCATAGTTCCTAACAATAAAATTGCTTAATAAATATTTTATCTGATTATAGCAATCTATTACTTGATAAATCCAAAGATTTCAGCTTCTGGATAAGAACTCATTATTTGAGAAAAACTGCTGGGAAAAATGGAAAACAGTGTGACAGAAACTGGGCATAGACCAACATCTGACACCGTATACTGAAATAATGTCCAAATGGGTACACGATTTAGATAAAAAGGCTGATACTAGGGGAGCAAGGAATAGTTTATCTGTCAGATTTATGAAGAATGGAGGAATTTATGACCAAACAAGAGATGGAGAACATTATGAAATGCAAAATGAATAATTTTGATTACATTAAATTGAAAAATTTTTGCACAAAGCCAATGCAACCAAGATTAGGAAGGAAGTAGAAAACTGGGAAACAATTTTTACAACTAGTGTCTCTGATAAAGGCTTCATTTCTAAAATATATAGAGAACTGAGCCAAATTTACAAGAATATAAGTCACTCCACAATTGATAAATGGTCAAAAGATATGAACAGGCAGTTTTCAGAAGGAAGAAATGAAAGCTGTCTATGATCATATGAAAAAAATGCTCTAAATCACTATTGATTAGAGAGATGCAAATCGAAACAACTCTGAGGTACCACACACCTATCAGGTTGGCTAACATGACAAAACAGGAAAATTATAAATATTAGAAAAGATGTAGGAAAGTTGGAACACTAATTCATTGTTGGTGGAGCTGTGAGCTGATCTAAATCATTCTGGAGAATGATTTAGAACTATGGCCAAAGGGCTATAAAACTGTGCAGACCCTTGGACTCAGCAATATTGTCTCTATGGCTATATCCCAAAGAGATCATAAAATTTGGAAAAGGACCCACATATACAAAAATATTTATAACAGTTTTCTTTGTGGTGGCCAAGAACTAGAAATTGAGGGGATTCCCCTCAATTGGGAAATGACTGAATAAGTTGTGGTATATGAATGTAATGGAATACTATTGTGCTATAAGAAATGATGAACAGGCAGGCTCCAGAAAAGCCTGGAAAGATTTATATGAACTGATGCTAACTGAAGTGAACAGAACAAGGAGAACATTGTACACAGTAACAGTCACAGTCCTTGACAGACTTATCCCTTCTCGGCAATCCAAGGACCTAAAACATTTCCAAAGGACTCACAATGGAAAATACCATCCATATCCAGAGAAAGAACTATGGAGCTTGAATGCAGAGTGAAGCAGACTATTTTCTTCTTTATTTTGTTTTATTTTTTCTTTCTCATGGTTTCTCCCATTCATTATAATTCTTCTATACAACACGACTAACATGAAAATGTGTTTAATAGGAATGTACATATAAAGCCTATATCAGATTGTAGGCTGGTCTTGGGGAGGAAGGAAGGAGGAAAAAATGAAAACTTATGGAACTAAATGTTCAGGACTAAAAATAAATAAATATTTTTTAAAAGAAATAAATTTTTTATCTACCTATCTAGGCCATATAGGGTGGGAGTAGTGCTTTTCCCCACCCCAGCAATAATGATAACTGTGAAAATGTGGCTGATAGAGCCTCAGGTAAGTCTCAGTCAGGCTTTCAAGGTTAAGGATGCCTCTTCTTCATTGTGCTTCTTTGTCTGAGCACACACAACCAAATATTAAAGCTGAATGGTTCTTGCTAGTCTTGAAGGTGACCTCATGAGATCCAAAGTACAGACACTTTTGGTTCGCTCATGGTGCCAACTACAACCCAGGAGATGCCTCCTACAGCCACTATATTGTTTCTTGGAGAAGCCTACCGTTGGCAGAAGTGTGAACAGAACTTTCAGCCTGATTTATGAGAAGACATGGTCATTAAAGGAGTTGTTTGGAAAGTCAAGAAGAAATGTTCACTAAGTCCCACTAAGCAATTCATGGTTTAATGTTCTTAAATATTAACCTCCAAGGACAATATATTAGTAGTTAAAAGCCTCTGTCTGCTTCATGTATATGACTTTATCAATATGTTTTTGTGAATATTTTGTGTACTAAGTATAAGGCAGGAGTTCCATATCCGTACCTTCATCACAGAACTATAAACTAGGACTAGACAACTCTATTGAATCAATCAAAAACATTGAACTAAGTGTAAGCAATCTAGTTAATAGAGCAAAAGGCTTGGGGTGGACAAGGAGGAGAGGAGAGTAAATCAAGGCGTTGTATGAAAGGGAATTATGCGACACAGGAAACATATAGAGATTGGCTGGAGAAAGTCATGCCTTGAGGGTCTTGTATAAACGAGCAAAATAACTTGGAAGTGGAACATTCCAGTGGTGAACTAGAAAAGAATAGTTCCAGTTAAGTCCCTAAGAGGGAATCCCTTGGAAATATCTGTTTGGGGGTGGGGGAGTGGAACATCTGTGTCTTCCTCACTTCCCTCCCTTGACCAAAAATAGATCTTTCAAATTTAAAAAAAAATGTAGAACATTTGGAGTTCTTATCAGTGCCCTTACAGTGTCTCCAGAATCTGTACTGGGAGTCCAGAATAAACTAGACAAACTAAATCTTAAAGATTTTATAAGTAGCCCAGCAGAAAAGTACAGGGTGAAAATGTGAAGAGACAGAAAGTTCAAGAGTTAAAAAAAAAAAAACCTGATCTTCCTCTTTAGGGGTCAAGATACCCTCCCCTCTAAGACTTGAGCCTAGTTCAGAACTAAGGACCCCTTTAGAGGGAGATGGTTGTAATGGTAATGGGAATTTGAAGATCTTTCCTATGCCTTAATAACCCTAAGGAAATTTGAAAGACCTTCCTGCTTCAAAGATTTTCGCTGCCCCCTAATAGACTGAATGTAATCACATGGAACCTGCGGTGGGAGAAGTTTGCTGGAAGCTGGAAATCAGAGCAGTTAGAACTGGAGGGAGGAAAAGACGCACCCAGGGAGACAGCTAGGCTTGTAAGTGTTGGTTTGTGGCAAGGCTAAAGGATGGTGTGGCTCTCTGCGGTGTTGACTTCTGTGTTAATTTTTGTATTAACTTCTACTCTGCTATGATGGATTCTGTTTCCTGGTGTTGGGATTTGGGGTTCTGGTGCCTGAATAAATGTTTTGCTTCTGTCTTCTAGATGAAGAGACTGTTATAGTTTTCGATTGAGAACTATGCTGGCATATTTACAGTTGCCATGGGCACTGTGAATATAATGTTGGTGCTACAATGGTAAACTCCCCAGCTGCCTTAAGCCCCATAGGATCTGTGTTGTTCCACAATCATCCATGCCTGCCAATCTTATGTAGCTTTTGTTCACAGGTTACCATAGCCAAAGAATTGATCATCAACTAGTGAAGAAGCGCTCAATTCTTAGAAAGGCTTATCCTTTGAAAGCATATGCAGTCTATTACTGGAATCATACTGTGGCATTCTACAATTAATTATGAAGTCACTATGACTCTTGGTGTTAGTCCTCTAGATGCTGTATCAAATGTCCTTTTCCTCAGTTCCCCTTCTTGCCCTCTTGTCAGCATTCGAAACTGTTGATCACCTCCTCCTCCTGAATACTTTCTCCTCTCTTAATTTATGTGGTATTCCTCTCTCTTGGTTCTCTTTCTACTCTCTTTTGGTGGATTTTCATCAATTTTAGACCAATTAGCTATAGGTGTCTCCCAAGGCTCTGTCCTAGCTAGGCTTTTGTCTCTTTTCTCTCTAGACTATCTTACTTGGTAATTTTATAAACTCCTATGGATTAATTATGATCCCTATGCAGATGATTTCCACATTTATTTCTTTAGCTTCAATCTTGCATCACCACCTGCCTACCGGACATTTTGAACCAGATGTTTCATAGGCATCTCAAACTCAACATTTATAAAACAGAATTCATAATCTTTCCTCTCCCCCTAACCTTCCTTTTCTGAATTTTCATACTACGAAAGGCACTACCCCCTTCTTAGTCACAACCTTAGTGCCATCCTAACTCTTCATTTTCTTCACCACACATACCCAGTCAACTGTCAAATCCTGTCATTTATACATTCATATTTCTCGTATATGCCCTCTTCTCTCTGTTGTCTCAGGTACTACCCTGGTTTCAGCACTCATCAGCTTTAACTTGGACTGTCTGGTCTTCACTTGTCTTCCCTACTCTAAAACATTCTCCTCACAGCTACCATACCTTTCAATTAAATTTGGGGTTAAATATTTCAACATAATTCAAGAGGCTACTAGAATTGTACTATTTTTACAAGGTAGCAAATATTGACAACCTCATATGCATTTCAATTAATAAGGCAATAATTTCTTTTTTTAATTAAAAAAATTTTTAAGGCACTAATTTCTTAAGAAATCTGTCTGTTGGTAGCGGGAATAATTTTCCAAATTTGTAGTAAACTTTAACATTTGACAAATAAGCAAATGTCTTACTTTGTCTCATGTATCTCATTCAGTGTAACATTTCAGATGTAAAGCAATTGATGTCCAAAGAGACGGTAAATTGTCAGAGGTCATATAGCTAAAGATGGAATTAGAGTCCAAGTATGTTTTAAATTTGAAATCCAATACACTTTTCCCTTCATTTTGAGCCTGCCTAAGAAAGGAATTTTAACAACTTAGGAATATTACTATTTTAGGAATGCTACTATCATTAAGTAAATTGAGTCAATGCAGTTCAATTCTTAGATTGTCGCATTTCTTTTTTTTTTTTAATTTAGTATCATTTAGGAGTGAGCATAAGAAAATGCCTTCACAAAAGTCTTTCTCTAAATATGGAGGTAACACTGTGTTCTTAAAGGCTGTGATCATAGATCATGTTTTTGCAGGTTCTATCAAGTTGGAAAGGCTTTAAGAATGAACCCGGGGACAGAACCAGTTAAGTTAATTAAAGTAAAATATTATGGTTTATCTAAATTTCCAATCTTCATAATAAGTCTAATCAAACAGACTACTGTAAGTATAGTTTCAACTTAAATAATGACATGATAATGAAGAGAAACTATATGATAAACTTCACAAGATCATCCGAACCAAGTCAAAATATAACTTGACACAAATAATTCAGTGCAAAGAAAGACATATGAGAGGGCAGGAATAAAAATATTGGAAAATTTTAGTATAGAATCAAGAAATGATAGAGACTGAAGACATAGGCTATTCAGAGGTCTCATACCTATATATCTTAAGTACTTGATAATTAAACAATTTTAGATTCATTCTAAATTCATCATTCATATGTACTGAATATCACATAGACAGTATGTGTCAAAGGCAGGAATTAATTCAGGTCTTCCTGACCCTAAGACTAGTTTTATCTTCTACATGATGCTGCCTTTAACATAAGTGAAGTATGTTTCGATTTTATTGAGTAAATAAAAGGTAGCCTGGCAGAGGGAGGTTTTAGTAGCTTAGGGGGAAGAGGGAAGATTAGGAAAGGCCTCCAGGAAAGGTTGGCATTTGAGTCAGATCTTGATGTAAGCCAGATTCTAGAAAGAAGAGATGAGGAAAGAGCATTCCAGATTGGACAGTCAATGCAAATACATAGAGATAGGAGATGAGACGTCTGTAAGGCCAATATGGCTGGATTCTTGAGCATATAGAAGGGAATGAAGTCTAAGAAGACAGAAGAAGGGACCAAATCATGAAGAGATTTAAAAGCCTCAGACTTCATATTTGACTGTAGAACTAATAGTCACCGGTATTTACTGAGTAGTAGAGTATCATGGTTAAACATATGCTTTAGTTAAGTCAGTATGTGGAAGAGGCAGTTTGGTGGGTCAGAGTGCTGGGCCTGGAATCAGGAAGACTCATCTGGTCTTAGTCACTAGATTTGTGACCGTGGGCAAGTCACTTAATCCTATTTGCCTCAGTTTCTTCATCTGTAAAATGATCTGGAGAAAGAAATGGCAAACCACTCCAGTATCTTTGCTGAGAAAACCCCATGAAGGCTATGGTATGGTTGGTCCATAGGGTCACAAAGAATTGAACAAGAGTGAACAACAAACAATAAGCACAGAAATTAAAAGCCATACTCAAAGAAGTTCCTTGGGGTCTTAAGAGCTCCTTCCAAAAATCCCCAAGCTGTTGTTACAACCTCCTTATTCGAAGACCTCAAATATAGGTACCAAATAAGTCCACTTGGGGGCAAAGTTAATTCAAACTGCCCCAGGTCTTCTTAGAATAACAGCAGGAGGTAGTGTGGGAGTGTAGAGATTAACTCATCTCAGTGCCACCATTTTCCTGGCCCATTATACTTCACCTTCTTACCTTTGGCTACCCAAAGCCTAGCTGTCAAGATTTACAAAGTCAGCTTTATGTAATAGCAACAGCTTCAACCATATCCTTAAAGCAAAACTAAGGAAAATTCACCAACAGAGAAACAAAAGGTCATCATAGTCCTACCCAGTGGTAGTCTGGAGCCAATTGTACAGGCTTGTAGAGCCAATTGTTAGATTTTCCATGTCAATATTTACACCTAGCAAACACTACAGATTAGGGCTTGATATATTGTTTTGTTGATTGCCACTCTATATTTTAAAAAGTGATAGAGAAAATGTTAATAATGAAGATTTACTTTAAAAGTGTGTTATGAATATTTTTTCATGAAGAGTCAGTTATTAAACCATCATATCCCTCATCCTATCTCCTTTGCTAGGATGATCAAACCACGCTGTTTCTGGCCTGTCCAACTGGAATAATCACACGAAGGAGATCACGTATCCATAGAAATATCAAAGTACCAAAAAAAAGTGTAGAATATAAAATTTTAGTTAACATTTGAAATGAGAAACCTTTGCTATGTAATATTGGGACATTTGTGAATGATTGCATTTCTTTAAAATCCTACACTTCTTAAAGTACTTCAGAAAATATAGTCTCATTTTATTAAGGCATACAAAGGATATTGGGAAGTAAAGCATTTTCATTTTAATACCGGAATTAGTTATCTCTTACTTTCCAATTTCCAGGTATAGCTATGAATTATTTTATATATATTTTATACACACATATATGTGTAATATATATAAATATATATATAATATCACTTAAGTTGTGATCATACCCAGCTTCATAGCTGTCAAGGTTTTCTATAGGCCTACAATGTGAAGACACAATAAATATTTTATGAATAATTGGTATTGTGTTTAATTCTACAGATGTGTTTTATGAAACTGCCTGTTACCTTTGGTTTCACATTTGCCTTTTAAAAATATTTTCAGGAAATGTTTATAAGAATTAAATGTATAGGATTATGTTGTAATTCTTTACATGAATTTAATTCAATCCTATCTTTCGCTTTGTTCTGGATATACTTTTACCTGAGTTATAAGAGTTACATCTCATTATGTTACTTTAAAAATCATACTTTAGGTAAAAACATTTTTCAATACTAACAAATTTGATCATGTAGAGATTATTTTGTATTACGGAAAATGTCACAAATGTTGTATTGGAAGTTAAATGTTAACTTTGAAAGAAGTTTACAAACTTCTTAAATAGCTTAAACTATATAACATAAGCAATACTGAAAATTTATGCCATTTATTTTATAGCATGTCAAATATCAAAGATATAGTATGTATATATGTCTACAAAGCCTGTAGATAATATTAATTCACATCTACAATGCTATATATGACCTTTGGAGTTTCATAGTTACCTGGTCTAATTAATTAAGCACTAGGCTTCCAAAACTAGAAGTGATTATTCTGGATTTAAATATCCAATATCCTACAGTTCTTGTTGAAAAACAAGCTGCTGCTGAAAGTTGACATAAAATCTAAACCTACTGTCTTAACAACATGGATAATTATATATTTTCCCAAGGGTTTAATCACCCTTCCCCAGTATTCTGGCCACATTCCAAAAGAACCCATCCAATTATGTCACCATTACCCTAACTAAGCCTTTACTGTTTTGATATAATCTTATCTTCTCAATTTCCTATCACTACATAAAATTGTGAAGCTGCTACTTTCCAATTAAAAGCTAGAATTTCAATAGTGAATTAAGTAGCAGTATCTTATCTATCCCTACCTATCATATTTGTAATTCAGATACTGTTTGGAGTTTCTAAAGAACCTCACCAATAACTAAAACCCTGACTAAAAAGAACATTCTATGTATTTTAGTAAATCATAAATATTATTTCTTTTAAAAAGTACTATTTATGTTATGATGTAAAATTAAACTACAAGAGATTAGTTCAAATGATTAGTCTTTCTACTAATATCATCAAATATAGAATAAAATTCATTTTTTTATGTGGACATATGCACTAATACTAATAACTTTTAAAAAACAAATGCTACAACCTTTCTAGGGGTCCTGGCTTTTCAATATATAAACCAGGATTTTTTAAACTAGTAAAATATAAAATAAAATGTTATATTAGGAAAGGATTGAACTTTTAGGCTTTGATAATTATCCAAAGCTTTATTAAAATAGCTTTGGGGCCAGCATAGGAAAACTGAAAACCAAAGTTCTCAGAGAAGAACCATTACAAAATGCCTGAATGCTTAAGTTTACACTTCTGCTTCCTCAAGATTACTATTTGTTTGTTCAAGGGAAGCCTTTTGCTTTGTTTATGACTGGTTAATAAAGGAAAATCTGTTTGTATTTCACAAGTAAGCTTGAATTTCACAAGTCTTCACAAGTCTTCTATTTCTCACTTAGCTAAGCTCTAACAACAGTTTCACTTACTGAGGGCAGTAATCAAACCTTAAGGTTTCCCTTACAATTTACCTTTAGAAAGAGAAGTATAAAGGTAAGCACATTCCATTAATTTGCTAATTGTTCTTTCCTGCTAAGGATTGGAACTTAACCATATTATTAGGCAGCTCTCATCATTTTATTTTACCTATGAGTATGTTAATATTTGCAGATGTTAACAGTTCTTGCTCACCTAGGGAAACCTCAGATCATCCTAAATAGAGCCCTTTGTTGATGGTCTCATTCTCTCTTCTTTTGCCTGTGACCAGAAATCTAATAGAAGCTAGAAGGAAGACTGTTTACACCGAAACATTTAATTGTGTCCTTCTTCTCTAGGGAAGTGTGAATGGGGCAGCTCTGCTTAGGCCGTGCTTTATTGGGCCATAGGTGACACTGTTAATTTCCCCAGGGCAGTATCTTATCTTGAATCAGATATTTATTTGGTACCTTCATTATTTGGGTGAAGCATAGTGAATTCTCATAAAATATGATATATTCATATTGAAAAATAAGTATGAAAACACATCCAAAATCTCATGTAAGCTATTTTTTTGATTGCTCACTATTTTAGATTCTATAAGTTTTTGTCATTATATACATATGTTTGTATATATGTATATGTAAACACATATGTACACACATACACATTAAATATATTGTGAAATATATGTGTAATTTGTATTATGTGTAGATATACATATGTATGTATGTGTGTGTGTGTGAGATCTGCCCTAAGATTTTTAGGATACTCTGTATAACTGAGAACTACCTCAATATAAACATTATCCTAAAATGATTTAAATTATATGAAAACATTCTCTATATTTAACTTTGAAATAACACTATTTGTGATATACAACTAGTGAATTGTCACTGAATTCTCTGAAGCAAATACTTTTTCAGCAATGATGCATTGTTAGTTTCAAAGTAAAATCATAATTTGTGTATTCTTGGAGGCAAAGGTATAGGAAAACTAAGGAAAGTGCTATAATATAAGCATGCCTAGCACATAGTAGGCACTTAATATACAATTATCTGATTTAAAGGGACGACCTAGCCAGATGAACACTACCAAAAGTGAAATATAACAGTAAAAAGGAAACAATTCCCCAAATATTACATTACAGATAATTTAAAGTTATTATTATTAAGAAATGTTTTATAGGATAAAACTAGTTCACACACACACAAATCCCCAACAAATATTTAAGTGCATTTTTTTTTCTGTGAATCACTTAATGTTATACTAGATTGCAGTAATATAATTGAGCTAAGGGAAAGGATGAGTAAAACTAGGTTTTTCAGATTTTAATAGGAAATCATAGCAAATTTTTTCTAACAAGAAACACAAAAGACATCTTGCTTATGATTTATTCACATTATTTATCCCCAGGAACACTATGAACTTAAGGACTATTTAATTTAAAACCCCCAAACATTATACAATATCCATTCTGATCAAAATAACTTTTGTTGTTCACTTTACATAGAGAAAAAGCTTACTTGTTTCTGAATAAATGCTATCAGATATATTATTACAATTTGTTAAATTAAATATTATTACATAAAGATTATGTCTTATTTTAGCTATTATTTGGACAAAGAGTGCTATCTATCTCCAAAATATAAAAAATTTGGTTTACGTTTTACTTGTCAATATCAAAGGCCTTTATTGCCTATATAGGCAAGAGTATTAAGGTGTCATCTAGTGGATTATTCAAAATGTATAAAAACTACCTAAATGAGACATACTACCTAAATAAATTGAAAATGATTTTTAGAAGACAATTATCTGTTAATGGAGCACTTGACATATACCAAATCAACTTTTGGTGATCCATCTTTGAGAAGCTATTTGTATCCTATGGAATCTACCAGACCAAAAGAAAATTACAGTCTAAATGATATATCTAAAAATTTGTAGGAATATCTTAATGAGAGCTTAGAAAATATTAGTTTAATATTCTCAGAACATAGCTTCTCTTAAATGATGAGAAAATGTATCTAAAAATCAATCTCAATGATAAATGGAAGAAAATGATAGATAATTAACTTGTCAATTATGTTTAACTAGATGGATCATTTCATAGCCATCAACAAGAGATCATCCAACTATAAATTGTATAAATTATATAAATTTATTGAGGGGAAAAAGGTCCAGTTTAGTAGATCCTTACAAAATTTACACTTTGTTGATATAATGTTCTAAATCCTAGTTTACCACTATTCTATTATGAGACATTACTATAGTATTTAAATAAAATAAACTTAATACATATGGCTTGAAACTGCACCTGGGTATTTTTAGTCAGTATATTTTATGTAGAGCTAATGATTATTAGCTGAAAAAGTTATGATCACAAAAGTTTACTTATCTCTAAATAAAAATATTAACCCCTACCCCACTCATTTCAAAATTAATAAGCACAAAATTTTCCTTACACATTTCTTACAAGTCTTCTGAGAACGTAATTTCTTTCCTTTCTTACCAACTCAAGATTTTCCCCTTATCTCTTTTCTTGGTCATTTACACATTTTTCTTCCAGATTGATCCTGAAATGTATGTTTAGGTTGTCACAAATATAACTTCAATTTTCTGGTCTATTTTTAATGATTAATACATATCCCTACCATAAAAAAAAATCCCACAGCTTTAATTATTGTTTCAGTGGAATATCAATAAAATTCAATTTCTATGATTCTTTCCAATTAAGATTCAAGTCCCTTCTATAGAAAATAGGGGTGTGTGTGTGTGTGTGTGTGTGTGTGTGTGTGTGTGTGTGTGTGTGTGTGTTTAAGCAGAAAATAATGCCCTCTACTGGTTAGACACTAATTATTATAGATTTCCCAGTGGCTATTTAGCTATGGAACAGATCCGAAAAGTAGATGCAGGAATCAAAACACTTAGAAAATATATTATAATGGCATAAAATGATATCTAGAAATCCAATAGCAAACATGATATCTATCTCCAATATGCATTTCTTAGTCTCTTTATTAATACTGATGCTAAGCTTAAAAAGAAAAATAATCTATTATAGTATTTGTGCTGATGAATAACTGGAATATTACACATACAAACCTAAATATTCAACTTAATTGAATAAAATAATTTCTGTTTTATTAAAAGCCAGTAAAAGAGGAATGTAAGAATCACAGTATCTTATAATTCAGGGGACATTTCACCATGGCATACTTAGTGTTTTGTAATTGTAGCTCATAAGACTTGAGCATGTTATTTGTTTGTTTGTTTTAACAGTGCAACTATGATAGATTTCATTTCTTCAACAATAAGTATTTGTTAGTAAGCCAAAAGGGTAATTCTTTAACATATACAATAAGGTTGAAATAACAGTTTATTATTCTTTAGAGTACATAATTACAAATTAAAAACAATTTCTTTATTTCTTACATTCTTTTTTCTCTGTAGTACGTTCCTTATAGACAATTCTTATCCCCCCAAAGAAAAACCAACCAGTATAGTGCATAAATTCTTTTACGAAAATATCAATGATTGTACTCTAAGGAACATTACATATAGTTTACTTTTATGATTAATGACTCATTTTAAAAAAATTTCTCAAAATTAACCTTATTCTTGGTATATGTGAATTTTAAAAATTAATACTGCTTTATGTGATATTTTATAACATACTGGTATAATAGCAAAGTTAATAATAGTAGGTCATCTTGTTTTGTCTGATAATATTTTGGATCTGGATTTTAATTCTTTTAATACTTTTTACCATGCAAGTTAATCTTGATTGTTTCTTTTCTAAAACATTAATTTGGAAAACTCAAAAAATTTGAGCAAAGCTCTTTGAAAGAGTCTTTTCATTCTCTGGGAAGTTGCTTTCCATTGCATCCTCAAAATAGGTTCCAATAATCAACATAAGGAAATATTTTTCACTCTGGCTGCACTGAAAAAAAAAGATCCTTTCTCCAAATGGCATCTTATAATTTGCTCCACTATCTCTGCTGAAACATATGCACTTCCCAAAAAATATTCGAAAGTTAATATTTGCAGACCTTCATGTCTTGGATTTGGCCAATATAAGCTCAGATAGGACTGATAAGGCAAGAAACATTCTAAAATTTTAAGCTTTTTCATGAATGTATTTAGTTCCTAGTTTGTGCAAGGCACTGTGCTACGGCTCTTGTGATATGGAGACAAAAAGGAAAGAATCACTCCCAGGGAACTTACATTCTAGAAGGACAGGAAATGACATTTACAAACCCAGTTTACAAGGAGGCAAGGTCTAGTATGCTTCAACCGAATTTTGTAAATCCATTCTCATAATCCACACATATGAAAGATAAAATACAATTTTATCCATTATTTCCATATCCTGCCTTTAATTATTCTGTGTTATTAGATGATGAAAGAACTTAACCTATTTCACTTAATTAATCCATATGCTTTAATATCACAAATAAGGGAACTGAAGTTAGAGAAGTCAAACCAAGTGAATTTCCATAACTCTTATTTTCCCTTCCAATTTCTTAACTTCCCTATTACTATCCAGGTTCTCCAGTCTCACAACCTATACATCAACCACTACTCTTCACTCATTCTTACCCCGCCCTACTCCCATCTAATCTGTTGCTGAATCTTGTCAATTCGACTTTCTCAGCATTTCTCCTACACTTTCCCTTCTCTCCTCTAACTCTGTCATCACCCTGGGCCCAGCCCTCATCACCTTATGCCTCAACTATTACAATAGCTTTCTGGTTGGTCTCCCCGCCCAGAGTCTCTCCCTTTTCTTGGCCATCCTCTACTTAGCTTTCAAAATGATTTTCCTAAAGTGTAGATCTGACCATGTAACACCCTCACCCCCCATCCCTAGACTCCACCTCCTTCAGTAAACTCTAGTGTTCAGGATCAAATATAAAATGCTCTGTTTGACTTTTACAGCCCTTTATAACTTGGTCTGTTCCTACTTTTCCATTTTTTTTTTTTTTTATCTCTCAAACCTTTACATACAATCATGTACTCTGTGATTCAGTGACATTGCTTTTTCTTGAGCAAGGCACTCCACCTTCCTACTCAGGGCATTTTCAATTGCTGTCACCACACCTGGGATTCTACCTCCTCATCTTTGTACCTTTTGACTTCCCTGGTTTCTTTCATCTCAGTTAGGGTTTCCCCTTTTGCAAGAAGCCCTTCCAAATTAATGCTAATGCCTTCCCTCTGGAGCATATTCAGGACCATAAGCACCTATGGTGTGAAGGTTTGCTGAGATCTTTTTAGGGCTGCTCATCCACCTTTGGTGTCCACCAGATTCACCCAAATCTTACCTGTGGCTCCAAAAAGTTGTAACATTCACAGCAGCCATACTCTGGTAAACCGTCTTAGTAGATAGGCTAAATCAGGCTGAGGGTAATGGATAGGCCCCAAACCTATAGGTGGGTTAGGAGATGTCTATCCCAAGCATGTGAAGACTTTCCCTGGCAGAATGGGTTGATGAGAATAATTCGTTCTAACAGTCCTGAAGGCAATTAATGCACACTTGATCAGGCCTTGAAGATGCCACTGGATTCAATGCCTCAGGAAGAGAGAGGAAGGCTGACGACTGTGTAACTCTGCCTCACTTACATCTAATTTCATGCACAAGTCAAGACCACCTGTGGTGTCCTTGATTCTCTTCGAACACAAAGAATGAATAACAACCCCTCCCCTCTCTTGATTACCTTTAATTTATTCTGCTCATATCTTTTTTTGTACGTAGATATTTGCATAGCATCTCCTCCATTAGACTGTGAGCTTCTTGAGAGAAGCAACTATTTTCTGCCTTTGTTTACATTCCTAGTGCTTAGCCAAATGTGAGGCTTATGGTAGATGCTTAATAAATGTTTCCTGACCTGAAAATAGGCTATTTTATCATCCCTATTTTGAAGTAATACATGTTTAACAAACTCTTGTTGACCTGACTTGCCCATCTCTGTTTCACCCAGAAAATTGGTCCACCTCAGGCTTCCTCGGCTTTATGTGAGCTTTTGACTTTGTGTTGCCAGGGCTCAGGCCTCCATGTATTTCGCCGCAGTCCCCTCCTCCACTGGGTTATCATTTCCCTTCTCTATCCAGCTCCCTTTTATGTGTTATCTTCCCCATTAGAGTGTAAGCTTCTTGAGGGCAAGGATGCTTGCTTATATTTGTATCCCTAGTACTTAGCACAGTGCCAAGAACATACTAAGTGGTTAACAAATGCTCCTATCTATCTATC